>NC_091694.1:60938500-61245500 GCF_041296265.1 Equus caballus
TTGAAACCAATCTGTTTTCCTGCAGAGAATTATGCTTCCATCTTTTTCAATACTTCATTCACTCCCATGATGTCCTGATACAGCAGATAAGAGAGGAAGACACTTGCTCGCCACAAGGGGTCATGTCAGGAAGGAACCAGGATCAATGCTGGCAGCTCACTGGAAAGTACTCAGGAGCCAGAGCAGGGCCCGGAGGGGCAGGGTTTCAACCGTGAGAGCCTCTACCTACAGTAAAAACTGGTTTGCTTTGGTTGAGGCATGAACTTCAACTCCTTCTATGTAAAAAGAGAAGGCCAGACAGAAGGATCAAAGCACGAGGGAAGCTGGTTAAGCTCCACGAGGGCCTCCAATTAGGCGGCTTATTAAAAATAGAGGCCACTGCCTCCAAAACAGCCACTGCTGTCCCCGGTCAGGACAGTCAGTCTGAGCATCCCTCAGACGGCGAGCACGGGGCTCCAGAGCTGGCCAGGCTGAGGACAGGGTAGGCCCATGGTGACCGGTCCCTCTGTATGGGAAGCTGATTAGATTGGAGGAGGAGACAAGTGAGGCCTCCTCAGCTCTACACTTCGCCAGTATTTCTAGACTTTCAGCAAAGCGCATCTGACCCAGGCCAGGAAATGGAAGTGACTCAGTCCATGGCTGCCTGGAGCAACTGGGCCTTCTTTTCTTTTTTTTTTTTTAAGATTTTATTTTTTCCTTTTTCTTCCCAAAGCCCCCCGGGTACATAGTTGTATATTCTTCGTTGTGGGTCCTTCTGGTTGTGGCATGTGGGACGCTGCCTCAGCGTGGTTTGATGAGCAGCGCCATGTCCGCGCCCAGGATTTGAACCAACGAAACACTGGGCTGCCTGCAGCGGAGCGCGCGAACTTAACCACTCGGCCACGGGGCCAGCCCCACAACTGGGCCTTCTGACTCTCAGTCCAGTATTCGCTCTCCACACCACTCCGACTCAAGGGAGACAAGACCTCAGGCAATGGAGGGAACAGATTAAACATCTGTGGGTAGGGAAAGGAGGGAGAGAGTGCCTCACGGGAAGAACTGAGTGTGACAGGCTGGCTGTACCTGAAGTCGAGTACACACGGGTCTCCTAGCCCTTGGATGTCCATGCATATATTATGGACATCTGCTACTTAAAGTGCGTGTGTCTTGGGGCCGGCCCCGTGGCCGAGTGGTTAATTTCGTGCGCTCTGCTGCGGTGGCCCAGGGTTTCGCTGGTTTGGATCCTGGGCGCAGACATGGCATCGCTCATCAGGCCATGCTGATGAGGCATCCCACATGCCACAACTAGAAGGACCTGCAACTAAAAATATAAAGCTATGTACCGGGCGGCTTTGGGGAGAAAAAGGAAAAATAAAATCTTTAAAGTGCGTGTCTCACACAGTGTGTCAACTCAAGGAAGACATATCAGACAAAACGGTTACAAAAAGAACAAATAAATGAGGTCAAATCACAGAACAGCATGCGGTTTGGCTGGCTAAGGGTCGCATCCAACTGTTCTTGGTGGGTGTGCCACCAGCAGGTACCACCTCGGCCACAGAGGGGTGCACACCCAGCACACTATAGGCACTTGACACTTGTTGACTCCTCAGAACACTGAGGTGGAGGCTGTCACCAGTGCAAGAAATAATTCCAAAAAATAGAAAAATATATGCAGAGAGTCCTCGCTGTTGTGTATGTTATTGTCAAAATGTTTCTGAAGTTTGTTTTCTTTTATTTTTTTGAAGATGATGATCAGCCCTGAGCTAACATCTGCTGCCAATCCTCCTCTTTTTGCTGAGGAAGACTGGCCCTGAGCTAACATCCATGCTCATCTTCCTCTACTTTATGTGTGGGACGCCTACCACAGCGTGGCCTGCCAAGCTGTGCCATGTCCACACCTGGGATCCGAACGGGTGAACCCTGGGCCGCCGAAGGGGAACGTGTGCACTCAACCGCTGCACCACCAGGCCGGCCTGAAGTTTGTTTGCTTTTAAAAACACATGGAAAATATATATTTTAAAAACCTGAGTAGAGTATTACCTATTTGTTAAGCTCTGCTTCTTAAGCAGTTGACAGGCATTCCCGGACCTGCAAGCAGGAAGGGCCTGGCTTTAGGGTGAAGCGTGCCTGCTTTGCTCAGAGCACCAGGATGAGCAGAGCGGGAGCCGGCCGCAAGTCCCTCCCCTCTCCCCGGCACCTGAGATGAATTCCCAGGGAAAGAGAAGGGTGGGAGGGAAGATGGGAAAGTGAGCTCCACTGAGTTCTCATTTAAAGTCTACAATCATCCTAAAAAGCTGTTATTACTCTCCCCATTCCACCGAGGAGAAAATTTAGATTTAGTGAGGCTGCAAAAACTGTCCACGGTCAGCTAGCAGATGGTCGAATTGGGATTCAAACTCACACACATCAATCCACACATTTTCTGACAAACTGCTTGAGGACAGACTAATTCAATTTCCTTTCATTTTGATTGGTTCCAGAGTTGGGGGAAAGCCCAGCTAAAAACGGCCTGTGAGCCTGACTGCCCGGGTCGGCTGTGCTGTCTTCCCCCAAAGGCCATCTGTGCATACTGGGCTCCCCCAGCCAGACTCACCTGGAGCATTCAGGACAGGCAGCGAGGCACTCTGGCTAATCTGGATCTTAAATCACAGTCCCTTGAGATGGAGAGCTGTGGCTTTCCTGGTTAACTTGTCACCCACCCTCCCCTGCCCCTGGCAATACCAATGTCCATCCATGCAACGCTCTGCCCAGGACAGCTGCAGTGCAGAGGTAGAGCCTGGCCGGAGTCACCAAAGGGTCTCTGTTATGGACTGAATGTCTGTGTCTCCCCAAAATTCCTATGTTGAAACCCTATCCCCCAATAGGATGGTGGCAGGAGGTGGGGCCTGTGGGAGGTGATTAGGATTAGGTGAGGCCATGAGGGTGGAGCCCTTATGAATGGCATCAGTGGTCTTCTAAGAGTCACGAGAGAGCTTGTGTCCTCTCTCTGCCCTCAGCCATGTGAGGACATAACGAGAAGTTGGCTGCCTGCAACCTGGAAGATGGCCCTAACCAGAACCGGACCATGCCGGCACCTGACCTTGGACTTCTCCCCTCCAGAACTGTGAGAAACAAAGCGTATTTTTTATAAGTCACTCAGTCTATGTTGTACTTGTTTTAGCAGCCTAAACAGACTAAGCCAGCTTCCAAGAGTCGGCCCTCCACCCAGCACCGCAGGGGGGGATGCCACCCCTACAGAAGGACGTGTCCATTCCACCATCTGCTGACCGCCCATGTGACAGGTTAAAGCCAGAGACGTAATGCTCGCAAGGATTTCTCCTTTGGGAATAACTCTAAGCAAGTAAACCAAAACCTATCATTATTTAAGCTCCAAAATGTTCACATCAGATGATTTTTCTGGATAGTCAGTTTCTATTTGTGCTTTCCTGTTTTTACAAAATTTGTAGAATAAATATGTTAATTTTATAATTGAGAAAAACATTTGTAACAGCAAACAGTTTTTGTGGCATTTGCTCTCTTGCATATAACACTCCCCTTGGTTTCAAGATCCAATCTAGCCTTTTATGTATTTTTTATCATCTACATTTTAGCCAAAGATTTGCTTCAATTTAAGAAATCTGAATAAGAAAATTCAAAGTTACAAGAAAAGTAACTGAAGGGCCAACTTTTCAGATTAGGATCTGGTGGCCCATCAGTGCCTCAGTTATACTGGGGAGTCCCCTGCTGGAACCAGCAAGGCAGCAGGCCTGGGTGGCTCGGTCCTTCTATGCTTGGGCAAGAGCTTGGAAAGAAGGGGCTATGGAGGAAAAGGGAGGGGGGACTGAGAAGCAAATGGCTTTCAGCTGGCTCCCCATTTGCAAGGCTTGTGCCTTTGACATGGCTATTTTTGGATTTCTGAGTGAGGGAAAAAGAAATTCTTCCCACAGCCGCCTTGCTTGGCAGCTCCTTTGCCCTCGCTCCCCCTCCCCGTTCCCTCCACAGCCCCCGGGATGAAGGAGACAGACCCTTGAGTATTCCTCTCCTCCCAGCCACCCCCTTACCGCCCCTCACCCCCACACTCTTAGAGAGTATCTATAGGCCTCACCCACTTGCTTCTCTCTTTATACAGAGCTGGGAAAATGTGGAAATAAATAAAGCCTCAATTAGGCAGGCATCCAAGGTTTGGGGGGTGAGGTGGGGGAGGGGTCTGGGGCTCTGTCCCAATCCAGGAATGCCTGAGAAAGCTCCGGGAGCCTCAGGCAGCCTCCAAGGTTGGAGGCTTCCCACAGACTCCTTTTCGGTCTGCGCTGACCAGGCGCGGCCAGGGGCCTGGGAGCCCGGCTTCATTCCCACACCAAGACTCAGCGCAGGCTGCCTGTCTGCTGCGGGAGAGCCTGGCCTCCCTCCGCCACCTCACACACAGAGGAAGGGCGGGGTCCTTGCTCCTGTCCCCCCTTTCTTCCTCGTTGATTCCCTTCCCAGAGCGGGAGGCAGGAGCCTCAGAGTGTGGACCTGGACCCAAGCACAGGGGCAGGCCTCCAGACAGAACAAAGGCAGTTTTTCCCCTTTTAACTGTGGAAACTCAGCATTCTTGTTTATTCCATTCTGAGCCTGGAACAGCAATGAGAGATCTTATTTCTTCCCCCAAGTTGAGGGGAGGGGGAGAGAAGTGGATTCTGTAGGGAGGAGACTGGGCGGGAAGAGGCTCACAGATATTTTTAGAGACATGAGAATTAAGCAAGCAGGGACCTTCTGAGGCCGGAAACAATTTTGTTTGGATCCCAATTCTGAAAGGCCAAATGGGTGGAGGAGAGTTAGGGGCCTGGAGACAGGGTGTGGTGAGGGGCAGGCTCAGACTCTAGGGAAAGGAGAAATACACGCTGAGAGCTGAGATTCCTGCAGCTACTTCACCCTCTTAGCCATTATCTAGTCTGCTTTTGCATTTATGAAAGTTGGGCAAATGTCACCACTTCACAGCAGCATTCAATGGCACTGAGGGAGACTGGGTACCAGGCCCCCGGCGGGGCCACCCCTTGGCTGCCTGCTCTTGGCCCCCCAGCTCTCAGAAGTGTGGGGAGGTGGCGAGGGGGCAGGGGTGAGATGTCAGTCACCTCAGCTCCCTTTGCTGCTGGTTCTGCTTTGACAGTGGGAGAACAAAACGAGATCTAAAATAAGATTTTTTCAATTATCTGCAGGCTTCCAATGAGTCAGGCTACCTCAGTTAAGACCACAAATATGGTCTGAAAAGTGTGTGGGATGCCTCACTCAAAAAGCATCTCTCCACAACCTCCAAACAGCCAGACAAGTCTGGATACAGGACACGGAGAAAAGGAAAATGGAGAAGAGAGTGAGCGACTATGGGCGCCAGTTGTTCTGGAAATGACCAGGCTATAGCTATCAACTGCCTCAAAAACGTTCACACCTTGGACCCAGCAATTCTATCTCTGGGAATGTTTGCTGAAGCATCATAGTAAAAAAGAGAAGGAAAAACTTGAAAACAATGTGAATGTCCAACAGTATGGAATAGAGTACACAAATCAAATACAGCCACCCGATGGAATAGTATGCAGCTATTAAAGACTATGCTTCAAAAGGTGACATAGGGAATCGTTAGATAGAATAGTTTTATTAAAAATAACGTTCTTATTTTTAGGCCTCATACAACTATACACCTAAGAAGACACATAAATCAGATATCAACAGATTTTTATCTGTGTGTAATAAGGTTTAACAGGTAGGGGCCAGCCCCGTGGCTGAGTGGTTAAGTCTGCGAGCCAAGCTTCAGCGGCCCAGGGTTCGGATCCTGGGAGTGGACATGGCACTGCTTATTAGGCCATGTTGAGGCAGCATCCCTCATGCCACAAGTAGAAGGACCCACAACTAAAATATACAACTACGTACTGGGGGGATTTGGGGAGAAAATAAGGCAGGGGGAAAAAAAAAAAAAGATTGGTGACAGTTGTTAGCTCAGGTGCCAATCTTTAAAAAAAAAAAAAGATTTAACAGCCAACTTTGTTTTCTCTGCATGCTTTTTGTGTTTCTCAAAATTTTCACCATGAACATATTTTATTTCTGGCATGGGGTGGGGTTGGGGATCACTATTTCTTTAGCCCCATTTTCTACCACTGTCTCTGTGCTTTGAACAATTCTGCCTTCTGCATCGGACACTCCCTCTAACTAGAACCACCTCACCTCCACCTCCAGATTATTCCTAATTATTTCTTTCCCAGGGAGTCCCAGAGTTTTCCCAGTTGGCTCCTGTGGCTGGGCAGGGCATGCATGCCTGTCTCTGTTAGTACTTACACACCTCATCATGGTTGACCCCTCCATTTTCCTAACTATAGACTATGAGATTCTGGAGGGCAGGGACCCTTTTTCATCTTTATTTTTCCAACTCCCAGCCTGTCTGTGGCACATAGCAAGCAAGCAACAAGTGAATGAATGAATTCAACCCATCACGGTTTTCAAAGGTCTGAGGGAGAGAGTCATTGAGAACACATTTGGTGAGGAGAAGGAAAATATAACAGCACTGGCGGCCCTGCGACAAGGACAGGCCGGAGCCCCAGATCTCCCTGATGGTATTTCTCAAGGCAGCCAGAGGATCAGGTGCAGAACCCGCCCAGTCCCTGACAAGGGTCTTATTGTTGGAGCAAGTAGGTGACAGGGCCCCTCAGTAAGGGGCCTTATGCACCAGAAAGAGATTAGACAAACTGTCTCCCTCTACCTTTTCTAAAACAGCAGTCATCATTAACCCTTGGTTCCCTAACCAAAAGAACCTGGAATTTCAACTATTTATGAAAGTATCTCCTCCTCAAAAAAGGTGTTGAAGCAAATTAGACGGTACATTTAATTCAGGAGGTGAACACACATACAACCCCTGGCAGGCATATGTGCATTCACTCTCACACACACACACGCACCCTGCCAAGTACACACAAAGAGCCATACAGACCCAGATCAACAACATGATCCACACAGAACAAAACAGGGACAGAGAGGAGAAGGCAACAGTATAGCACAGAAACAGGGGCGGGGAAGCCAGAAATGGATCGTCCACAGTGGAAAACAGCACATGCCGCATCCTCTGCGCAGACCGATTCTTGAAACGCATGCATCAGGCGGTCCTCCAGTGAAACACAGCCAACTGAGCACAGCAGTGCATTCAGATTCCTGCTAAAACCCTAAAAAAATGACCACAAAGGAATTTTTAAAAGGTATAAACTCTCAAGGACAGCAAACTGGAGACAGCAGCAGAAGTGGGATATTAATTACACTTTGGAACACAGAAAGTGGAAGCGTACATCGTGAATGACGAAGTAGAGCAGAGGAAGCTTCCAGAGAGAAACCAAAAGGAAGCAAGCTGACGTTGTCCTGGAAGACCGGCAAGCTCAGGGCCTGGAGGCCTCGGGCATCTCTGACTGAGGCGGCAAGGCCGAGAGCAGGAGGGCTGGTCAGCACCTGCACAAGGAGCAGTTAGACCCCAGGGCCTGGCTCCCACCAGCAGCACCCAGAGAGTGCTCTCGGCAAAGGCTCTGGACTGTGCTGGGGGAAGGAGGCAGGAAGAGTCCATGAAAGTGTGCACCCTGAAAGTTGACGTCACCCCAACTCCAAGTCCTTCTGGGGCCCACAGGTCTGCCTAGACTGGAGACGAGAGGACCGCACCCAGGGAGACCGACCAGCCTGAGACAGAGATCTCCTAACACTGGCATTCTCCTTGGACTGAGATGAGAGGACTCGTATCTGGGGAGAGTTGAGGGTTCCCCGCAAAGTTGCCAGTTCCCTGCCTGACTGTCCCAGGGCGAGGCCAACCGTCAACCCCACATACACTCTGCACACAAACATCTCATTCTTAAATACAAATGCACAGCCAAGGGTCGCCACTCATCTGACAAAGCCCAAGACCAAAACAGGCAGAAAAGGAACTAAGAAGAAAGTGAGTCAGACCAGAGACAGAACAGCATTTCAAAATAAGTGAAATTATCAGAGAAAGTACTGCATCCATGAAACATGAATAACATGCTATAAAGGGGTATACGGAGAAGAAATGAGCCCTAAGAAACTAAAACATGATAGCAGGCATTAGAATCAGAACAGAAATAAGAAAACAGGATAGCTGGAATAAGAAACAAGACGACTTAAAGCAAGGTTAATGAAATCTCAGGCATGATGAAGCAACGCAAAAAGACAGTAAAACTAGAGACTGTCCAAAAGAACTGACCGCCAAATACTGGGCGCGCCAGAAGCAAAGACCAGGGGAAACGAATCAAAGGAAATTACCAGAGGAAAAAAGTGCAAGAAAATTTTCTGGACCAGAAGGACAGAACTTTGCACACTGAAAAAGGTACAGAGGCTTCTGGCTCAATAAAAGAAAAGAGATCCATACCAAGGCCTATCTTCATGAAATTTTACAACTCAGGAGATAATGAGAAGCTTCTAAAATTTTCAGAGAGAAAATTCCATTCACTTACAAAAGATCAGGAATCAGATCCTTGCACCTGAACTTCTCAACAGTGATGGTGGAAGTGAAAGACAGAGACCAACGCCTTCAAAATTCCAAGGGAAGATTATTTCTAGCCTAACATTCTATAACCAGCCCAGCTACCGGTCAACAGTGTGGGCAGGAAAAGCATTTTCAGACATGCAAGGTCTCAAGACTTTTTCTTCCCTTGTGCCTTTCTCAACAGGTTTCACCGAATGGGGAAGTAAACCAAAAAATAAAAAATAAAAAATAAAAAAAAGAAGAGATCGATCTAGGAAAATCTAGGAAAGGAGGAGGAAAGGAATTCTCAGGGTGATGGAAGGCAAATCCCAGGTCAAGAGCCATGCGGCAGGCCTGGAGAAGAGCCAGTCCAAACAGGAACACGAGGATTAGAAGGCTCCACGAAGGATGCACCCATGAAAAGAAGGACCACTACACGAGGTACTTGCCCACACTAGGAGTTCTGCAGTCCCATCAGAAAGTTTAGAGCTCAATTCAGGCTGGTCGAATAGACAACCAAATGAAGGGGGATAAAGGTAATTATTAAGTGCAAGAGAAACCAAAGGAAATACAACCATGGCTTTTTTTTTTTAACTACATGGCTTGAACATGAACAGTTTTCACGTTGTCATAATAATTTAAACACTATTGATTCAACACTAAGATTTAAAGTAATATAACTATATTGGTAGGATGGAGGAAGGATGAAAGAAGATCTAAGAGTGTGCATGTGCCTGCACATACATACATATGTGGGCGGGGAAGTGGGGGGCAAAGCCATGCAGGACAAAAAACTAAATCCTATCTCACGGTGTACAAAATCAAGAGATGATACCTTTAAGAACTCAATAAATAGCAGTATAAACGTGTTATTTACAAACACAGAGGTAAGCACTAAAATTCTCTAGCTGCAAGAGTGGGAAATGGCCTCCTCTGGGAACAGGCTCAGGAGGGAGTTGGAAGGGGACAGTGTAGTGCACTCTTTCATACGATAAGCACTGTGGTTACATATTTGACTTCTTAAATTATGTGCATGTATTTTTTTGAAAAGAAAAATTAAAGCCGTCAAGGTGCCTTTACAATTCCCATCTGACCCATCTTCAGCCTGCATGCATGTCTGGGGGCACAGTAAGACCCAGGGTAAATACTGACTATAGGAAGAGAAACGGATACATAACCCTGCAAAATCCTGCCCCACCGTCACACCAAGGAGAATATAAAAAAAGCTCCACAGGTCTGGGAGACCGACCCCAGGGCCTCAGCTCTGGATGGACATGCAGCGAGGGTGTGTTCACACACCTTCTTCCCCCTTGGGCAAGGCCATCAGAAGTAACAGCCGGTTCCTCCTAAGTCAAAGAACACACCAGGGCAATCACTGGGGGAAAGTTCACACGCTGCCCAAAGTGGTTACGGAAAGATCACTTTTGAGGTTGTTACAGTTGGAACACTTGATTTGGGGCCTTAATACAAAGTTTAAACCAAATAATCAGATGTGTTCTGAAACTAGGCAAATGCTTTTCTCCCAGATGGGAAAAGGCCAAGAACATATGGAGGAAAGCAAATTGGTAGCATGGCCAAAATTGCTACCAGGCTATGAGATGTTCATATATGCTATTAAACCAAAGGGCTAAAATTCTATACAGCAGGCCTCTCCCCTCCGCCATCCCTTCAAATCACTGCATAGGCCATCCGCGCTGCATCCTTTAGGAGCAAACGCCTGTGACCTCTCAAATGGTTAGTGAATGGATGAATGAACAAAGAAGACAGATACGTTCTCCCATGTCCATTCTTTTCTGCTGATAACTGGGCCTTCCTTTTCCCTCTGAGCGATGGTGACAGCTCTCCCCTGGCCTGGCAGCGCTCTGCTCTCCTTGCCTCCACACGAGCCCACAGCAATAGGACAAGGGATCCTATCAAAGAAGATATCCTCATGTCCATCAACATGACCTATATGAGCTTATATCTTTCCCTACAGGGCCTACATAGAAAAGGAAGATAAAAATGGCTGAGGGACCCCAAGAGGAAACTTTCACACCTCTTTTCCTGCTTTGGAAAGGCAGGACTTGTGTTTATTTCAGGAAGCTAAGAAGGAAGCTCAAAAGCTAAGAAGCTGGGCTTGGTGATGTGGTCCAGTGGGCCAAGGGAGGCAAATAAGAAAGAAAGGAGTATCAGGGGAACCTTTGAGAATCCCCGCCAACCATGTTTGGGCCTCTCTGTCCCCCACTCTCACCCTGATAAGAAGAGAGGGAAGACCAAAGATTAGAAATGTGCATGTTTCTAAACCCAATGCTGGAGGACAGGGCTGTTGTTTGTCAAATAAAAGACGACCAGTATGTATCTGATACAGATTCACAGGAGTTACTCTTTTTCTGATCATTTGACACGAGCTTTCCACAGTATTATAACAAGTCTCAGAATATGAGGCAGAGGTAGTTGAGTGTGATTATATGGACAACGTAAGTTTAGTTGAAAACAGTGGCTCTGTGTGTCTGCCACACTTTGCATTATAAACACTGCCTATGCTCAGAGGAGGGAGAGAGAATGCCTTGGAGTATATGTTGGAAAAAAGCAATGAGATAACATGGACAATCCAAAAAGAGAGAGAGAGTACGCAAGAGTGAGCACCAGGCAGGACCAAGTAAGGTATCTGGGTTATTTCCCGCTAAGAGCTCTGATCTGAAGCTCAGCCCCAGCACCTGCCCCCTCCCAACATGGGCCACCATAAATCACTATGAAACAGGAAAACTCCATTCACAATGATACTTTGACTACACTTTCCTCTCCCAAATGTCAATGTTTATATAGAAACCATGCCCAGGTACAGCTGGGCCCAGGTTGACTGTTTTCCTAACCTTTTCTCATAGAGCATGAACTGTGTTCTCTTCTCCACCTTGGAATGGAGGCCCCCAAAAGATAAGAAAGCTGACGCATTCTCTGGACACACATGCCTCCGCTCTCCTGCCCCAAGCCCAGGTCCACCACCACAGCCTCTCGCATGCCTCCTCCCCATCTTTGCACCCTGGGCTTTTCCAAGGGTGGGAGCCCCAGTGGCTTCCACCTTCCTAAGCTAGGCAGGTGCAGGAAGGAGGACTGTGAACAACATGGCACAGTCAAGAGGACCCTGGACAAGGCTGTGCTGTCCAGCATGTTCCTGTAACCACCACTGCACGACCCTGGATGACACAGTTCCACTCTGCACAATTACTCAGCACCTACTACAGCCACAAGGATCTGCTGGTACAGAAAGTATGGAGTGTGTCTGCTTCTGGGTGGCTCACAGCTCATTAAGGACACTGCCCTGTCCACACACAATCCCAACTCCAGGCAGTGAGAGCCACTGCACGGAGGCAGAGATGCATCTCTGAAACCTACCTGGGAGTGACCGAGAATACCCCTCCTCCCTGCTTAGTCTCAGTTTCCTCATCTGTCAAAAGTGAGGGCTGGACAGGAGGATGTCTCCCAGGGCCCTTCCCAGACCACACTACATCTACCACCCCCCTGGTCCCTTTAGATACAGCCAGAGCAGCCCCCTAATCGCTGCAACCAGAATATGTGGCAGTGCTGGCTGGGTCTCCTTCTGAGAACGTACTGGAAGTTAGGGCCAGGCACATCCTCCACACCCAGGTGTTAAGTCAAACCTCACCCCACCCCAGTGGATTCTTCAAACATTAGTTGCCTTAGGGGAATGAGGAAAAGAGGCAGCCTAGCCCTTTACTGCCCCCTGTCACTTCTCTGTGCCAGCTGGGTAGGCTGAGGACACTTTGGGCACTCAACAGGTGTGAATAATCCAACAGCTTTAGTACCAGCCACACTGCAGAGGTGTAAAGACTTCCGCCATCCTGACATACCAGAGCTCTTCAAACATTAACTGGGCAAAGCTCCGGAATCTCTGGGCCAGGAGGGGTGTCTGGACTCCATCTCACAGTATAGGGACTGAACTCAAGCAGCTCCACGCACCAGGCCTTTGACCCATGTGTCAATGCAAGAACCCCAGCTCTGCCAGGGGGAAATCTTACCCTTGGGCAAGTTCCTGCTCTCCCCACAGGACCATTTTAAGGATTAAATACAAACCCAGTGAGAGCAGCTAGCATCGTGATTTGGTGCGAGATTTCTTTTTACCTCTGCATTTATCACAGAGGCTAGCTGGTTCCAAAAGATGTACATGGCTACCTGGAGGAAGCGAACCTCAGGTTTCTGCCCTGGCGACAGCCACTCTGCCCTTAAGACAGACAGCCTGATGCGATGATAAGCATCCGTGTACACCACCTTCCAGCTGGGGCCTGGGCACCACAAAACACTATTGGACCACCACATCCTCACTGGTTGACGAGGAGACAGGTACAACCCCCACCAGTGGGTTCAAAGAAAGAAAAACGAACCACTTATATTAGACTTTACAGGGCAGCCCTTCGACTGCCCTCCCACCCAGACAGAGGTACAAACGGAAGCCCAGAAGGAAGGTGACCTGAGGAGGGACAGAGCAGGTGCAGCAGAAGCCGGGCTGGAAACCCAGCTCTGGACTCAGTCCTCAAAGACCCTTCTCTGCTCTAGGACTAGAGAGCTCCCACACAGCTGGGGGTGGGTCACAGCTGGGACTGTCCCAAGTCCTTCACAGCCCCCATGGCTTTAGGGGAGTTTCTGCCCTCCTCCACCTGCTCTGTCCCATTCCTCCACCTGAGTGTCCCATCGGCTTGGAAAAGCAATGCCACACTGGTTAGAAGTAAACAAAATCAGTCTCCACCACAGACTCCTCAAGGACCACACCAAGATTCTTCCCGCCGCGCCCCGCCCCCCCAACACCTCCCAGGGGCCCGGCCCCATGAGAAGGACACTAGGCAGGCTGTTTGTGGCACCTTCCACTTTGAGGGGCTCACCTCAACGAGCTGACTCGAGCCAGAGCAACGGTCAGCACTCCGCAACACCAGTCTCCAAGCTGCCGTGACCTGGGCAAAATCACTTCTCTATCTGCCTAATCTATAGAAGGCGCTGGTCCTTCCCAGGTCCTTTCCTGTGCCAACATCCCATGACAGACTCACTCTGAAAACACAAACAGCTGTGGAAGGAGGGACATGCTGACACCTAGGTGGGGTCTGTGCCATTAGGGACAATCCTTGGTGGCCCCATCTCTTTCCTTTCCATCTTCCCTGTTCTGCCTTTCTCCTTTCTTGTCCTCGGTGCCTGTCTCACACCTGGCAGTGGCATCCATGAGCACTACTCAATCCTGCCCCAAATCAGAGCTGAGGAAAGGATAAGGGAAGATAAGGAGACGGCCACACTCTCTGGCCACAGGGAAGTCATAGTTCTGCTGGGAAGGTGGACGGGCGGCCCTTCCCACTATCTCCCGGTCGGTCTAGCGCAATGCCCTCTAATATCACTTCTGTGAAACCTTCCAGGCAGTTGGCTAGCCCTTCTCTATTTCCAGAGCACTTTGCATTAGCTCCCTCTGATCATACCCTCTGTGGCAGCTGAACAAGGGCCCCAAGGATGCCCACATCCCGAGCCCCGGAGCCTGTGAAGCTTCCTTTCCACGGCAGAACAGACTCTGCAGATGTGATTAAGGTAAGGATCTTGAGATGGAAGACTATCTTGGCTTATCTGGGTGGGCCCTAAATGTCATCACAGTGTCCTCATGAAAGGCAGAGGGAGATTTGACACAGAAGAGGAGAAGGAGCTGCGATGACAGAAGCAGGAAGCTGTAGCGATTTGAGGAAGGGGCCACAAGCCGAGGAATGCAGACAGCCCCAGGAATCTGAAAAAGGCAAGGACACGGGTTCTCCCCTGGAGCCGCCGGCAAACAGCAGCTCTGCCAGCACCCTGCCTTTAGCCCGGTGATGCCGATTTTGGACCCTG
The DNA here is from genome assembly GCF_041296265.1 of Equus caballus. Taxonomy (NCBI): domain Eukaryota; kingdom Metazoa; phylum Chordata; class Mammalia; order Perissodactyla; family Equidae; genus Equus; species Equus caballus. The sequence continues at coordinate 60,952,788 of NC_091694.1, forward strand.
ACCTCCAGAACTATAACAGAACAAATCTGCATTGTTTTAAGCCAGTAGGTTGGTGGCAATTTGTTACAGCAGCCACAGGAAACCAGTACACCTACCATGTTCTGTACTATTATCAGTACCCTCCCCCTAGAAAGAAGCCACCTTGCAGCTCACTTCTGACACGCTATAGGCACTCAACAGATGTTCGTGAGTGAATGATTCATCAATGTACACGTGCGCATGGGCTGCACCTGCAACAGGTTAGTACATGACTTACTGTGAGGGATTCCCCTTTCCTTAAGATACCTCCACCTGTTACCATCATTTCTGAAATTCTACCAGTGAAATCACTCCCTGGGTTCCGAAAACTTTCCCACCATGAAGAACATCCCCGTTTCCTACTCTTCCTTGCAAAGAGAAGATTCTTCTGCAAAGGTGTTTTGTGGAGGTGTGGGAGGGCAAGAGAAAGACACTAACATATTAAGGTGCCTACCCACAATTAATACCTTAAGTGGACTGGCTTATCAGACTGTTAGCATTGCCCATTTCCCAGGAAAGTCCCATGGTCAGGCAGCGAGAGCTGGGTGCAATGACAGCAGGGTCCTGAATAGGAGTGGAGTGTGAGGGACCTGAGATGAAGGGTGCAAGGACCTTGCCCCTAGAGGATCTTGCAGCCTGCCTTCATGCTACCCAGTCCTGCTGGTGCATACGAGTGTGTGCATGTGTCTGCAAGTGTTGCACGCACACACATGAACACACTAGTACCAGTCACTTGGCTTTGTTTTTTCAACCCCAAATGTTTTCTGTTGCTAACTTCCATAAAATGACTCTTTCTCAACAGTTGTTTCCCTGCTGCTACTTTAATATTAGTTTCCTAACCAATTACTCTAAGCTGTTCACTTTCCTAATACCTGAAGTCATTTCTCTCTCTGTAGGAGGGAGTCACCCAACCCCTTATCACAAATGCTCACCCCACAAGCTACAGAGAAGCAGCTGCCACAGAGAAGTCCACCCACGGCTCTGAAGATCTCCAACAAGGGTGCCAGTTGCAGCCCATCCTCGGCTACCGTCCCAGTGCAGAGCAAAGGCCAGAGAAACCCCTCCACCAGCCTAACAGACCTGCTGCTCCTACCACCCCCATCACCACCTCCCATCACTAGAAGAGCTGTGCACATGCAAAGCGCTGGACAGACGGCACTCAAGTGGGCAACAGGATGTAAAACTACCTTCAGCCTCCTCTGTTAATTAATCAGGGGTGTCCAGAAGTCTCCCCACTCAGTAGCTGCAGGCACACTGGGGGAGGCAGAGGGAAGAATGTGGGTATTTATTTCATTATGGCTCATGGGCACTGAACACAGGTAGGCAGCTAATTACTATTTTCCTGTCCTTGACTCACCACTTATGTAATTGGGAAGGAAGGTAAGAATACCAGATAGTCCCAGTGAGACAGAAAGGCACTCGCTGGGTGACCCGAGGTTGCCAAATCCTCTCAGTGTGGGCTGAAAGTCCAAGAAGGCAGATTCCCAGGCAGAAGTCTTCTTAAAATGTTTACAACAGAGACTCAAGCACCAGAGTCAAGGAAGACAGCAGACTGATTCACCACCTGGTCAGCCAACATGTGTGAGCTTCTCCTACACCTGGGTATATTATTTAATGTCCTGTCTATGCAGGCAAACACCAGGCCCCAACTCAAGGCACTCACCGTCCTGCAGAGGGAGACCCACATGGAAATGAATGTCCTAGGGATAAGGGAGAGAGGAAGGAAGATCGCAGTCTGACCTGGACCCATCTGGGAGTGGTGCCTGTGTCTTTTCTTGGTTCTTGCGAATGATTCAGGGTTACGTGCAGAGCCTTCCTGCCCCACCTGGCAGATATTCGTCTCCTGCTACCTGACCCTCCTTACCCACTCTGTCCTGCATGTCCTTCTCTAACTTCGTTCCTCTACAAGGCTCGGGCCTCCATGTAAAAGACTCCAACACTAGAAGCACGGAAGGCCTGCAGCACCCCAGACTCAGTTCTCTGTATGGAAAGCAGTCAGCCCTCCTCTCCCCACCCACTCCACTCCCCAAAGGGCAACACACAAGCAGCAGATCGGACCAGGGAATCAGGGAACCTGGCTGCTTACCCCACACCTATTGGTTGAGCCCCTGTGGGCTAATCTGTTACTCCCCTACCCCGTGCTGGGTTCCCCCCTACATAAAATGGAGGTGTAGGGGGCCGGCCCTGTGGTTGAGTGGTTAAGTTCCGCACACTCTGCTTCAGTGGCCCAGGGTTTCGCCTGTTTGGATCCTGGGCACAGACATGGCACTGCTCATCAAGCCATGCTGAGGCAGCACCCCACATACCACAACTAGAAGGACCCACAACTAAAATATACAACTATGTACTGGGGGGATTTGGGGAGAAGAAGCACAAATAAATTAATTAATTAAATAGAGGTCTGGACTGGGTCATCTCTGGAAATCCCTCTGCTGTAACCCTCAGGAGTCTGCTCTGTTCTTTGTCTAACAGCCCCATGATTAACCACTGGTAGCTTCCATCCACCAGCTGTTCTATATGTGAGAATTGTCACCTGGGCCAGCATGCAGAGTTGTAAATGACAAGAAAAAGCTACCAGACGCAGAACGCTGCACTGTATTCCAATAGATACAAGCCTGTGTCCCCAAGCTCCTCCTCAACTTACCCAAGAGGAGGGGGGGGAGAGGAGAGGAGGGACTTAAAGTTCGGCCTCCAGTTTGCAGAGAACAACATCTGTACTGAAGGTCCCAGAGAGGCAGAGAGAAGATGTCCCTGCATCTGCCCGCTTCATTCTACTGAGTGACAGCTCGTGCATCATAGTGAATCAAACTTAAGGAGAAAATGCGTGTGGCCCTTGTAAGCTTCACCGCTGACCCTCGACCTTTGGACGACAGGATTCCGCTGCCAGTTGGAAAGAGTTCCCAATCCCACCTGGTTGACCTTTGCCATGCCTTGGCTCACCGACTTTGTAACACTTCGAAATAACTTACACTTGGCCCAAAGATGCTCTAAGGCAAAGTGGCCTGCAGGAAGCTCAGGGTCCCTCAGCACCCAGCCCTCATCCTGTCATCCACTCCCACCACCATCAAGAGATTACCTCTGACTCCCCCAGGACTGCACCAGTATCTGACCTTCCAGCCAAGGAAGCCCTTGCATCCATAACATATATTTCAGATATTTTATCTTCACATACTTAAGAGTCATTGAGGAATTAGTTGTTACAACATTCTTCCCAAAGAGGTGAGAACTATGGTTAATTGTCACGATTAAGCTACGATGAGCTAAGAGACTCATCTAAGGCCCCTGTGTGCAGAAAACCAAAGCAGGCGGGGGTGAAACACCTCAACACCCTGAATCACCTTCTCGGCACCCCTGGTGGTCCCCAATTCCTGAACACTCCCTGGCGGTGCCATCGCTGACAGCCAGCACACGGGCCCAGCCCACCGAGTGGCCGCTGGCCCCCTTCCTGCCTCCCAGCTACTCTCCACTTTTCTTCAAAAACATCAGCTCCTCATCAGCTCTGAGACATAGGCCTCAGAGTTTACCCAGAAAGATGGGTGTTATTCATGTATCAGTCAACACTGGCAAATGTTTAAAAAATAAGTTTATTATTTTGGAAAAATAAGTTAACTAAATGGTTGACACAAGAAGAGGCGCCTTGCCCACACAGGCACATGGACAGCACTTCAGGCACCTAGATAATTCAGCTGCAGAAGGAGGTCCGTCCAGTCAGGGCATATTCTTCACTACAGCTTGGGTAGGGGTGTACGTGTGAAGGAGGGGTTCAACTAAAGTAGCACCAGATTGTATCAGTTTTAAAACTTGTATTAAGCTCTGTGCAGAATCCCCCTTAAAGACAGAGGGTTTCCAGCCTGTGTCTGACAGCACCCAGAAACCCCGGAGGCACAGGCTCATCTGAGGGCCTCAAGGGTTCATGTCCCTCTTCAACAGCCCCACACTGCTCTCGGGGCTAGCGTAAGGAAGGAAACACTGTCGAGTCCAGGGTTATTTTTAAAACTCCCATTACTACCACAGCAAGCACAGGACTGGAGAGAGCAGCTGAGCAGAGGGGGAAGAAGGAAATGCAGATGACTGTGGGACTGACAATCATCCCACCAGATTCCTGTTGAGGGAAAACGGGCAGGAAAGGGGCCAGGCTCAAGGCCGCTCGGCCAGAAACAGAAGAACAGGCTTAAAATCCACGTTTACTGGACTCTCAAACCAGCGCTCTCTCTCGACACTCCTCGGGCTCTGGCACCTGGAGGCTGAAACCCTGTGGAAGAGCACAAAGCCCAGAGCAAGGCCGGACACACAACCAATTTAAAAGTAATTCCGAAAACATGAGACTAATCCGTAAAACATCTTCTCTGCTTCCCCATCCCACCCTGATTCTTTGAACATGAAAGTTCCCCATGACTGAGGAAGTTTCTCTGCCTCTCAGACAGGCACAGGACTCCTTATTGTTCTGATTTCTACACACCTCTGACTATATGTTCATACACCCAGACTGCGAGCCTGAAGTTAATTTAGTTCAATGAGATTTAAGACATAAGGAAAACTACTGTAGCTGCCAGTTTGCGGCTACAGACAAACCCGGGTGGCGGGCAGGATGCCAAGAGCCCAGCATGGCCCTCTGCCAGCACCATTCCCCTCCTGCACGCATGCAGCAGAGGCTGGCTGGGTGGGCCATCGCTAGACACAGTGAAGGACGGGACCACTGGGGGAAAAGACACCATCATTCTCCTAGAAGGCATCTCGCCTGTTTACAAATCCCAGTTCTGTCACTCATAAGTTGAGCGACCCCACGATCTCTCTGCCTCAGTTCCTTCACCTGTGAAACGGACATAATATCTATCAAGCAATGTCATTGCGAGGACCCCATGAGAGATCGTGCCTGAAGAGCCAACACAGAGCACCGGGCAGAGCACGCGGCTCCTCCCCAATCTCCATGACAAGCAGGAAGGTGGCCAACGCCCTTATTTCCTCCCAGAAGACTTTGTGACTCCCCAACCACCCACTGCCTTGAAGAGCATGCGAATCCCGGTTTTGGAGAGCGTGCCACCCTGGCTACCAATGAATCAGACACAGCAGCCTGCTGAGGAAAACCCCAAGCAGAGGGGAAAGAAAGCCAGAGCTTAACGTGGGGCTTCTCAAATGCTGGTGCTTCCTGAAAATCACAGGGAGTGGCTATTTAAACTGGATACCTGGGCCTTGCCCTCAGGATATTCTTACGCAGGGGTACGTCTGCACAACGATGCCATGGGGGATGGAGGGCTTGGCTGCACAGGAGGAGAAAGTCTCAAAGACGGCTCCTGGAGGCCGTCGAGCTGAGCTGTGCTGTCCCTCCTCCACACACTCCTAGGGCCCTGGGCACCTGTGTGCTACTCAGGGCTGACACAACACCAGAAGTAGCTGAAATCCATCAAGCACGAAGTGGACAAAGGTCCTAAGATCAAAGTAACCTCAGGGATTCCCTCCTGCAGGAAGCAAACCCCGAAGGAGCCAGAATCCCTAATACTCGGCATCCTCTGAAGAGCACGCAGACCGAGCCCATGCTTTACCTGTGAGCACAGACACCAGAGGAACTTCTCTAGCTGGACCTTCACATACTTTGGGGCGGACAAACCCACAGTCGCCTCCAAAAAGGCACACACCCAAGAGCTAAAAGCATTTTCCCTATTATGTATGAAGATGTGAACTGAGCTAAAGGTCCTTGGCAGCACGGCCCCTACAAAATCGTGCAGCTCTGGTCTGTCCTGACTCCTAAGGCAGAGGAGGAAGAGAAGCCTCACACAGTGGAGGGCAGCCCTCAATACCACACACCTGCCTCGGAAGCAAGCGTACAACCGCTCCAGTTTCCACGTGAGAGAGACAAGGGTCAGTGTGTTTCAGAGCAGGCAGGGCTCGAGAGTATTAGATCCAGCACAACTTATCAAAAAGGAAGATTCTGACACATGCTCCAAGATGAATCACCCTTGAAGACACAATGCTAAGTGACATGAGCCAGACACAGAAGGACAAACACTGTATGATGCCACTTATAAAGGACCCTAGAGTTGTCAAATTCATAGAGACAGAAAGTAGGATGAATGGTGGTTGCCAGGGGCTGGGGGAGAGATGCTGGGGAGTCAGCAGTGAATGGGGACAGAGTTCCGGTTCTGCAGATGGACAGTGCACAGCAGTGTGAATGTGCTCAATGCCACAGAATTGTACACTTAAAAATGGTTAAGGTGAAAAATTTTGTTACATACATTTTACCAGAATTTTTTTTAAAAAAACACACCTTAGACCATCTTTTTGCCTGGCTTCCAGGAAGGAAAAGGAAAAGAACATGAAAGCAAGAGACCAGGCTGCACAGAGCGCATCAGGGGCAGCCCCCTGTGGAGGCTTAAGCCCAGCGTGCTCCACCTGAAACTTGGGGCCCTGTTTCCCCTCTGGACTTGGTGCTTCTCCAGGAAAGCCTTCTAGTGGCCTTTGGGCTCTGACCACTAAGACCTTAGCTTTACGTCAGCCCCCAAAAGCTCAAAGAGAAGTGGCAGAATTTGGCACGATGGGCAAATTACAGGGGGAGAAACAGAAGAGGAGAGAGGCAGCAGTTTGGGTTTCTAGATTCTTCACTCCATCCACTCCTGAAGAACCAGAGGCCCAGCCAAATTCCTCAGGCTTCCACTTGTCTGTGAGGCTGCCCTGAGCCCACCTCACCTCAACTTGCATTTAGGAAATTTCCTTTTTTGGGAATTTGCCTCTTCTCCACACCCACCAGTTACAGGGTACGTGGGTGTATCGAGAAAGAAATTTCCCAAAAAAGGAAAAGTGACTTCCAAAGGTTAGTCCCATCTCAGAGCCTCCTGGAAGAGAAAGGCAACAGTCAGCCCTTGGAGCCAGACTAGGCCTGAAGTCCCCAGGCAGAAAGGCCTCTCAAAGCAGCCCTTGCGGCAGGCACCACCCCAGGGACTGCAGTCCTGCTCCTCCTCCAGGGCCTTCTGACAACCACCTTGACCCTCGCTCCGTCCCAGACAGGCCGGGGGGTGGTGGGGCAGCCCTGCAAAGACAACCTTCCCCACTCTGCTCTCCGGAACCCTCTGGAGGTCACTCTCCCTTCAGCTGAGGAACCACTAAGAGCTGCAACATGTGACGCACCTAACCTCTCTTCCAGAAGCATCCCAGGTCCCACCTTCACCCCACAATGAACGCAGAAATTCTGCAGCAATGCATTTACAAAGTTGAGTAGTTCAATTCAACAAATATTTACTAGGTTTGTACCACCCAAGCCCAGGCCAGACAATGCAGAGAGATACCAAGAACTATCAGAGGGCCCAACAATGAAAAGAAGTCACAAACTAGTTAGTAAGACAACATTTAAACAAATAAAATGAAAACAAATAGTAACATTGTATAAAAGTCAAACAACAATTTGAAACAGATTATAACTAAGCGTTAAGGGAACAGCCCAGCCACAAAATCTTACAATTTATTACTGCAGTAGATCAGCTCAAGAGGGATGAGTGGGTTGGGAAGGGGGAGGGCTGGAGCTAAGCTTGTCACCAGAGGTAGGATCAGCAGTGGCTACAGACTGCTCAGAGCTGCTGCCCTCAGAGACCAAACCCAAGATGGGGCCATTATACAGGCATGGTGGTCTGAGCATGCCATGGGACGTGAGTGGTACCTACATGCTCCCTGGGTAAAAGCACACATAAGCAGTTCTGCTAGCCCTGTGGTCACCCGGATGTGCAGGGACACCCCAGAGAAACCCCTCCATGCCAGGAATAGGCCCACCCCCATTCCACACCAGGCACTCAGCACACCAGCCAACAGGCTAACCCTGCCCCATCAGCCACCTCTCTCCCAGAAATCTGACGGTGAATCCTTCCACACCTGTTAAGAACGGGTGATAGCAAGTCAAACATATTTTAATTTTTAAAAATAAAAATAATTTAAGCCACTGACCAGATCATGCAGGGTTCTCAGCCTTGGCACTGCTGTCATTTGGGGCGGGACCTTTCTGTGTTGTGAATGGCTGTCCTGTGCATCGCAGCATGTTTAAGAGCATCCCTGGCCTCGACCCACTGTCACCCCCTCCACCCCTGTGCAGTTGTGAAAATCAAAGAGGACGCCAGACATTAGCAGGTGGCCCTGGGAGGCACAACATCCCCAGTTGAGGATCATGCTTCTACTTCTGGGCACTCAAAGAGAAAACCTCCAGCATGGCTGGAATTCAGTTCACACACAAGCCTGCCTGCAAAGTTCTCCTGCTCCAGGTCTCAGGACTCTGCTGGCCAGGTCAAGGCGGGAGTCTAGGCTTTAGGAGAGCTGACCTCGGGGTTGGAGCTCCAGGATTCTGGACTGTGCTCATCCAGGGAGCAGCCATGAAGAACAAGGCCTGATGCCGAGCACTGGCATGGCAAAGGCCCCTCTAGCCCCTGCAAGAAGGAGCCTGCCCACAAGCACTACAGCAATGGCCATTAACACTGGCCACTGGGCAGCTGGCATCTGACTGCCTCCTTCACCTAGCCTCTCCTCAAGTGCAGCCCAGACGCTTCCTTGCAACTTTCCTCACAGGACCTTCCTAGGACAAGAGGGAAAACCCTCACATGCCTGAAATGCTGTTTTAAAGGTATTTCAATGCAACTGCCACTGTTTCTTTCACTCAAAGAAATAATGCCACTTCCTTCCTGCAGGTTCAGGGTATCTGCACCGCCCAATTTGGGCAGATTAGCACTAACTGGCTCACCAATTCAGTCTCTTCAGCTCCAAAGTCATCTCCCAGAAAGGGGGACTCCCAAAACTCTCAATCCTAGGCATCCCCCACCAATGTGCTCTCTGCAGTCCCAGTTTTTCCTAGGACTTCTTTCTCTTCCCATGTCGCTGGCACAGTCCCACCTGTGCCCTAGCAGCACATGAAATAACACCCAACCAACACTCAGGTTGCTGGGAGACCAAAGTGTACTGCAAGTGTCCCTGCTCACAGCTCAGCAGCCTCCATCATTTAGGAGTGGCTCTCGGATGCAGCATGTGCTCTGCATCTGTGTCGACACAAAGGCGTCCCCAAGAGCGACCATCTTTGTGCTTGTGCAACTGAGCTGAAGGGAATAATGGATTGCGCTGGACTCCAGTTAGACCTAGAGAAAGATTTCCTAACCAGAATAATCAGTCTCCAAGGATAAGTCCAAGGAACTCTGTTTTTCGGAATGGTTCACGGCCCAGCCCAGCCTGGATGCAATCCAGTCACCTTGGGGGCCCCTTCTCTATTGTAAGTCTCTGTGGGACTTCAGAATGGGTCAGCCAGGCACAGGGAGGACAGAGTAAACCTCAAGGTTCATAGGAGCCCAGCTCCCACCCCAAGGCTACTGCTCACATGACGGATGGCCAAGTGGGGAGAATACAGAGAGGCAGTGCTGGGTCTGCCTCCAGGCCTGCTGCCTCCCCGAAAGGAACTGAGGGTCCAAGCGGAGCAGTTCCCTGCTCCCACCTCCAGGAATTCTAGCACCCCATCGGCACTCACTTTCAACCCAGTCATCTCAAACTACTCTAGACCACAGGTGTTTCCAGGGCAAAAACTCTCTGTGGCCCATCCATGTTGTAGAAATATTCTCACCAGGAAGAATGAGGAAGAAAATTCTTTTTAAGAAGGAGCCAATGAGGTGATAGTCAATATAGAACCGAGTATCATACCTACTAATTCCATACCTAGATATCATACCCATTAATTCATCCCAGAAACAAAACAGAGAAAGCAACATATCACAAAGATTAGGACCCAAGTGTGGAAACAACCCAATTATGGCCTACTCACATATGAGCTTTAATAACCACCCTAAAATCCAGGTGTTCCAACAGTCCACAAGGTCCTTGGAGAGGACAGTCATCTCTGCTCACACTTCCAGAAGCCTGCTCTCAACCCTGCAGCAAAGATATGACCTCAGGGTGGGGGTTGGGGGGGTCAACCTATTTTACATCGTGTGACTATGTTTTTTAGGACAGTCCCAATTGAAAAATGCTGCCCACATGAATGCACACACACACTCACACTCAAATGGAACAGGAAAAGGTAATAAATCTTCCATCTTCAACCCTTTTAAAGCTTGGAATTCAGTCATACTTCAGATTAGTTAGGAGAGACCAATCTCCTTTAGAGAAAAAGTCAGGAGATGAAATGGGGGGGAAAAAGAAAGAGCCAGAATGTTCCACCTGCTTGGTTTTCAGGTTTGCCTCTGGACCAACAGCAGTAAACACTAGTCCAGCCCAGGATGCAGGAAGCAAACCAAGTAAGCAGCAGGGCAGGAAGGAGCCCACATGCCACAGCTTAGTGACCACAAGAACACTGACCCCATGACCGGGAGGCCTCTGAAAATCGAATGGGATGAGTGAGACCAATCACAGCAACGGAACTAAGAGGCAGTCCTGGGATTACAGTGCGTGAATGCACGTGTGCTCAACTTCCACACACACGCCCAGAGCCAGCCCCCATCTGCCCACAGGCCCACAGCCTGCTCCACTTCTCTCTGCCTAGGAGCGCTCTGCCGAGTCCACTTCCTATCAGCCTTGAACAGAAGGGCCTTCTTTCCTCACTACTTACTCTCACCCACGACCACTACACATGCCTCAAACTAAAGGTCTGAGTTCTAAGGACCATCTCTACGAGCTGCCACAAGTTCTTAAAAAATTCCAGGCTCCCAAACAGAAGCCCAAGTGAAGAGCACACAGCTGCTGTGCTCAGAGACGACGCAGATGAAGCTGAGTTGAGGGGCATGGCAAAGGCTGGAGACGGGGAGTGGGCAGAGGAGGACACTCACCATCTCGTCCAGGGCGTAGCGCAAGAGGCCGTGCTCGTAGAGGATAAAGAACCGCCGCTGCCATTTCTGCAACGGAGCACAGAGTGAGTGGTTAGGAGGGTTCTGGCCGCGATCTCTGCTTCCTGAGTCCCTGTGTCTGACAAATCTGTATTTACGGAACGCTGGTTCCACAGCTTCCATTGCTAGGGCAGACGGCATGAAAAGAGGGACCCACGGTGAAGAACGGTGATGTGCTAGCTAGGGGAGAGGCCCAAACCACCCACTGCGATTCCACACGAGTTAAGGACATTTAACGAGACACCTGGTTTATTTTAATTTGCAAGCTCCTCAGGAGAAGAGATGGTGTGTTGGTCACCTTTTTGTATTCTTCATGTACCCAGCACAGAGCTTACCAACTAACATGTGTCAGTATTTATTTGATGAATTATCTGACATGATATGGGATAACCTGAGAATGCCAGGCACTAATTCCCCACTTCTGAAAAAATCTGGGAAACTGCTATAAAAGCGTTGTTCCAATGATCCACAGGGAGTGGGAGACAGGGAAAAAGACAGCCGGGCTCCAGTATTCACTGAGGAGGAGCAAACTAACAAAAATCAAACCTGAGAAAGAGCAAGAGCAGCAGGAACAACTCCAACGTCCAGGAATGACGAACCAGCAAAGAGTGCCACTCTCCACTCCCCACCCAAAGGCCAGCTGCTAGGGGCCAATAGTGGGCCCACAGCACTGACAGCAGAACAACAAGGACCTGAAGATAGACGCCTTCCTTTTGGTGGGGGGAAAACATGTCTAGAACGTGAGACTGTTGGTCCCTGAATCCCAAAGATCATTATGAGGATCCATGACCTATTTTCAACATTTCAAAAAGCTCAACAAAATTCATACTTTTCTGGCAATAAGGCCACAAGAACTAAGTAAAATACCATGCTCTGCTTTGGGCCAGAATTGTATCATTTATAATAATGATTTTCCCATCAGAAGCTGGAGATGGCAATTCTGTATGACCTAAATATAAAACAGGAAGGGGAACTGCTCCCTAGTTGCTGAAGTCATTGAACACAGTCACCCCTGTGGTCCTCCCGCCTGGGTGGCAGGAATAGGATACTCAAACGGCCTTGCAAAGAGGACCTGTAGAGGGCTGGTTCCGCCCCTGGTGTCCAGGGAGAGCCCACGTGGACTCTTCTTGAGAAACATTTTCAAGACTCCTGTTTGCTGTTTTAAAGTCAAAATCCATTCCAGAAGGAATTCCAAACACCCAAGATACAATACAGGGTCTGTGGGGCACTGTGGCCCCCACCCCAGAGTGTGGCATTCAGGCTGGGGGCAGCAGAGACCAAGGGGCAGGGCAGAAGCTCTCTGGAGGAGCCAGGGATGGGAAGGAAGCAGAGATGGAGCAATTTAGAGGGTGCAGGTGGCAGCCGCTTGGAAGCAAGCCCGTGAAAAAGGCAAGCATGTGTTTTAACTGGAGTCAAATCCAAAGGGGCTCCCTGGCAGAGGAACAAACCACTGGTCAGGGACAATGCTGGTTTGACCATCTCACTGCTCCCAGCAGCCTGTGCACAGCAGGGACCTGTCCTGGGCTGGGGTGCCCAGCAGAGATGAGGCAAAAGCAAAGCTGGCCCTTGAGGCCCTTAACCCCTCACTAGGCTCATTTGCTGAGCGCCCAGCCTGAAGCACTGGATGGAAGAGGGGAGCTGCAAGAGGCAGGGCCTTGGCCCTGAAGGAACTGGGAACCTAGTTAGCACAATACAAACATTTGCTGAACTGCTCTTTTGCCTTTTCCATTTAACTGTTTCTAGAGTCAAGAGGACCCATGAAACAGGTGGCACCACGTGAGAGCACCTCATTTTGAAGCAAACACCTATGAGCTCATGAAATGGGGGTTCCCTGCTGATCCTGCCATCCCACAACCCACTGTCCAGCTCCCTATCTCCCTCTTCCACTCGGCCAGTTTGCCCTTAGATGGGCCCTTCTCCAGTCCCTCCCACCCTGAGAATTCACTCTGACGCCCTTACCCGAGACCGATGCACTGGGTTGTCAAAGTCAGTCCCATCTGGAGCCAGGAGCAGCCAGCCACCGTAAATGGGTTTTGCCTGGAGGAGTAAAAGGAGGGCAGATCATCAGCGGCCTTGGACCAAAGAGAGAGAGAACAGGTTCCACAGCCAAGTTAATGACAAACACTCTCTGGAAACACAAGTCACCTCTGCTTAGCACACTCCATGCATCTCATTCCCCAGCCACAGGCTGAGTCTCCAAGAGAGATGTCTGACAGCAAGAAACTTGCGGGAGGTCTGCAGCATCTGGTGTGGAGAGGAGAATGCAAAACCCAGTGAAGTCCGAAAAATTGTAGAGTAGAGGAACTCCTAGGAAACAGATGCCTCCTTCAAGCTCCTGTTCGAGCCACCAAGATCAGGAAACAACGGCATTTTCTTCAATAACCATGTGAGTGCCAATGTGTGCCAGGCCAACAACACAGTCAAAAGTCCTCATCCTAATGGCACAAAGCAGGGCCTGGGAGAAGAGAGACCCCTTCAGTGATGGCAGCCAGCGTGGGCCAAACCACTGTTGACTTCCTGGTTGTATGACCCTGGGCTGAAACCCTCTGAGCTTCAGTTCTCCCACTTGAAAGGTGGGGGCGATAACAATTATATCTACACCTCACGAAACTTATGTGAGGACTGATGACACAATGCAAGCAAAACTCAGCACAGGAATGGAAAACAGTGCAGCCACTGTGGAAAAGTCTGGCAGTTCCTCCAAAGGTTAAATGAAGAATTCCACTCCTTGGTATATACACCCAAGAAAACTAAAAGCAGGTGCTCAAATAAAAACGCAGACGTGAACGTTCATGGCAGCCCTATTAAACAGTCACCAAAGAGTGGAAGTCACCCCAACATCCATCATCAGAGGAAGGGATAAACAAAAGGTGGCCTAGCCACACAACGGAATCTTATGCAGCTATAAAAAGGCACAAAGTACTGACAATGCTAACACATGCATGAACCTGGACATTATGCTAAGTGAGAGTAGACCCAAAAGACCACATGGCGCATGATTCCACTTCTATGAAACGTCCAGAACAGGTACATGTACAGAGACAGAAAGCAGACTGATGGTGCACGACACGGAGGGAGTGGGAAATACGGGGTGACTGCTAACAGGTAAGGGATTTCTTTTCAGGGTAATAAAAATGTTCTGGAATTAGACAGTGGAGATGGTTGTATGACCTTGTGAATACGCTAAAAAGTACTTTGTATACTTTAAAAGGGTGAATTTTACAGTATGTGAATTATATCTCAAAAAAAAATCATAGCAGAAAAACACACTGAGCAGTGTCTGGCCTATGAGTGCAATCAATGTTAGCTATGATTATATTTTTTTATATCCGAAGAGTTTCTCCTCCCCCAAGACCACGGCAGTCGGAGCTCAGCGTAAGCTAAAGATCTGGACAGCCACTCTGACTCCACCCCCCTTTTCAGCCAGAGCCAGCTGGAGAGAAAGGGTGGGGAAGGCACAACCAGGCCAATTTGTCCACTGCCCTCTGGAGGGCAGGACACAAATAAAGCCCAAACCCTCTGCCTGCTGTTGACACACAGACTGATCTCTGGGTGAGCCTCAGGGCTCCTCTAGAAGTGCTTTTTATTCAACGCTCTCCAAACCAGGAGGCCCTGTCACACCTCTTCAGCTGGCAGCCTGGAATCTGTGGACTCAGAGAGGAAAGGTCATTTGCCAGAGGTCACACACCATCTGCCAAGAAGAACTCTCTTTTCTTGGCTTCTGCAGGTTCCTCAAGGCCCCCCAGGAAAGCAATGGTTTTTCCCTGTGAATGTGAACACGGCACGTAAGAGGGGCTTCGGGCAAGAGGCATGGAGAGGCCTGAAGAAAGTGAAAGACTGGCTTTGATGGACACAAGAGTGGGCACTGGCAGGGAACCAGGGGTTAGAGGGACACGACCCAGGAGGGCCATGGGGTATGTGGAATGAAATTCTGCCTGGGAAAGCAGAAGCAAAGAGAGTAGAGGTCTGTTTTCTCAGCAAACACCAGCAGCGCCCAGCCATCCCCAGGCAGGTGAGCACGCTCGGCTTCTCTCCCGCACCACTCAGGGATTCACACACTTATCAGACCCCATCAAAGCTTGCACACAGGATGGAGCGGTCAGCACCGGGGCAGGACAACCCCCTGTGTGTATCCTGGGCCAGGTGACTTCCCCACTTCGCCCCTCAGCCTGCAGTTCCGTGACCTGTGAAACCAGGAAGTTAGACAACGAGGTCATGTCTCCTCCATTTCTGTCCAGCTTTTATTGTACATCAGCCTCCCGTCTCTGGCTGCAGGACTTTGAGACAGCTCCACATTATCAGCCACATCTGGGCTTTCCCCAAAAGCAGCAGTGGGAGACCCGAGGGCTGGCACAAGTTCCCTCAGAACCCAGTCTTGGTCTCACCCTGGCCCACCATTGGTCTTTATTCACTCAACAAACATATACTCAGCTGACTGTGTGCATAGCCCCCATGTGCTGTACAGCAGGGAGCCTGACAGCACCCACCTTGATTGGCCATGATTTTTTTTTTTTTTCTGAGGAAGATTAACCCTGAGCTAACATCTGTGCCAGTCTTCCTCCACTTTACATATGGGTCACCACCATAGCATGGCTGACAACTGGTGTAGGTCCGCACCTGGAACCGGAACCTGCAAACTCAGGCCGCTGAAGCCGGCCACACCGAACTTAACCATTATGCCACAGGGCTGGACCCTGGCCATGACTTCTTTATACAGATCACCCCAAAGGAGACCCTTCCAGGTCGGCAGGTTGTATAGAAATGTAGGAAAGGCCAGGTCAACAGAGGGCATAGGGCCAGAAACACGTGCTCTGGGAGGAGGAGCAGGCTGGGAAGTGGGTATGTTCTATCAAGAGCATTTTCCAAGGCAAATCCACAGTGACTGAAGAGAGACAACGGTTGCCTAGGGCCAGGGGGATGGAAGGATTGGGGAATGACAGCTAAGCGGTACAGGATTTCTTTGCAGGACAATGAAAATGTTCTAAAATTGACTGTGGTGATGGTTGCACATCTCTGGGAATATACTAAAAATCACCAAATTGTACAATTTAAATGGATCAACTGTATGTGAATTTCATCTCAATAAAGCTGTTTAAAAAGTCATTTACCAATGCCTGTGTCAGGCAGTGTGGAAGCAGAGATAAATGAGAAACTGCTCCTACTTTCACGGGTTCACAGTCCAAAGGAAATAGAGAGAGTCCTTTTCCCAAACCTAAGGAAGCCAAATCTGGGGAGGTACTGGGGGGGTCACTATGTAAGTCTTCAAGTGACTCTGCCCCCACAGCCAGATTTGGGAAACTTCATTCAAAGAAACAGGGACAAGGTTCCAAAGGGCAGTGACCCAGTCCATTGGTTTGTAGGAAGAGAGCTGGAATGTGCCAGGCACAGAGGCCAGAGAGGGAGCAAGAGGCAGCAGGCACAGGCTGACGGGGTAGAGGGTGGAGCAAAGAGTTCCTAAAAGGGCTGACTTGGTGCCCACAGCTGGATGACAAGAGCCTCCAGATGTCTACTGTGCCATTCTACCTCCTCAGGAGACAAGGAGGTACCTGCCACCCTGCACAGCCATCCAAGTGAGCAAATGACCGTGAAGGAGGTGAGGACCCCCAACCCCACCACATAGGAGGGCGGGCTGAGGTGGAGAGGACTCTCTGGGCACAGGCACAGCTAAAGCAAAGGCACAGAGGCAGGAATGACTGCGTTTGTGGGGCTGGTAAGGAAGGAGCCCACCTAAGCATGCAAAGCCGCTCCTGCTGCTTCCCTCCTCAAGCTCCCCAGCACCTCTACTGCGAGCCCCCGGACTGGAACCCACCCCACATGCCCGAGAGCCCAGCGCCGGGACAGCCTGTGGTCCTGAGCCGGCCACCCTGTCCTCAGCCCACAGGCGTGGGAAGGGCCTCCCAGGAACTGCTGCTGCTTCTCCCACCATTTCTGACTGTCTAAACACGCCAGCAGCAGGCCTGGCCGTGGCGCTAAGTCCAGAAGTGCCCCCCAGAGCCACTGTCCCCACAGGACCAGAGGCTCACAAGCAGTTTGTAAGGCAGCACTTCTCCCTCTCAGGCCTCACCGTCTGTCCTGGAGAGGGGCCTCTGACAGGCTTGAAGGCATTCTCTTCCTGAGAGCCCCATAATGACGGACACACAGACTCTGAACAGACAACCCAAAAGGAAGCTGGCACAGGGGAGCGTGTCTAGAAACTCTCAGTGGTATGCTAGCTTTGTTGTTGTTTTCTGACAGGGTGGCTGGGGTTTCTGTTTTTGTTTTTGTCTTTTGAGGGAGAGACGGGGACAGGAGAAGCAGGGATCTGTTGTCGATACTGAGGAGGTGAGCAGTAAGGATCCAAAGGACAGGACTGAGTTCTGTTTCAAGCAGGCCACCCCAGAGGAAGCACACTGGTCCAGATCCCACATAAAAGTGACCACACAAGAGTGTCCTCTGAGCTACTTCCCTTCAGTTAAACTCAGCCTCCCCTCACAGACCCAATCAACTGGAGGCTGCACTCCTGGCTGGCCTCCGGGAAGAGGCTGCTGGCGGTCCGGGCATACTCCTCACCCCTAAGCCCTTTCGAAAATGGTTCCCTGAAACTTCTGCTTCCTGGAAGATGGAGTAGACGTAATTTTGTCCATTCCTCCTACTAAGTACGAATAAAACCCTGGACATAGTACATAAGACAAACCTAAGAAGACTGAAAGGTGCAGAGACAAAGGCAGATGGGCTGGGAACCTTGGAATCTGAGAAACAACATGGAGGTATGGTGTCCTGGGTTTTCTTTTCACCTCATTGTCCCAGACTGGGGACTGCAGGAGCCAGCAACCTGAAAGTGCCAACAGGCACAGATAACAAGAAGCCCCAGTAAAAGCCTGTTCTCTCTGACTGACGAACCAGGCAAGGGACAGCTGGGTGAGAGAGAGAACTCTCAGACAATAGCCACCCTACTCCAGACACACACCACAGAAAAGATGCAGCTCCACCCTGACCAGCAAAGGCTAGACTTCCACCTTGCCAGCTAAGAGGTGCCCTAGCATCCCTGCCAGGGAAGGGTCAGGAGGCCAGATAGGGAGCTGGGACTTTCATTCCCACCCAGCAGTTCCGAGGCCCCCTCCCTTTCCCTGCTGGGGTGATGATGGAGGAGGGCGCGTGGGGAGCTGAACTCCCACCTCCCCTGGCAGTACCAAGGACCCTCCCACCTCAGGTGTCAGTGAAGGCCAAGTGGAGAGTCTGGACTGACTCTGAAAGTAAAAGGCAGTGGTCCCCCTTCCCTGCTGGAGCAGTGAGAGAAAGAGCCGACTGAAAGAGAAGGATCAAACGCAATCCAGAGTCACCCAACATAACATGAAAATGTCCAGGTTTCAACAGAAAAATCACCATTATACCAAGAAGCAGGAAGGCTGCAAAGTCAATGAACAAGACATTCGATGGTCGCCAACATGGCAGTGACAGACGTGTCAGAACCACCTGACAAGGATTTTAAAGCAGCCATGCTAAAAGCTTCAACAAGAAATTATGAACATGCTTGAAATAAATGAAAACACAGAAAGCTTCAGTAAAGAAACAGGAGATATAAGAACCAGACAGAAATTATGAAACTGAAAAATACAATAACTGAAATAAAAAGCTCAATGGATGGGCTCAACAGCAGAATGATGGGAGCCAAGGCAAGAATCAGTGAACTGGAAGACAAAACAATAAAAATTACCCACTCAGGGGCTGGCCCCGTGGACGAGTGGTTAAGTTCGCGTGCTCCGCTGCAGGCGGCCCAGTGTTTCGTTGGTTCGAATCCTGGGCACGGACATGACACTACTCATCAAACCACACTGAGGCAGCGTCCCACATGCCACAACTAGAAAGACCCACAACGAAGAATATACAACTATGTACTGGGGGGCTTTGGGGAGAAAAAGGAAAAAAATAAAATCTTTAAAAAAGAAAATTACCCACTCAGACAGCTGAGAGAAAACAAACTAAAAAAAAATAAATAAATATGAGAAGAATAGCATTTAGGAACTTGTGGAACTATAACAAAAGATCTAACGTTTTTGTCATCAGAGTCCTGGAAGGAGAGGGGGGTAGGGCAGAAAAAGCATTTGAACAAAGAATGGCTGAAAACTCCCCAAATTTGTCAAGAGTGGCAACCTATAAATTCAAGAAGCTGAGTGAATTCCAAAGGATAAACTCCAAAGAAATCCACACCAAGACAGAAATTTAATTAATATCAAAAACAAATATCAAAACTAAAGACAAGGATAAAATCTTGAAAGTAGTCAGAGAAAACAACAGCTTATAGATAAGAGAAAACCAAATATAATTAAAGCAGATTTCTCATTGGGAACCACAGAGGCCAGAGGGACGTGGCACAATGCTTTTCAGGTGCTGAAAGAAAAAAAACTGTCAAGAATCCCACACCCAGTGAAAATACCCTTAAGGAATGAAAGGGAGATCAAGACATTCTCAGACAAAGGAAAACTGAGAGGATCTGTTAGCAGACTTACTGTAAAAAATACGGCTAAAGGAAGTTCTCTAAACAGAAAGAAAATGATAAAAGAAGGAACCTTGGATCATCATAAAGGAAGCAAGAATACAGGAGGCAAAAATACATGTCATCAGGCTTCCCTTCTCTTGAGTTTTCTAAATTATGTTTGATGACTAAAGCAAAACTTACAACACTGTCTGGTGCATTCTAAATTATGTAGAGGAAATATTTAAGACACTTACATGGGGAATGGTAAAGGAATGTAAAAGGGAGGTACTCCCTTTACTTGAACTGGTAAAATGACACCACCAGCAGGCTGTGATAAACTATATATATATATATATATATATATATATGTATAAAATGTAACGCCTTGAGCAATCACTAAAAAATCTATACTGAAAAAAATCACTATAAATATAAAATTTATCATAAAAAAATCAAATCCTAAGAAAAAAAATTCAAGCAGAAAGAAAAATAAAAATCAAAGAGAACAAACAGCAAATAAAAAGTAATTATAGCCTAACATATCAATAATTATATTAAATGTAAATGGTCTAAACATGCCAATTAAAAGACCGAGACTGAAACAGTAGATGAAAAATAATGATCCAACTAGACACTGTCTACAAGAAACTCATTGCAAATATAATGATACAGACAGGATAAAGTAAAAGAATGGTAAAGATACACCTTGCAAATATTAAAGGAGAGCAGAGTTGCTATGTTAGTAACAAAGTAGACTTCAAAATAAAGAAAATGACAAGAGACAGAAAGAATATTATATAATAATAAAGGCTCGATTCATCAAGAAGAGAAAGCAATCCTAAATGTATATGCACCAAATAACAGATCTGCAAAGCACTGTGAAGAAAAACTGACAGAACTAGAAGGAAAAAAAAAATAAACCCACAATTACAGTTGGAGACTTCAACATTCCTCTTTCAATAATTGATAGAATAACTAGACAGAAAATCAGCAAGGACCCAGAGCAATCAACAATACCATCAACCAACAGAATCTAATTGACAGCTGTTAGAACAGTCCACCAAACAACAGCAGGTTATACTTTTTTTTAAGTGTCCACAGAACATAGACCACGACAGATCCTATCTTGGGCCATAAAACAAATCTCAATAGAATCACAGAACTAAAATCAACGTTCTCAGACCACAACGAAACCAAACTAGATATCAGTAAGAGAAAGGTAACAGGAAAATCTTCAAACATTTGGAAACTAAACAATACACTTCCAAATAATCTTTTGGTCAAAGAAGGAACCTCAAAGGAGATTTAAAAAAACACTGACATATTGGGGGCCGGCCCAGCGGCGCAGTGGTTAAGTTCACGTACTCTGCTTCAGTGGCCCAGGGTTCACAGGTTCGGATCCTGGGTGCAGACCTAGCACTATTCATCAAGCCATGCTGTGGCAGCATCCCACATAAAATAGAAGAGGACTGGCACAGATGTTAGCTCAGTGACAGTCTTCCTCAAGCAAAAAGAGGAGGATTGGCAACAAATGTTAGCTCAGGGCCAATCCTCCTCACACACAAAAAAATAATAAATAATGACATCAAAATTTGTGGGACACATCTAAAGCAGTCCTGAGAGGGAATGTTATTGCACTAAAACACTTACATTAGAAAAGAGGAAAGGTTTCCAATCAGTAAGCTCCCACCTCAAGAATCTAGAAAAAGAAGTGCAAAATATACCCAAAGCAAGAAGGAAATAAAGACAGGAGCAGAAACCAATTAAACTGAAACAGAAAAACAGTAAAATCAATGAAACAAAGAACTGGTTCTTCGAAAAGGTCAATAAAATTGATAAACTTCTTGCAAGACTGACCAAAAAAAAGAGAGAAGACACAAATTAAAATTAGGAAATACCACTATAGATCCTGTAGACATCAAAAGGACAACAAGGGAATATTATGAACAATTCTACAAACATTAATTTAACAACTTAGCTGAAATGGACCAATTTCTCAAAAAAAACCCAGATAATCTGAATAACCCTATAACTATTAAGAAAATTGAATATGTAATTTTAAAACAAAAGAAAAGAAATCCCCAGGCTTGGATGCTTCTACTGGAGAATTCTACCAAATGTTGAAAGAAGAATTAACATGAATTCTACATAGTCTTTCCCAGAAAATCATCTTCCAGAAGAGGAAGAAACAACTTTCAGTTAATTTTATGAAGCTAGAATTAACCTGATATCAAAATCAGACACAGTACAAAAGAAAGGAGCAGGAAAAGAACAAATGCAGACCAATATCCCTCATGAACACAGAAGCAAAAATCATCAAAATAGTAGCAAACAAAATTCAGCAACACATTTAAAGAATTATATACCATGACCATGTCGGGTTATTCTAGGGGTGCAAGCCTGGTTTAATATTTAAAAAATTAATCAATATAATCCACCATATTAACAGGCTAAAGAAGAAAAACTGTGATCACATCAAATAACGCAAAAAAAGCATCTGACAAAATTCAACACTCATTCATGATTTAAAAAATAAATAAATAAAAATTAAAAACCTCTCAGAAAAGTAGAAATAGAAGGGAACTTTCTTGACTGATAAAGAGCATCTACAAAAAAACTGAGAGCTAACTATACATAATGGTGAATGGTGAAAGACTAAATACTTTCCCTCCAGCGGCCGGCCCAGTGGCCGAGTGGTTGAGTTCACGTGCTCTGCTGTGGCAGCCCAGGGTTTCGCCAGTTCGGATCCTGGGCGCAGACACGGCACCACGCATCAGGCCATGCTGAGGCGGCATCCCACATGCCACAAAGAGAAGGACCCACAACTAAAATACACAACTATGTACTTGAGGGGGACTTGGGGAGAAAAAGCAGGAGGAAAAAAAAAATTTTCCCTCCAAGATCAGGAGCTAAGTAATGAGGTCCACTCTCAGAATTCAACATAGTGCTAGAATTTCTAACCAGTGCAATAAGGCAAGGAAAGGAAATAAAGGCACTCAGATTGGAAAGAAGAAATAAAATTTTACAGATGACATAATGGTCTATGTAGAAAATCACAAGGAATCTATTTTTTTTTTTTCACAAGGAATCTATTTTAAAAAACCTCCTAAAACTAGCAAGTGAGTTTTAACAAGGTTGGAGGATATAAGATTAGTACACGAAAATCAACTGTATTTCTATACACTAGCAATGAATATATGGACACCAAAATTAAAAATATAATACCATTTACAATCTCTTTAAAAAATGAAATACTTAGGAGTAAATCTAACAAAGCATGTACAGGGCTGCATGCTGAAAACTACCCAATGCTGATGAAAGAAATAAAAAAAGATCTAAATAAATGGAGAGACACAGACTGGAAGATTCTTTTTCTTGGAGGAAGATCAGCCCTGAGCTAACATCTGCCGCCAATCCTCCTCTTTTGGCTGAGGAAGATTGGCCCTGAGCTATAACATCCATGCCCATCTTCCTCCACTTTATATGTGGGATGCCTGCCACAGCATGCCTTAGATGAGCAGTGCCATGTCCACACCCGGGATCCAAACCGGCGAAATCCCAGGCCGCCGAAGTGGAATGTGAGAACTTAACTGCTGTGCCACCAGGTCGGCCCCTGGAAGATTCTAAGATATCAGTTTTACCCACATTCATATACAGGTTTAACGCAATTACTATCAAAAGCTTAGTAAGACCTTTTGTAGATACAGACAAGATTACTCTAAAATGTATATGGAAAGGGAAAGGAACTAGAATAGTTTTTTAAAAATTAAAAAAGAAGAAAGAGGCAAGAATCCATCCATCCGATTACAAGATTTATTATATCCGCAGTAATCCAGACTGTGGTATAAGTGGAAGCTTAGACACATGGATCAACAGAACAGACCAGAGAACCCAGAATAGACCCACACAAACACGTCCAACTTACTTTTTGACAAAAGTGCTAAAGCAATTCAATGGTGCCTTTCAACAGATGGTGCTGGAGCAACCGGACATCCATAAGCAATAAACTAATAAAGCTCAACCTTACACAAAAATTAACGCAAAATGGAACGCAAACTTAAACTGGCATATTGGATTTCATTAAAATTAAAAACTTTTGCTCTTCAAAAGGCCCTACTAGGAGGGTGAAAAGATAAGCCAGAGTGGGATAAATATTTGTAAACCACATATCTAACAAAGGACCAGTATCTAGAATATACAAAGAAACAAAGAATCCAATTACAACATGGGCAAAAGACATGAACAGATATTCCACAGAAGATATACAGACAACAATCAAGTACACGAAAAGACGTCCAACACCATTAGCTATTAGGGAACTGCAAATTAAAACCACATGGGATATTATTACACACCTATCAGAACGGCTAAAATTAAAAATGGTGACAACACCAAATGCTGGCAAGGATGTGAAGAATGTCTATCACTCATACATTGCTGGAAGGAATGTAAAATGGTACAATCATTCTGAAAAAGTTTAGCGTCTTCTTAAAAAACTAAACATTCAACTACCATGTGATTCAGAAACCACACTCCTGGATATTTATCCCAGAGAAATAAAAGCTTACATTCACACAAAAATTGTACATGAATGGTTACAGCGGCTTTATTGTAATAGCCAAAAACTGGAAACAACAGACATCCTTCCATGGTGAATGGTTAAACAATCTGTGGTACATCTTTACCATGGAATACTAGTCAGCAATATAAAGGAACCAACTACTGATACACACAACCTGGGTGAATCTCCAGAAAATGATGATGAGTGAAAAAAGCCAATCCTAAAGGGTTACAGGATGTATGACTACATTTACGTTACATTCTTGAAATGTGGAATTTACAGAAATGGACAACAGATTCGTGACTGCCAGGGACTAAGGAGGCAGTCGTGGTGGGAGGGCAGGAGGTGTGGCTGTAAGGGATCCTGCAGTGACGAAATGCCCTGCATCTTGGCTGCATCCATGTCAATATCCTGGCTGTGATACTGAACCACAATTTTACAAGATGTTACCACTGGAAAAGAGTACACGGGATTGCTCTGTATTATTTCTTACAAGTGCATGGGAAACTACAACCATCTCAATATAAAAAGTTCAATTAAAAAAAACCAGGGGGCCACCCCCAAGGCCGAGTGGTTAAGTTTGCATGCTCCACTTCGGCAGCCTGGGGTTTTGCCAGTTCGGATCCTGGGTGCAGACATGGCACTGTTCATTAGGCTGTACTGAGGCAGCGTCCCACATGCCACAACTAGGACACATAACTAAAATATACAATTATGTACTGGGGGGATTTGGGGAGAAAACACAGAAAAGAGAAGAAAAGAAGACTGGCAAGAGTTGTTAGCTCGGGTGCCAATCTTTAAAGGAAAAAAAAACCAAACCTGTTACTTCCTGAATATTCCCTCCACCCACACACAAGCATTTAACACTGGAAGGGGACCCACCACAGCCCCAGAGCACTGAGGCTCCAGCCTTGAAGGCCTCTGCAGTCCACAGGGGTCTTCTCCAGGCAAGGTCGGCCCTCATGGCCCTCAGCTGAGCTACATGAGCTCCACGGGCATTTCCAACAGCTTCTCCTGGAGGCCACACGCACACTGCACACATACACCTTCTCTCAGGCCTGTCCACTTGACCAAGGTTCTTCTACCCCCTTCCCCCTCACCACCCTCTTTGGGCAGACCTGGGTTGCACTGGGGGGAGCCCAACTGCCTCAACTCAGGCCGAGTGGGCAGGCTGCAGGCAGGGCAAGGAGCAAGCGTCCTGGGCTGCTTTACACAGCATTGTCAAGCTGCCACACTGAGGCCTCCCAGAAACACACAAGCCTCTGGACACAGCCACCACATCACAACCACACGGTGTCCAGAACCTTATGCGCTCAGCTCTCAGCTCCATGCGGCCTGTCTGTGGTTGACTGAGCAGGGAAGTCAGTGACAGATTTCTAACAGGTGGTTAACCTCGCTTTTCCTGTCCCCTCACGTTCACCCACTCTCAGAGTCACGTGGTGTTGAGAAAGGTAGTCAGTATATCTCACAATATGGCACTGAAAGGGAGCACCCAGAACCATCAATGTGAAAATGTGGGTCCCCAGGCCAGCCTGCTGGCGTAGTGGTTAAAACATTCACGTGCTCTGCTTCGGCAGCCCAGGGTTCACAAGTTCAGATCCCCGGTACAGACCTACATACCACTCGTCAAGCCATGCAGTGGCGGCATCCCACGTACAGAATAGAGGAAGACATTAGCTCAGTGACAGTCTTCCTCAAGCAAAAAGAGGAGGACTGGCAATGGATGTTAGCTCAGGGCCTATCTTCCTCACGAAAAAGAAAAAGAAAATATGGGTCCTACCCTTTCCATGCCCCCCCCCCAACTTCCTGTCATCCTAAAAGCCCTCTACTATCTGGCGACCCACCTCCCCACCTTCCAAAGCTCACCTCCCACATAGAAACACCTCTATTTCATGGAATAGGGTGAGCCCCCTCAAAATCCCATGTCCCTTGATTTCAAGTACAGTAACCGACCCAAAGCCAACTGTTTGCTGAGAACTTACTGCAGCAGCTGCTGCCATTAATCCAGGGCACTGCCACCTCCCGCTTCTGTGAACTGCTGTTACACTGACACCTCCCAGGGAAAAGACAAACGTTTCAGGCCTCTGGGCTGTGCACAAGCAGTTCTCTACATGGAAGGCTCTGCACCCCATCCTGCTGGCAACTCCCTGCTCACCCTCCAAGGTCCCATCTCCCAACCCCAAGCCATCTGTGTTCCTTCTCTCTAACAATGCCTCAGCTCGCTGTAGACAGGAACCTCACCTTCATCCAGCAAAGTGCCCAGTACAAAGCAGGACTGGGCCAACTGAAAAAGCAAACACACGAGTGAGTCAATGGACATGCTTATTAGTCATGAGCACACAGCTGAGAACTGAACTGCTCCCTCACTGTTCTGAGTATTGCTGGGAAGGCCTTCCCAGCCAAGACCTAGAAGAGCCCAAGCCACACCTCTGACTTCTACACACAGAGCTCCCAGGTCACACCACCAACACTGGGGAACAACCAGCACGCTGAAGAGCAAGCAGACAGGCTGAACTTCCACTGTACTTCTCCCTTCTCTGCATCCAACTCCAATCACACCACCGTGTGCACCACGCTGGCAAAGACAGAAGGCAGAAGCATTGTGGGAAACCTGGCATCTCAGAGAGCAGCAATGTCGTCACACGCAGCGAGACCCACGATGTTTCCATGCTCCTGCCCCAGTAACCCCATAGCCAGAAACTGAACCTACAGAAATAACACAGAGAGAAGAAAATAGTTCCATTCATGATGTGGGAGGAACTCAGCGTCCAACCAGGAAATGGCTACATGAATGCTGATATATCAGCTCACTAAAGTATTACACAGCCATTAATTATAAATAACTACGAGGAATTCAAGAAACCCTCTTCAGTGTGCACCCACAGGACTCCATCAAGCCAGGGCTTCCTGCACAAAGCCCAGTGGCTTCATTTGCTCTGTCTCCTGTGACTGGCACCCTCTGGAGGTATTCAGCAGAATTTCCCTGGGAAATCAAGGTATCAGAGAAAAAAACATGAGGTGCACACACCCTCTCCCTCAGGGGCTCTCTGGCTAGTGAAGGAGACCAGGCACGTGAACAAGCAGCCAGGGTGGGATGTGAAGCGTGGTCCACGATTATAATTGCATAAAGACGGAGAAAGATCAGGAGTCACAAGAAAACATCAATTGTGTTGGCAACAAGACCAAGTCTTGGGTTTTTTTGTTTCTTTTTACCATTTTCTGTAAAGTAATGCAACTATATAGCACTTAGCAGACATTATTTTTTAAAGGAAAGGGCAGATGTTTGCCTGACCATGAATGCGTGTTTGCTGATACAGTACTAGCAGAGCGCCTTCCCAAAGAGGGGTCTGACTGTTCCTGGCAGAACAAGAAGCAGGTGAAGTTAAGGAACCCCTATACCCCACTCCCTATCAGCAGCATGACCTCACAGCTCTGGAAAGTGAGTGTGAAGACCCTGGCCTGGGAACCAGGAGGCCCACGTTCAAGTCTTGCTTCCATGACTTAGTTGCTGTGTGGCCAGGGGAAGACCTTATCTCTGTGAATCTCAGTTTCATCATCTACAATAATAGAAACACACACATATTCTTTCCATACCATTTTTAAAAAATTACATCAGACAAAACACACACTGGGCCCCTGAACAGTCAATGCTTCAGAGGCAGGGCCATACATCCCAGCACCCACCCAGGACCATGCACATAGCTGGTGCTCAAACCAGACTAGGGGCCAGGAGTGCTGAGGGGAGTGAGGCCCACAGTGGAAGCGGTGAGCGTGTGACAGACAGGACTGCAGCGTATTTGAGGCCAGTCCGGAGGGACCCCAGGGCTCCCGACTCTGAGGCAGGGGCAGAGCACGGAAACCCCACACACGCTCCCTCACACCAGGCTGGATGCCCAAATTCCAAGCAGTGACTGTTCCCATGAAAGTTCTTCAAGAGGAAAAGTCATACACAGTCTTGAAGAAGGGAGATTTCTGGGGCAAAGATTTCTCTGGACAAAAGGTAGGGGCTGGGGAGCCACACTCAAGCACAAGGTGAGAGGCAAATGGCCCTCTCGAGAGGATTCAGTGAAAGGTCTATGGGCAGAATGTGTGTAAATTGAAGCTAATAGGATCTTCTGTGGTTTTGAGGTTGGTTCCTTATTTCTCTTTTTTTTTCCAAAAGAGTTTCTGTGGAAACGCTTCCACACTCATAGCAAAATTGCTGTTTACTATTTTCTGCATTTCAATTCCAAAAGGAGAAACGATGCCTGGGTAGCAGCTGTCTGGCCATCTTTTAAGCTTGTAAATCATGACAGACTTCAAGGTCACCTGTCTTTTCTGGGATGTTCAGACGTAAGTCAATAAAAGGAGATGCGAGCACATGTCAAAGTCAGTCTTATGCCTGACTCTTGCCCAGACCTCACTGTGTCCTATGGCCACCCAGCTGGACAGCGTCAGGACCAGACAGCTCTAAGTCCAAGCCTGTCATTGAAGGAAGCTTGTCAGTGGAGCCATGTGCCCACCTGCCAGATCCACATTGGGGATCAGCACACACCTCTGACGGCACTCAGTAGGGCCATGGCCCCCAGAAAGGTGGGGCTTTTCTTTTAGAACAAAGCTGCCAGGGCCAAGCAGCATTGGCCATCACTGCAGACCCCTCAAGAGGCCACACAGCATGTCCCCACAATGCTGCATGGACCAAACAGTGCTGGAATTCCTCTCTAAGACTGGTCCATGGGGTCTCAAGCCCAGGGAGAATACTGTCCCGTGGCTTTGCAGCTTTTCAGTCTGGACCCAAACCACATTCTTCAACACGGGCACTGTCTGCCAGCACCAGCTTCTAGGGTCTGTCTGTGCCTTCGAAATTCAGCAGAGGACAATCAGCAACTACAAAGACACTCACAATTGTGCTGTAGCTACTGCAAGTGATTCAGGTGATCAGGACCCAGGGCAAAAGGCCAGCCTTCTGAGTGAGAAACACTGCTGCCCGCTGGCTGGCAGGAAACAATCAGGGACGTGGCCCGGAGGACTCACACTCCATCTAAGCGAGCACACTGTAGAGTCTGTTTAAAAGCCCATCAGTTTCCTCTCTTGGTCATCTCTGTCCTGTTCCCCAGTGTCCTCAGAGCTAACATCCACAGGTTATGAGGCCGGTCACTGCTCCAGGCACTTCACATCATGAACTGTTCAACCTTCACAACAAACCTGTGAGGTATGTATCGTTACCACCTCCATTTTCCATATGAGGAAACCCAAGTGCACAGAAAGATTAAGTGACCTGTCTAAGCAGGGCATGAGCCAAAGCCACCTGGACCCATATTTAGCCCTTAATTACTCATCACGGCTCCACATCAGTAAGCCACCCAGTAAAGGTTAGTGCCATCCCAGTAGGAAGTATGTTCCCAAGTGGAGTATTCTCCTGAGGGGTCTGGTCCTGATGAGCACATCACTCAGGGCCTCCCCCAGATATCCTCACGGCCAAGGCCTAAGGCATCGTGTGGGGCACCAAGGCACAGCACCTGTAAGGAGCTCATCACTACAGGATGAACCAAACACAAACCACCATCCCACGGAGCCACTGACGCAGCCTGGCCAGCAACCACGGGTTGTTAAGGTGTTCGGGAAGCCGAGAGAGATCACGGGCCTCTTCTCAGGAAGGAGCAGTCTCTCCTACCTGTGCAAAGACATAAGTGTGAGCACAGGCTCCCACCTCCACCCCACCCCAGAGAAAGCAGAGTCTCATACGTAGGGGAACCTAGGGTAATTTATCATCCAAACTGGGATACTGTGGGAAATGAGTGGGGATCTTACTAATTACGCCAGGCCACATGGCCCTGGAACTCAGAAGAAATGCACAGGTTACTGACCTTTGCTGCCAAAGGCCAGGACACAAAGCCATCCAGGCAAAGATGAGAAAGCCACTGAGAATACCCACAACGAGACAAATGCACTACAAGCAGAGTGAAGGAAAGGAACGCGGCACTGGGGAGCAGACAGGAGGTATCTGGGAAGGAGAGGGTATCTGGGAATAAGCAAAGGACAACCGCAGAAATCCAAGTCAGGGGAAATGAGCCCAGGGAAAGCTGGCACAGCCGGGCCAGTGTACGGCCAGCTGACACACGCAGAGGCTCGCACTTCCCTCCTGAGGAGGGAGCAGAGCCTCACACACGGCACTGCCCTGACTCAGAGAGCAGAGGGCGCATCCCAGGAACTCCACAAAGCCCAGCATCTTTGGGGCCAACTCCTCCAGCGCTCCCTCGGAGGCTTCAAACCTCGAGACGATCTGCTGACAGTCCCATCCTTTGGCCAAATCAGAAGCAGCACAGGGTACAGGGTGGAGGCAAAGACAATATTTCCTGAAACAATGACCCAAGCCCTAAATAATGCTATGTGATGGCCCACTGGTTTCTGCACAGAACACTTTCACGCTACTGCCACACACCTGACCACGGCTGAGCCCCAAGCTGTGTGTGCACCGTGGGTGTATGTGAGAAAGCAAGGCCAACACCATGCCCATACAGTGTGCTCTGACCTGGGTAGCAGGACAGAGAGAGGAAAAGAGGTGGGATCTGTAGTGTTAGCTATGCATGGGCAGCAAAGGTCAAATAGAAAATGACATGAAGACGGGAAATGAAGATGTCAAATAATGGTTTGGCAAAATGCGAATTATGAGTACAAACCAAGAACAAGATGGGGGTATTATCTGTTCTAGGGTATTTTTGCAATAACTTTTTTGAGGTATAATTCACCTACCCTACAACTCAACACTTCAAAATGTACAATTCAGGCGCCGGCCCAGTGGCGCAGTGGTTAAGTTCACACATTCCACCTTGGCAGCCTGGGGTTCACCAGTTCAGATCCTGGGTGTGGACCTATGTACCAATGGCAAGCCATGCTGTGATAGGCGTCCCACATATAAAGTAGAGGAAGATGGACACAGATGTTAGCTCAGGGCCAGTCTTCCTCAGCAAAAAGAGGAGGATTGGCATCAGATAGACGTTAGCTCAGGGCTAATCTTCCTCAAAAAAGAAAAAAAAAGTACAATTCAATGGTTGTAGTGCATCTATCACCACAATCAATTTTACTTTATTTATTTTTTAAAAATTGGCACGTGAGCTAACATCTGTTGCCAATCTTTTTTTCTTCTTCTTCTTCTCCCCAAAGCCCCCGGGTACATATTTATATATTCCAGTTGTAGGTCCTTCTGGCTCTGCTATGTGGGATGCCACCTCAGCATGGCTTGATGAGTGGTGCTAGATCTGTGCCCAGAATCCGAACTGCCAAAATCCTGGGCCGCCGAAGTGTGGCGCGCAAACTTAACCCATCGGCCAAGGGGGTGGCCCCCCACAATCAATTTTAGAAGATTTTCGTCACCCCAAAAAGAAACCCTGGACTCTAGCTATCATTCCCCAAGCCCCAACCCAGCCCCCGGCAACCACTAATCTACTTTCTGTCTATATAGATTTGCCTATTCTGAACATTTATGTAAATGGAGTCAGATAACCTGGTCTTTTGTGACTGGCTTCTTTCACTGAGCATAATGTTTTAAAGGTTCATCTATGTTGTAGCAAGTGTATCTCATTCCTTTTCATGGCTAAATAATATTCCATTGTATGGATAGACCACATTTTGTTTATCCATTCATCTGCTGATGGACACTGAGGTTGTTTCCACCTTTTGACAGCTGTGAACATTCGTGTACAAGTCTGGTGACTGTTTTAAAATCTCCTTTAAGAGAGACCAAAAAAGTAAGCACCACCTATCAAGGTGAAGCCTGGACAATTAGCTCCTCAAAAGCCAAAAAAGGAAAAAGGGCTGAGGGGGTGCTGGAAGGGGGGCCTGAGAGGCTCCCTTTAAGCAGACTGGGGGAGGACAGCTCCAGCTACACAGACCAAGCTTAAGCTGAAGACCTCTCAAAGGAAATTCACGCTGGCCTTTCCACACGGACAGGCTGGAAAGGCAGAGCAGCAAGCAGAGGAGAAAGGGGCAGGGAAAATGTTTTCTTTAACAGACAGGATAAAAACAGTCAGAATAAAAATTGTGGCATAACTGAAACATCTGAGCCCATAGAGACAACGTTTAACGTTAAAGACATCAAAACTCCTGTCCAGGCACCAAATCTAAGGGGCAGGACCTGGTTGGAGAACATTTTAATCCCAAAGATAAGAGGTAATTTTCCTCTTCTGAGGGTTGATTCAAGCTTCTTCTCAAAAACTAAAATAAAAAATCCCAATTGTGTCACTTGAGACCTCTGAGGGCCTCCAAGATTCCCGTGAATCCCTTTCCCACCCACATGCTTAGAGGCCGCAGGACCCAAGCACAACTCCCAGACCAAGGAACCGGAATCTCCCTCTCCACCAGGACTTCCAGCCCAAGTCCCAACCCTGCATCTCCAGGGAGAAGGCGCACTCTACCTGGCCATGCCTCCAACACACGTGTCCAAACACCAAGCTCCAGGCCAGGAAGTGGGACGGGTCTTGAAATTATCAAGCACCATCAAGTGAACAGATGCAGAGACCCAGATCATCTTGCCTTCTGACTACCAAGCAAATCAGCAGCAGAGCCCCAAGGAGAACGGCCTGCCCCAGTCTGTTGGTCCTCAGCTGCGTGCTGCTCCCCACATTAGCAACGTGGCCCTGCAGCTGCTCCAGTCTCCATCCTGAAACATTCCAGTCATCTCTGACCCCTCCCTTCTGAGGGCTGCCGAGCACAGTGGCGAAATGTAAAAGCAAAGCAACTTCCTTCTCCAAGCCTCGAACTCCTGTGAGCGCAGTCGGGAGAATCAAACTTACCCCACTGTTTTCACATCGAGTCCCTGTCACGGGCCGCATACCTTACTCACACTTCGTTTATTCCTCAGAGAGTCCTTGGTGGCAGGAAGGAAGGGTGTGACAGTCCTAGAATGTGCCGGCTGCCAGAAAGAACAAGCACTCGTCCATGGTGGCCTCCTTGTCCCCCTCTGTCTACCCCATGTCTGACGCCTCACTTCAAGGGATGCCTCGGGTGTCTGCCCGGATTCTGCACCGGCATCAGTTCCATTGTTGACAGGCGTCCTCACTGCCACTCCTATCAAGGCATGTGGGGCCTTCCAGCAAATGGTCCAACTGGAGCTGGACCATGGATCTCAAAGAGTGGCAGTCCCAGAGACCCTTTCCGGGGTCCCTGAGCCAAAACTATCTTTATAAAAACAGTAAGTTATCATTTGTCTTTTTCACTCTTATTCTTTCACCAGTGTATACCAGGGTTTTCCACAGGCTACATGACGATATCACAGCAGACTGAATGCAGAAGATACGAGAATCCAGCTGTCTTTCATTATGACAGACGTTAGAGAGATGTGCAAAAAGGTAAACTAATGCAGCTCTTCTCAGCAAAATTTTTTTATTTGGAAAAGTTACCTTTCAGAATATACCTGTTATTTATGTGAACATACAACAGATTTTATTTTTAAATGAATTAATAAATTTTTTTAATTTCTAATATAGTAAATACCATAGACATAACCCACATACACAAAAGCCCGTGAGGACCTCAATAATCAAGAGCACAAAGGGGTCCCAAGAATAAAAAGTTTGAGAACCGCTGACCCAGCCAACTGCCCCACCCCCATCCCAGTACGTCTTCCGGTCAGAAACTGGCCCACCCTGCCCCCACAACACCCCTGATCTCTCAGGCTCTACTTGCAGTGTCGCCCCAGCTGATGACACTTCTCTGGCTCTCAGTCAGCCCAAACACAAACGAGCCTTCAGGTCCATGTCTGGACTTCTCAGAGTCCTTTCTCCTCAACGGCACTACCTTAAAAGGCTGCATCTACACCAGACTTGCCCCCGGTGGCTCTGTTACAGTCCATCTGTAAATGAAACAGACTCCTGCACACAGTTGGGCAGGGAAACCCTCCTCTCAACAGGCGAACCTCTGCCTGGAGAGGAGGCCAGGAGAGGGCACTGGGCTTGACGGAGGCAACACCTGCTTGCGGGTCCCCTCCCCTGGATTCCAGCTGCCAAGAGAGGCTGAAATACCAGGAACCAAGCACCTTGAGTGTTCTGCAGGAATATGGTACATATATTGCACACAGATGCTACTTATGCTCCTTTGTATACGTCAAATATTTCATTCTACTCCAAAATATTAATGCAAGGGTTACAGTAAATCAGTGGTTTTCAAACAGTGAAAACGCCTGGAGGTTGTGCTTCAGGGGCCACTATGGAGCGTGGGTGCAGGCACTGGAGTGGGCTCACAGGTCCATCAGTCCTCCTCCCGGCCTTCACCTATGAGAGTCCTCGCTCTATTTCAAGGGGCTCTGTGTTCTATTGCTGAAGAAATAAAGTTTGAAAACTGGAAACAGTGGTGAACAGGCTAGATAAGGTCTTCTCCCTCTAACCAACCCCAAGATCCTTTGGGGGCCCCATATAAGCAACTTACCCTGCCCCTCACCACTCTGGACTGCATCAGCATCTCCCTACACTGTCTGGCCTTCAACTCCCATGAACCCTCAGGCCCCCTTCCCACCAAGATTAAAGCCCCAATTTAACCCCTTCTTGGCAACTCGGATGATCTTTAGGTTAGACGAAAGGGGAAGAAAGGAGAGAATGAAGCTCAAAAGGGCTCAGCTGCCCCTACCCACAGGCCTGGCCCCTCTGCCACCACCTCAGAGCCGCACACAGTGTTTAACCCTGAGGGTTGCCCTGGACCCCAGTTCTCCACCCCGGACTCCTCCAAATGAGGAGCACTGGGCTTCGGGCAGCATCATCTGAGGTCCATCACCCCCTCCAGCACCATCTCCACTGTCCTACCACCCAACAATCTGCAGTGCTGACATCTGGCTTGATACGCTGATTCAAAACACAGCTCATTAACAGAACTACCACAGGACTCAAAAATTCCACTCCTAGGTCTCTGCCCAGAAGAACTGAAAGTAGGTGTTTAAACAAAAACGTGTAGACGAATGCTCATAGCCACACTATTCCCAACAGCCAAAGGTGAAAACAGCGCAAATGTCCCATCTACAGGTGAAGAGATAAACAAAACGTGCTATAACCATACAATGGAATATTATTCAATCATAGAAAAGTAATGATTCATACTCCACATGGATGAACTCTGAAAACATGCTAAGTGCAAGAAGCCTGACCAAAGGTCACATAATCGATGACTCCATTTTGATGAAATTTCCAGAATAGGTAAATCCATAGGGACAGAAAGCAAATTGGTGGTTGCTGAGGACTGGGGATGGGAAGTGGGGGGTAACAACTTAATAGTTATGGGGTGTTCTTTTGGGGTGATGAAATGTTTTAAACTACAGTGGCAGCGTTTGCACAACATTGTGAACGTGCTAAATGCAAATGAACTGTACATTTTAAAATGGTTAATTTTATGTTATGTGAATTTCACCTCAAAAAACAAAAACAAAAACAAAACCCACACACAGAGCTTACTAGATGAAGAAGTTTACTAGAATCCGATGGCCGCAGGATTTTTGGAACATGACGCCATTCATGGCAAAGGGAAGAATGCTAAAGGATGCATGGGGACAAATTCCTGGGGCAACAGCTTTGCAGGAGAGTCACACCCTGTTCCTCAAAAGGCAGTGCTTCTCATTAAGAAACAGGTAGGACAGGAGAGTGCGATGGGAAGGAAAAAAAGGGACAGGAAATCTAAATAACCTCAGCCCAACCCTCATCTTCCAACCCCACCCTTCCTAACACACACACACACACACACCCTTCTGACAGGACAGCCCCTGGTTCCTGGACAAGAAGGGCCGAGGGACACACGCGGCCAGGCACAGAGAGGGTGAGCGCCTGCAGCAGCCGGCCTGCTCTCCATCCTCCTCTCCCACTCCCCTCCTCAGCTAGCCACTCACCCTCCGCCCACACACATGCCTGCAAGCCCAGCCCACGCTCAGGGCTCCTCCTCTGACTGCAGCAGCTGGAGGAAGAAGGGGAAAGCGACATTTTAAAAAGCCTCTTCCCTGTTTGGTCTTGACAAGGAGCCATGGCCGCGGGATTTTTGGAACATGACGCCATTCATGGCAAAGGGAGGAATGCTAAAGAATGCATGGGGACAAATTCCTGGGGCAACAGCTTTGCAGGAGAGTCACACACTGTCCCTCAAAAAGCAGTGCTTCCCATTAAGAAACAGGTAGGACAGGAGAGTGCAATGGGAAGGAAAAAAAGGGACAGGAAATCTAAATAACCTCAGCCCAACCCTCATCTTCCAGCCCCACCCTTCCTAACACACACACACACACCCTTCTGACAAGACAGCCCCTGGCTCCTGGACAAGAAGGGCGGAGGGACACACACTGCCAGAGATCGAACATCCAGAAGGCCCACCTGACTGCACCCGGGTCAGCATGGGAAAGAGTGGAAGGAGGAGGCCCTGAGTCAGACTGTCTGGGTTTTCGTCTCAGCTCTACCACCTACTGGATCGCCCTTGGGCAAGTTACATGACTTCCTTCCATCTCAGTTTTCTTATCTCTCCACTTCATAAGACTGCTGTGAATATAAGTGAGTTAATAGCGGCCTGGCACACAGCAATTACTATTAGCTATGAATGCCACCACCACCACAATAAATGATCCCAGAACATGTGAACTGCTCCTTCGATTTAAGTATAGAGGAACCTCCACACTATAGAAGGCTGCGTGGCCACACTAGCTGGCCCAGCTTCCCCAGGAAGAAGATCCCTAAGCTCAAAGGGTTTCTAGGTGGGAAGGGAGATGTGGGAACTAAGAGGCACCGGACTGTTTGCCGAGATGGCATCTGCCTGTTAGGAGAGCTTGCTTGCAGGCCCCACAAGGAGCCACTTCTACTTGATCAGACGCTATAGAAACGTCCCTTGGAAGAAGGTTCCACTCTCTGGAAAAGTGTGTGATTTGTAAAGGCTGGAAGACAGTGGGGAAGAAAGATGGGAGGACCCAGCTGCTGGCCGAGGCCACGAATCAACGCTGGTGACCAAAGAGCCAGAAGACACACAGGCCAGGCCTCCCACCCACCCTCCCAGTGATTTGGGACCAGACCTGGGCTGCTCTATACCCTCCTCCAGCCATTTCACCCAGGCACCAGGGCACGAGCACTTTGCTTCCCAGACAACTGCTCCCAGGGACACCAGTGGGATAAGTGGCTTCTTAATCCTCTCCCACATTGCTGACAGCAACTCAGACCCTTCCATGTAAAGTGACTTCTGAAATCAGGATCTGCCACTGCCTTTCATGGGACCTGGACTGGGCACTTCTCTGGGCTTAGCAGGGGCTCTGGGGTGGCTGCTGTGCTGGCCCACACCCTCTAATGGTTGATGGCCCCTGGCTTCTCTACCTCCTATCCTCTAAGGAGAGAGGAAGTTGCAGGGGTGCCAAGCAGCTCTGCAGGAGAGGAGGCAGCGTGGGCTTTTGTTCTGTGGGCGTGAGGGTAGAGAGAAACAGAGTTTGAGGGTCAGCTGTCCCACAGAATCACGGAGTTGGGCCCCCTCTCTGGGTCAGTGTTTGCAAAATGAACCCCATTTACTGAGCACCCACTCTATACCCAAGCATTTACAAATTCGGCACTTGCTATTTCTTGCGTCTTCCACATTCCTCATAGGCACTCAAAGACATGGGTATTATTATAGCCCCCAGTGTTCAGAGGAGGGACACAGACACTTAAACTCTGAGTAACTTGCTCAATCAGCATCAAAAATGGAGCCAGGATGTGAACTCAAATCTGAGCTGAAAGCCCCCACTCTCGCTTACCATTCCATTACCTTACCTGAGCACGTTTAAATGAAAAGTGGGACTATGCTAGATTTCTAGGTCAGAGCAGGTCCCCAAGCGGAAGACAAATGAATGCCCCACCCCCGTGAGCCCTGAGGTTCCCTGCACCCCAGGTCACTCATCAGCCCCATAGAGAGGCTCTGGGTGTGGCACCCGGAGACCCAGGAGACAGGGACTCTTCCTCTGATTCAACTGGGACTCCCAGAAGCCGCTCCCAGCCCCCGGCCCCTTTAGGTGCAGGCCAGGACTATTTCGGATGTAAGAGACCGTGTGTGAAGGTATGCCATGGAGCCTCCTTGGTCTGCCTGTTAAAACTAGTGCTTCAGGACCTACAGAGATCAAGGACACAACTATTTCCTGATCCTGAATTCCTCAGGGAGAAAAACAGTGCTTCGTCTTCACAGCCTTGCCAAAGGTGTGGTCACTGCCACAGGCCAGCAGCCGGTCTGGGAGACGGGGGACACCGTGAGGCTGAGGAGATTTTAGGACCTGCATGATGTCCTGCACTGCTACCCTGCCCACTCGCACTCCCACATACCCCAGAAATAAGGAATCCAAGTCAGAGAAAGGCCCTGCTTCTGATAGCAAAGGTTAACACTTGTTATCAGACACAGGGAGGCCAAACAGAACTTTGGAAAAACCCACACTGGCCTTCCTATGACCTAGGCAGGTCACTGAACCTCTCTGGGTCTCAGTGGCTCCATGTACTAATTGAGGACAATCCCTCACCTACTTAACGGCAGGGATCACCCAGCCCCTGCAGGCCCCTCCTCCCAGGGCCAGGAATTAGGAGTCCATTAAAGAGCTTTGATTTAGTTTGCACTATCCCAACCTCCTACAGAAACAGTACCGAGTTAACAAAGCAAAGCGGCCTTCCCAAGGGAAGGGAAGACAGGCTCCTGGACACGCAAAGGCTGGTGTGGAAACTTCATGGAACCAAATTTTGTATCACAGCCCCATCGCTAGGCAGCTTGGTGACCTCGGGTCGGCTACCCAACCTCCCTGAAACTCCACATCCCCTCCTCTACCAGTGGCCATGCTGCCACCAGCCCTGCTCGCCTCCTCAGCTGCTGAAGCAGAATGAGCTCATGGTATAGGACAACTGGTTCAGAGCAGTGGAGGCTCAGGAGGGTTCAAGAGGCGCATCTGCTCCCTCTCACTGCAAGCGGCCCCAA
This sequence comes from Equus caballus, assembly GCF_041296265.1. Classification (NCBI taxonomy): domain Eukaryota; kingdom Metazoa; phylum Chordata; class Mammalia; order Perissodactyla; family Equidae; genus Equus; species Equus caballus. The sequence continues at coordinate 60,991,555 of NC_091694.1, forward strand.
AGACGGGTGCAGGGCCCCCATCCAGCGCAGTGTGCAGACACAAGCTGAGTGGGCAGGAGCCGGGAGGGTCACCAGCTCCAGGCAAAACTAGGCTGTGGTTTCATGTGAACTAGAATGACCCTGACTGAGAAAACCAGCGAGTGGTTTGAAAGATTCCAGTTCCAGTCTCTAGAGATAAAATGTCAGCGAATCAACCCACTGGCTATCTCGTCCCTAAAGGAAGCGATAATATGATGGCAGCAGTGGGGCTGGACATTTGGAGCTTCCATCAAAGGGTAGCTATGAAACCATTGTGGATGATTTCACAGAACCCTCAACTACTACAACTGGAGGAAAGAACCATAAACTCTAGGGCGGAGTTTTCAAATCTGTCCCTTGTAGCCCCCCAAGATGACTGGAGGCCCCATGGAGGGAAGCAGAGGTGGCTGGGAGGCCAAGCTCCAGGCCCCAGAACCGTGTCGCTCTTTCTGTTTCATACATGGCACTCCCATACAAGATTCCTTTGAGTAGAAGGCTCCGCGATTTAACAAAAGTTTGAAAACCACTGACCTGGTCCAGGTCATTTCAGATAGGAAAGTGAGGCTTGGGGAGTGAGCTTCCAAGGACAAAAGAAAGCCTGTCTTCCAGGTTAAACGCTTCTGAACTAGCACCCAGTGCTCTTCACCCTCCCTAAGCCTCCTCCCCAGCACCAGGACAGCGGCAGCAGGACATCACCTCCTTCTCGTCTCTTCCCTGGTTGTTTTCTGGTTAGTTCTCTCTCCTCTCTTTCAAGACTAAATGGCAGCTTGGGAACAATTTAAAGATAAACATTCCAAGTCAAATTTCTTTATTTCAGCTAAACAGCATCAGGGCTTCGTAATCAGGAGACAGCCAAACAAAGGCCATTCCCCACAGGAGAGGCTGTCAGTGTGCTTCCTGGAATATTAATTACCACAGAGGGGGTTCAGGAACTTCCAAAGGCCTGGCTGGCCCCTCCATCTATTCCATTAGCACACCATTCCCTGTAAACAGAAGGTGGGCACCCACTTTCTAGGTAGGAAACCGAGGCTCGGAGAACGTAAGTGACCTTCCTAGGTCACCCCGCACATCTGTGCCAAAAATAGAACACAGGTCTTCGATTGTAGTCCTTCTGTGTGGCAAGAGAAAAAGAGCACAAAGAGAAAGGTCAAGCAGCAGGCTCGAGCGCAGGGGGGAAGGCAGCCAGCAGACAGCTCCACTGACCAATACCGAGGGCCTGCAGAGGGCCGGGTCAGAACACAGTGTGCCTGCGGGCTCGTCAGCCTGCCCCCGCAGGGCTCTCACTTGCTCCCCACAGCACAGGCCCCCGAGGCCCCAACCAGTACCCTCTGCCCTCCGCACCTGGAGGGGTAGCGGGGATCAGAGCCCCAGAGCTCTCAAACACACTAAAAGGAGTCACCAAAGAAGGTGTGACTTTTAAAGCAAGAACTCCCAAAAGTTGGCAAAAAGACACCAAGCGGGGGACACAAAAAGGAGGGACGGTGTGAGAGAACAAGCATTCCAGGAATCCTCCAAACCCAGGCTGTCTGCATGACACCCCCACGGAGGAGGAAAAACCCAGAAGCACAGCCTTCCCATCCTATGCTTCCCTGAGGGTCTCAAGGGCCCAGACATGGGCCAGGCGCTGCCGCTGGAGCTGCCCATCCAACACCGCCGGCATCAGCACGCGTGGCTACCGAGCACCTGAAAAGTGGCTAGTCTGAACTGAAAGGGCCGTAAAAGTAAAGCTGCACATAACTTCTTTGCATGTTAAAATGATAATATTTTGGATACGTTAGGTTAAATAAAATATAATTTAAATTAATTTAATTGTTTCTTTTTATTTTAATGTAGCAACCAGAAAATGTACAATTACACATGCGGCTGCATTATAGTTCCGCTGGACAGTACCGATCTCACCCAGGGTTGGCAGGCTATGCCCCAGAGGGCAAAGCTAGCTTGCTGGCTGTTTTCTTAAGGCCCCAAAACCACAAATGGCTTTTGCATTTCTAAATGGTTATATAAGTACCTACATGAACTCCTTGATTTTGCCTGTTGGCCTACAAAGCCTAAAATATTTACCATCTGGCCATTTAGGAAAAAAATTTGCCAATTCCTGGTCTAGACTCTAGAACAATCAGATATTCACTCCAATGACACACGAAGCAGAGGGCAGGTTTGGGATGTGTGTGTGTGTGTATGTGTACGTGCGTGTGAGATTCTTCCACAACCGTTTGTTTTAATTGAGGTAAAATTCACCTAACATAAAATTAATCATTTTAAAGTGAACAGTTCAGTGGCATTTAGTACATTCGATGTTATGCAAACACCATCTCTATCTAGTGCTAAAGCATTTCATCACCCCCAAAATAGAATCCCGATCCCATTAGCAGGCACTGCTGTTCCCTCCTCTCCCAGAACCTTGGCAACCACTAATCTGCTTTCTGTTTCCATGGATTTACCTATTCTGGACATTTCATATAAAAGGAATCATACGATATGTGACCTTTTGTGTCTGATTCTTTCACTTATCATGTTTTTGAGGTTCAATCATGTAGCCTGCCTCAGTACTTCAGTCCTTTTTATAACTGACTAAAATTGTATGGATATACCACAACTTGTTTATCCGTTCATCCACGATGGATACTTGGGTTATTACTACCTCCTGGCCACTGTGAATAGTGCTATGAACATATGTATAAGAGTATTTGTTTGAATACCTGTTTCCAATTCTTTGGGGTATATGCTGGGAATTGAATTACTGGGCTATACGGTAATTCTTTTGAGGAACTGCCAGTTTTCCACATCAGCTGTCCATTTTACACTCCTATCAGCAATGCAGGAGGGCTCCAACTTCTCCACATCCTCACCAACACTTATTAGTTTTCCTTTTCTACTACAGCCATCCTAGTGGATGTGAAGTATATTTCATTGGGGTTTCAATTTGCATTTCCTTAATGACTAATCACATTGACCATCTTTTCATGTGCTTGTTGGCCACTTTTAAGGTCTGGGATTTTTGACACACCCCTTGACAAACAACCTACAAATATGCACATAAATTACCAATATTCTTAAAAGGGTGGGCATGAAATCACCCCACCGCCTTTGACATAAATGTGAAGTCAAATAAAGAAGTTCCATATCCTGGAACTTATAAGAGTATCAGAGGAACAAGGAAAGTAGATGAGACGATTCATAGAGACCAAGCCCTGGACCACCCACCTGTGTACCCCACTACCCCAATGCCCCAGCAGCCCTGGCAGTGGAGTACGGGCACGGCGAGGGGCAGGATCTGACTAGGTCCGAGGAGAGATGCAGGAGGACTAGACGAGCCTTGGGAGAGATCAAGACCAACCTCATTCTCCAGACGAGAATCGAGGCCTGAGAAGGGAAAACAACCCAGCCAAGGTCGACAATAAAAAAGTGGTAGGCCCCGGACTAGAACCGAAGTTCCTTCCACAAAAGGCAATGCCTAAAGTTGCACAAGTTGTCAGGAGAATGAGACATCAGGTCAGGTCAATACCCACCAGGAACCCAGAGACCGACACTGAGGATGGGAAGAAATTTTGGAAGCTGAGAACCCTGGGTTCCAGGCCTGCTGCTCCCATTAACCACCAACCCCTCTGATTCACCTCTCTGCCTCACCTGCCCCCTACTTCTTGGTTCAGTCTACATGGCCTCCTGAGTGACCGCATTCACTCCCAGGACTGCCTCGGCCCCCATGCCACCTCCAGCTCTAACCACATACTGCCTGAGTGGGCAATTCCACCTACGGACCCAACCGGACTTCCACCTCCACGAGGTCAAATTTACCATATTCTGTTTGAGCCCTCCACAAGCCCCAAATCTACTCCAAATCTGTATTCTCAATCTTTGTTAAAGGTACTTTTATCCACCCAGGTTTCTTCAATCCCTACCTCCAACTGACTACAAACCCCCTGTGCCTAGGCTTTGAGCCTCTCCCCTCCCGGCCAGCACTAACCTAGAGAAGACTTTTTCTGCACTCCACTAGACTACTTCAAGAGCACCTATTAGAGCTCTGCCTTCAGCCAGAATTATTTTCCTAAAACATAAATCTGATGGATTAGAAAGCTAGGCATAAAAATAACTGCAAGAGAACTAAGAAAATCTCAGAGACTATTTTATAATCCCAGAAAGAAGACCTTCATAAGCGTAAGATTAAAATTACCAAATATAAAGGAAAACATGGAAATGCAATAGCATTCATATTTAAAACTACCATATGAAAAAGACAAATGAACACACATGAAACTAAAAGATAACTGACACCCTGGGAGAAAATACCTGCAATTTATGACAGGTGGCAGATTAATATCTAGAGCAGGGCCAGCAAACTGTGGCTCACAGGCCAGATCCTGCCAACTGCCTGTCTTTGTAAATAAAGTTTTATTAGAAACAGCCATACCCGTTAGTTTATGTATCGTCTACAGTGGCTTTGCACGGTAGCTTCTATGCTACAAGGGGAAAGCTGTGTAGGTGCCACAAAGAACACAGGTCCCACAAAGCCAAAATATCTGGCCTTTCACAGAAAAAGGTTGTGAATCCCCAACCTAGAGTATATACAGAAAGTTCCTACAAATCAACAGGGAGGAAAAACTAACTGAACAGAAAAACGTGCAAACAATATGAATGAGTAATCCACAAATATTCAATAAATATTATAAAAAGAGCTTAATCTCACTGGTAATTAGGGAAATTATGAAAGAATTAAATCATCTGACAGTAGCCAATCCTGACAATGGTACGACACAGTCTTTTTTGGAAAGCAATTTGGTGATATCTAAAAAAATCAATGTGCTTGATGTCAACCCAGCCATTCTATTTTTAGGTCTCTGCCCCCAGAGAAATACTTGCATTTGTGCACGCACACACACCCAAAAGCATTTAGAAAGCTGTTTGCTGAAGCATTCACTGTTTATAACAGCAAAACCTGGAAGTAACCATGGGACATCCCTGATGGTACAATATGCAAAACGATTCTGGTATATTTATACGTAATACCATGAAAAGAGCCCTAAGATGTGTCATTAAGCAGAAACAATATGTTGCAAATACATACACACAGTTTAGCTTAAAAAAGGTTTTAACTGTGTATTTGAATCCACAGGTACACAGAAAAATGCGCAGAAAGACTGAAAGATAACACCTTAGAGGGTGGTGGCCTCAATGATCACTGGTCTATCTTCCAGCCTTGACAGTCTAAACAAGCTCTGGGCGGGGAGGGGCAGCAGGAAGCAGGAACCAGGGGGGAGACTGATGGGAAGCGACTGGCTGAGGTTTTCTGAGGGAGCCAGGAGGATGAGAGTAAGAGGCCGGGGGAGGGCCGGATGCAGAGAGCAGCAGCTAAGGTTATTGGCAACAGCCCTGGAGTCTCCCTCCTCCTCTTTTCAAGAGCAGTTTCTTCCTGAAAGATCCCAGGAGGTAGAAGGCTGGCCTAATCTCTCCCAGCACAATAACCCCACTCATTATTTCAGAAATTACCATTCCAGTTGTGGCCTGGAAGACTCGGGTCTGTGTCAAAATCCACAATTAAACTGCGAATACGATGAAAAGAGTAAAGTACTTCAAATTTTTGACAACCTCTCCTGAATCCAATTAATAATCAACAGATTTTTTTTTAATCTTTAACAGATTCAGCTCAAATATGCAGATTTCACTCTAGTTCATCTAAGCTTAAGAATCAGAAAACAGGCCCGATGAGGTGTAAATACCCAAGTTACCAATTTTGGCAGTCGCTTGGAGTAACCATGACTCTCTCTCAGAACAACCCTTGCCAAGCCCAGAAACTTCCTAAACCCAAGTTCACTATTCGGTAGGCAATTTCTGTCTTTTAAATTGTAAGAGAAAAAAGTTGAATAAGACCATTCCTTGCTTTCCACGACAGCCTGGTGAGGGTGGTAAGCCAGGATCCCTAGTCCCAATTCATAGAAAAGGAAATGAAACTATACAAAGGGACTTGTTCAAGGTCGTGCAGCTGAAAGTAACAGCAAGATTAGAAGCAAAGTCTCCTGACTCCTGGTCCAGGACCCTCATCAGCACACAAACTGCTTCCCAGAAAAAGGCGTCCAGTCAAGAAGAGAGAACCTCCCTTAAAGCCCACCCCCCACCCCAGAAAACTCACCAGGAAACTGAGTTCCACCCTTTCCCAAGCTGACCTGGCCCTTCTGCCCTGACAATCTATGACTTTGCAGCCTTGAGTGTTTGGTTAAGCTTTTGGTTTTAGATAAAAGGGGTCTTTCGCTGGCTGCTGGGAACCTGACCTCAGAGGAAGGCACCACATCCCAGGCCACAACCCCTGCCCTGCCACCCGACTCCGCTCTGCCATGTAAACAAGTCAAACCCTGTGAGCGCTTAAGCACCATGAAAAACAGCCAGGCGCGGCACTTCAAAGCAATGTTTTCCATCTCGGGGGTTCTCCTGCAAAGGGACGGCGACACCTGGGTCACACCGGGCTGGAATGCGAAAGGAGCTCCCCTGGTCTCGTTCGGGGAGGGGAGGGAAAGCTCTTAGAGGATGGAGGCTGGGCAGGACGGCAAGGAGGGGCCACAGACGCCTCCTGAGGAGACGGAGACGAGGCTGGGTCAGGGAGGCAAGGACCCCGCACGTCCGAAAGCCCTGCCCGTGCTCCGGAGAACCCTGGGCGCCGGGAGCGCAGGCGACCGCTGAGGGCCCCAAGGGCCACCGGGGACCGCAGCCCAACTTCCCAGGCCGCTGTCACCCACACAAAGCCCTCCTCTCCGAAGCCACTCCAGGGACGGGCCCAGGACTCGGCGCCGTTGGAGGCGGCGGCTCTGACGCCGACCCGGGAGCTCCGGGACGGGTCCGAGCCCTCTCCCGACAGCGCGGGCCAGGCAAGGGGCCCGGCCCGCCGACCCCGTGTCCCCACTCCGCGCCCGGCGGGGAGGAGCCCCAGGCCCCCGCCGACAGCGGGCCCCCCAGCCGAAGTTCGAAGGCCGGACGCTCGTGCCAGCCTTCGGGACCCTGCCCCGCTCTCCGGCCGCCGACGGCGACCACAACGGGGAACACGGCGGCTGCGCCAGACCGGAGGGGCGCCCACGGGCCACCGCACAGTCCTTCGGCCTCAGCCGCCCCGGGCGGACGAGTCCGAGCCCGGCCCCAAGACAGACTCCGGGGTCCTGGCAGCGGCGGGCCCCTCCCGAGCCCTGTGTCCCCTCCGCGGAGAAGCAGGCACGTTGGAGTCACGGCACACCCGGCACGACTCACGCGGCGGCCGGGCCGCGGGGAGCGGGAGGAGGCGCCCCGCGGTCGACCGGAGCGCCTCCCTTTGTCCCGCGCCGCCCGCGCGCTCCCCGCCCCGCCGCGCCCCGGACCCCGCACGGCCCCCCCGCCGGCCGGCGCACCCGCGCCCGCGAGGCCCGCGCGGCCCGCTCACCTGCGTCAGGTCCTCGTCGTTGAGCAGATGGGACTCGCGCGGCTTGAAGCAGTTCTGACACTTGCTCTTGTTGAAGATGTTGGCCTGGAACTTCCTGCACGGGTTCTCCTTGGCCGCCGACATGGTCGCGCGGCGGCGGCGCAGGCCCCGAGGCCCGGCCCGGCCCGGCGCGCTGCGCGGCGGACGGCGGGCGGCGCGGCGGCGGCGGCAGCATGCACAGCGGCGGGCGGGCCGCTCAGCGCGGGCGCCGCCGCATGCCCCGCGGCCGGCCGCCTCTCACCGGGCCGCGCGGCGGTCGGGGCCTCGCGGGCGCCGGGACGCGGGCGCCTCCCCTCGCGCGGCGGCCCCGCGCGCGGCCCTCACAGAGCGCGAGGTCCCCGCCGCCCGCCCGCACGGCCGCCGCCCGCCCGCCGCAGGCCCATGGACGCGGCCCGCGCCCGCCGCCCCTCGCGCTCCGCCCGCCCCCGGCGCCGGGTCGTGCAGCTCCGGGTCGGTGCCGCCGCCGCTGCCCTCGGCGCCGCGCGGCCGCAGCAAATGGGAGCGGGGCGGCTGGCGCGCTCTGGGCGGGGCGGCGGGCGGGGGCTGGCGGGCGGCGCGGGGCGGGGCGGGGCCGCGGCCGGGCGACCGGCGGCCCTGCCGGCCTATGGCAGCGGCTTACCCGGCTAACAAAGGGAGCCCTTGGCCAATGGGAGCCGGGGGCGGGACGAAGGGCCGCCGGGCGCAAGGTAACTTGTGCAGGCGCAGGAAGGTGGGGGCGCGGGGATGGGACGTTCAGGTTTGGTGGACTGGCGCCCAGGCCGCTGAGCCCCTGACAGCTGCGGGGCCGGGGCGGGGGCCTGCGGGGGACTTGCAAGGGGCGGGGGTCTGCGGGGGCGGGGCAGACCTCCAGCCGGCTCTCCGCAAACCTCGCTTCTAGCCTTGTCTTCCTGCGCCCATTCTGGACACCCGGGCCCAGCTCTGAGTTCTTGTTTTAACACCTACTATGCGCCAGGCCCCCCGTCGGAGGAGTCCTAGTTAGCCTTATTAATAAGGGTTAGATAATGTCCAGGCGCTCGATATGCATCAGCTCGTTAAAGTTTCACAGCCTCTCCATCATCATCTCCATTTTACATGTGAGGAAACTGAGGCGAGGAGATGTGAAGAAATAGGAGGGAGGGTTTCCAGGGATGAGTAAGAGAAGATGTCAGCCTTGAGGAGCTGTCAGTTCTATTATGGGCGATTAGTGAAGGCCGACTCTCTGCCAGGTGCTGAGCACGGCATCTTTCACCCATTACGTGCTTGAGGAAATTAAGGCTCGGACGCCTGCAGTAATTTATGCAGGGGCACTCTGCTAGGAGGGGCTGAGCTGACGCTCCAAACCTCCACTGTCCAGTCTGGTGGCCAAACAACCACCTGGAGAAAACTGTAAAGGAGGCACAGGCAGAAGGTTCGAGAACTCAGAGATGGGGAAATGTGGTCTTCGGGAAAATCAGGGGCGGCATCAAGGAGGAAGGGAAAGGTAAGCAGCCACTGAGAGGCTGAGAATGGCTAGAGGTGGAGGTAGAGGAGGAGGGAGAGGGACGGATGAAGCTAAAGGGATGCCTGAGGGCTGGAACACCCAGGGCCTTGGATTCTGAGCTCGGGCTCGTGAATGTCAGCCTGCTGGCAGCCAGAGTCCATGAGGGGAGTTTCTAAACAGGGGGTGAGCTAAGTCAGCCCTCACGGAGGAGGTGACGCTGAAGCATGTGTTAGCAGCCGTGACAGCAGCTGTTGCTTAGGGAGTGGGAAGGTTTTAAGAGAAGTAGCAAATGCTCCCAGAGATGTGTACTTTTCCACTGATCATCTGGTGAGTATCTCAGAGAGGTGGATTTCAACTGAGTGTAGGAAAATGCTTTTCTCCAAAGGGAGCTTTGAAGGCAGGTGGGTCAAAGTTCTGGGCAGCCTAAGCGGGAGGCCCAGCTCCACCCCTCGCTGCCTCTGCAGCCCTGGGCAGGTCCCTCCACCTGCTGGCTGCCTCAGTTACCTCATCTACAAAATTGGCATGATGGTATGGTGGCTGTGAGCATTATATGATATAGTGCTTCTAAAATATTTAGCGCAATGTGGCAAAATGTTAATTAGTGAATCTAGGCAAAGGGTGTTTGTTGTACGATTCTTGCAACTTTTCTGTTGGTTTAAATTTTTGCAAAATAAAAAAGGTTGTGTGGGGTGGGGGGGAGACAGACAATTCTCGCCTGCATAGAACACTCAGAAACTGATCCTAATGGCGCCTCTGGGGAGGGGAGCTGAGTGGTTGAGAGGCGGCCTACTTTTAGTTTTCACTGTAAGCCCTTTTGTTCTTTTTAGATTGGTATTGTGTGTATATACAACTTGTAAAATAATTTTTTAAAGTCCTACCCATGCCTCAAGGTCAATGCAAAGGCCACTTCCCTTAAGAAAAAGCTTGGGATGTTCTGCTCAGGTCGGTGGACACATCCAGCAGCTGCCTTGAATGGGAGGGCCCCACAACTGGGGGATAAAGACGCGTTTGATTCAGCCCTGCCTAGAAGGAGCTCATACTCCAGCAAGTGGAGACAAAAAGAAACAGGAGGCGGACAAACAAATCCAATCCGGGGCGTGGTGAGGGTCCAGACAAGGGCAGCCGGCTCCTTATGCAGCTTCAGGGACGGCTCCTTGGAGGAGGCAGTGGCTGAGCCGAGTTCTGAGCTGAACTCCCAGCCAGGAGAAGGTAGAGGGAAGGCATTCCAGATGGAAGGAGCATGTGAGCAGAAGCTTGGGGCCTTGAAAGCAAAGGGTGCATGAATGCAAGCACCTCAGCATGACTGGGTGGTACAGAGAGGGGGAGAGTAACGAGCAGTGAGAGTGACTGGGAGCCGCAAATAGATGGGGCGCCCGAGGGCACACGCTGTGGGAATCCCATCATGACAGACTAAGGCTCAGCCTCTTCAGGGAGATAGGTCATGTTGTTTATCAATATTATTGTTATTTTATTTCCATTTTACAGAAAACACACATGAGCCTCAGGGCATTTAAAGAACTTGCCTGTGGTCACAGTATAGACCCTCTATGTGAGGATTCAAGCCCACACAGGCAATACCAGAGCTGCCTGGTCAATGGGGAACCAGTAAATGGATCTTTCAGATTGAGCGCTTAAATGAGGGCTATTGGCCTGGAGAATGACTCAGAGGTGGAGGACCGGAAACATGATCAACCGGGAAGCTACTGCAATAGCCCAGAGCGTAGAGAAGGTGGGGGTCTGAGCTAGGACGGGGTCAGTGGGAGGTGGAGATCAGAATGAATCTGGGAAACACTCAGGAGGTGGAATATGTAGATCTAGCCACTCACTGTGCTGCCCTCCAGAACTTGACTAGACTGGGCGCCAGAGGGCAGGGCTGGATCTCATTCCTGCTGTCTCCCCCAGGCCTACTTCAGTGCCTGGCACATAATGGCTGCTCACAAAGCCCTGCCGAGTGAATGAAGCCACACTTGCTGTTCTGTCTTGTATTGTCGTATTTCCCACACACAATTATAAAACCCATGCAAATATAAGCCTTGGGTTCCATTTGCAGGAGCCTAGAATAGCACGTCACACAAGGTCAAATACCCAATGGAAACATGTCAACATTCACTGGGCTGTACACCTGAGATGTGCTCCCTTTATTGTGCACGTCTCAGTGTACAATGTGTATCTCAAATAAACAGCAAAGAAGTGAACAAAGACAGGTTTCTCAGGTGGGCCCCAAATGCAAGTCCTGCTCTTTGCACCTGATGGCATCGTGTGAGGGAGCAGAACTTACACACACACACACACACACACACACACACACACAGGAAAATCCACTCTCACATCAAGCTTTGGAACCTCGCACAAATAGGCACGCACACACAGGTAACCGCTGTGTTATCTCTGTCATCACACATTAGTCTGGTTTGTCCATGAACTGTCTATAAGTAGAACCTGCACTCTCTGTGTCTGGCTTTTCTCACTCAACAGTACGTCTGAGCAATTTGTCCATGGTGTTGTGTGTATCAGTGCTTCATGCTTTTTCACTGCCCCCTCGCAGTCCATTGTGTAGTTATATTGCCATTCATCTGGCCGTGCTCCCATGGGTGTCCATTTGGGATGTTTCCAGTTTGGGTTATCATGAAGAAAGCTCTTAGGGACATCCTTGTGCGCGTCTTTTGGTGGACTTAAGGACTTATTTCTGTACACCGAGGAGGGGATGACAGGGTTCTTTGGTAAGCCTATGTTTGATTTGACAGGAAACTGCCCAACAGTTCTCCCAACCTGGGAGCTGACTCTCCTCTCACCCTTTCTCTTCTTTTTCTTGAGGAAGATTAGCCCTGAGCTAACATCTGCCACCAATCTTCCTCTTTTTGCTGAGGAAGACTGGCCCTGAGCTCACATCCGTGCCCATCTTCCTCTACTTTATGTGTGAGACACCTACCACAGTATGGCTTGCCAAGCGGTGCCATGTCCGCACCCGGGATCAGAACCGGCGAACCCCAGGCCACTCAAGCGGAAGGTGTGAACCTAACCACTGCGCCACCACGCCAGCCCTCGCCCTTTCTCTTCTAAAACTGATAATAAGATTCACCAGGAGGAACGTATTAACTCTACGGCCTTCTCATGGGAATTCTGAATCAGTGTGTCGTTGGAGCTCAGGAATCTGTCTTTTAAATAAGTGTGCCAGGCATTTCTTATCGTTAGGCAAGTTTTGGAAACAGTGGATGGAGCTGTGGTTCTCAGATCCTGGGAGATTTTTAAGAATATCTACTCTAGGGGCTGGCCCCGTGGCCGAGTGGTTAAGTTCCCGCACTCTGCTGCAGGCTGCCCAGTGTTTCGTTGGTTCGAATCCTGGGCGCGGACATGGCACTGCTCATCAAGCCATGCTGAGGCAGCGTCCCACATGCCACAACTAGAAGGACCCACAACGAAGAACATACAACTGTGTGCCGGGGGGCTTTGGGGAGAAAAAGGAAAAAAATAAAATCTTTAGAAAAAAAAAAAAAACCTACTCTGGGCCCCCCCATTCTCAGATATTCTAATTTAATTAACATCTGGAAAAGCTCCTTGGGGGGTTCTAATGTCCATGCAGAGGGCAGACCACTGGTTAAGCGAGAGTGGGGAGGAAAAGGCTTGGAGGTCAGATAGACCTGGGAGAGTCCCAGTCGAGGTCCCATCTCAGGTGTCTATTGCTGCATGAAGCCACTTCACCCCTACCAAACTAGCGTCTGAACCACCGTCTTACTGCCTCTCATGGTTCTGTGAGTTCACTGGGCTCAGTGAGCATTTCTGCTGGGCGTGCCTGGGGGTCTCTCTTGTGAGTGCAGTCAGATGGTGACCGAGCTGAGTCCTCTGGAGGCTAGAACAAAACCGGCCATCTAGGCCACTCCCTCTCCTTACAGTCTCAGAGCCTTTCCTTTCCCCATGGCCTCTCCCTGCATCTCTTAAGTGGCATCTCAGGGTTCCCCCAAAGTGTTCCAAGAGGGAGGAGGCAGAAGCTACCAGTCATCTTAAAGGTTAGGCCTGGCACTGATGCACCATCACTCTGCATTCTATTAGTCAGCACAAGGATGCCCAAGACTCCATGTGGGAGGGGACCACATGAGGGCGTGAATTCCAGGAGGCGTGGTTCACTGGGGCCATCTTTGAGACTAGCTACCACAAATAGTGTCTACTTCATGGGGTTATTGTGAGGACTAAATAAAACGTACGTGACATGTTTAGAATAGTACCTGAAACATAGTAAGTGTTCAAGAACTATCAGCACTTATTGTGATGCCTATAACCCCAATGCTGGGATTGGCAAATTTTTTCTGTAAAGAGCCAAATAGTAAATATTTTGTGCTTTGCAGGCCATATGGTCTCTGTTGCAACTGCTCAACTCTGCCATTGTCACCTGGAGGCATTCGTAGACAGCACATAAATGAAAGAGTGTGACTGTGTCCCAGTAAAACTTTACTTACAATAACAAGCAGTGGGCCAGATTTGGCCATCCCTTTTGGGTTCCCTCTTTCCCCGTCACTTGGGCCTCCCTGTCCTGGCCAGTCTCTCAGACAGGTCAGTCTCTATGGTCTTGGTCCAGCGCCTGTCAGCCATCGTGCAAGCTGTCAGGGAGGTCCACAGCCATGGAGCACTGACAGCGTGCTGGGCTCTGTGCCGGGGACTGGGTGTCCCTCACATATCATCTCACCACACCTAACATCACCATTGGAAGTCAGCTCTGGCAGAGCCAAGTGGTGTCTGATGGGGGTCCTTAGTACCCTCCGCCTATCCCCTGTCAGTCTCCCCAGAGCCACCCCAAATGCACATATACTTTAATTAGAATGGTACAAATGAAACTTCGAGAAAAGCCTCCTAGCCCCTCCCTGATTGCCACCCAGGATTAGTATTACTCCCAGTTTACAGATTAGGAAACTGAGGCCCAGAGAGGTCAAGTACCTTATTCAAGGTCATACAACCACTAAGCGGTAAGCCTGGATTCAGACTTGGGCAGCATGTTCATAACCACTGCTCCACACAACCCCTAGCCAAGGGTGCTTCCTGGACCCCACCCTTCTCTGAGGCTTGGGTGGCTACCCTGGGAGCGAGATCAGAAGATCTTGGAGGCCCCTTCCAGCTCCGACTCCATGATGCTTTTCTACTGCAGGCGCCAAATGACTTAGTCTTCAGATATGTACTGGGAGAGTCTGTTACACATTGGATATGCAAAGTCCACCAGAAGGGCAACTTAGCCATTGTATTAAGTTTTTAAATAGGCACACCCTTGTACCTAGCAATTCCACCTCTAGGAAGATAGGCTGTGGAATTGCTCACACAGGTGCACAAAGGTATCTTATCTACAAGGATTTTCACTGCACTGTTTTTCTTAAGAGCAGAAAGTTGGAGATGTGCCAGCTATCTACCATTAGAGGATCAGATAAATAAATTATGGTTCTTTGATACTGGAGAGTGCCACCAAGCTGTTAAAGAATGACAGTGTTGAAGTGGCCAGCTATCTGCAAAGTATGGTGAAGTTTAACAGTGAGTGGGAAAATGTTGTAAATAGTGGTGGCTCATTCCTGTTTTAAGTATATGTGTATGTGCAAAATACAAAGTTAGTATTTGCGTAGAAAAATTCCACAGGCGCACACACCAAACTGTTGTTTGCTGAGAATGGGACTCTCACCTAAGCTATAGATTTATATTGTGTGTAAAATGTTTTTAACAAACTTTTAGTTTTTCACTAATACCATTTTTTACTAATATGATGAAGGTCCGTGTTCTCAACCCCCAGCTTCAACAGTTATCAACTTAACTGGCTCTCATTTCAGGCGTACCCCCTACTCACACTACTCCCCTCCCACATCAGAGTGAAGCAAATCCCCAGCTTATACCATTTCTTCCGTAAATACTTCAGTGCGTGACTCCAAACGATAAGGACTAGTTTTCAAAAGGAACCACAATATCATTACCACATCTAAAACAAAACAGTAATTCGTTAATATCACCAAATGTCCGTTAAGTAATTTTCAGTTATCTCATGAAAACATGAATTATTTTTGCAATAAGAAAAAAAAGATTGAAAAAGAAAAAAATGTCAATCCAGAGCGTAGATTGGTACAATTTTCCTGGAGGTTTGTTTAGTGATACTTATCAAAAACCTTAAAAATGTGCTTATCTTTCAGCCCAGCAATCCTAACACCCATGAATTTATTCCAAGACAGCAAAATGAAAGAGGTCCACGGACACTGTTCACCGAATGTGCAGCGCCTGTTACAGAGGAGCGGCTTCAAAAATATTTGTTGGATCTGAGATTGAGCTACAGCATCGTTCTTTGCAGCTTTGTTTGTAAAAGGAAAGACCAAAAGCAACAGACATGGACGACCTTACGGTGCCAGCTAAATAAACGACAGCAGATCCATAAAACAGAATGATGTCCTGTCGTTAAAATCAGGTTGTAATAACACTCGTAGATGCCCCGCCCACCAAGAGGTGGGGCTTAATCCTCCTCCCCTTGAGTGCGGCATGGACGTTATGGCTGGTATCTAAAGGATGGAGTGGAAGGGGGAAAATAGTACTTTTACAGAGGAGAGACCCAGCAGACACTCCCTTCCCTTAACGTCAGCAGAGATAAATCGTGGAGATGTCAGGTACTCCGCAGGATGCAATGAGAAGGGCACCTCACCTCTGTGGTCTTCTCCCTCAAAAACCGTACCCCAGTCTCATCGTGAGAAAGACATCACACAAACCTGAACTGAGGGGCATTCTACAAAATGCCTGAGAAGTCTTCTTCAAAACCGTCAAGGTCACGAAAAACAAGGGAAGACTCAGAAACTGTCGGGGACCAGAGGAGCCAAAGGAAGGGACTTAGACCGAATGCCACGTGGCATCCAAAATGGAGTCCTGGAATATGAAAAAGACTTTTGTGGAAGAACTGGCAAAATCCTAATGAAGTGCATAGTTTAGTTAATAATATTTTACTGACGTTAAGTTTTCAGTTTTGGCAGATATAGCATGGTTATGCAAGACGTTAGCATCCGGGGAAGCTGGGTGAAGAGTACACAGGAACTCCTGTGCTCTCTTGGCTATAAACCTAGAATCAGTCAAAAATTTAATATTATTTAAAAAAAAACAGAATGTAGATATTTATTAGCATAGAAATGTATTCATGATATGTTAAGGGGAAATCTGTGTATGGTGTCATACAGTTTTTGCTGAATGAGCCCATTTTTGTAAAAAAAAATACTGATAAGGTGTGTATATATACATGAATGGATATACATGCACATATACACACACACGCAGGAAAACAAAAGTCTAGGAAGACATCCTTCCAGGATTTCGGCCTCCAGGGCCCGGCAGGAGAGGACCGTAGTGGCCGTGGTGAGCCGGAGTGTTTACGGTCCTTCTAAAACAGGCAGCAGCTTCATGGCCCCAGCCAGTTGCTGTCCTGCAGGACTTGGAACCAGTTCTGACAGATCATCTCATTTTCCAAAAGAAATTGAAACCGAGGGCCCACTCAGCGGTGGGGAGGAGGCCTTCAGGGTCACACAGCCAAGAGAAGAGGGCTGGGACTGCAAGAGGCAGGCAACACAGGCGGCCAGCTGGACCGCCCCCTCCCTGGCCCCCCCATCTGCACCAGGGCCTGGAGAATAGCCAGCTGGCCAGGGCAGGGAAAGGCTGCTGCTCTTCCGGCCTGCAGCCCTGCATGTGGCCAGGCTGGACTGTGGAGGTTTCTTCAGAGCCCGCATGCCTGAGTTCTGACCCTCTGGTTCACCAGGTCACTGTAGGGGCCATCCCTCTGCATGCGTGCATGCGTTTCTGCGTGTAAGTTATGGATATAGCATCTCCTTGGGTGTCCGTGTCCGTGCATGTCCAGGTGGGGTCTGGCTGCCTTTGAGAGCGAATATAGGCATGGCCACGTTATGCATCTACGTGCATAGTGACCTGTTTATCTGTGGGTCCATGACGTGTGAGT
Organism: Equus caballus; assembly: GCF_041296265.1. Taxonomy (NCBI): domain Eukaryota; kingdom Metazoa; phylum Chordata; class Mammalia; order Perissodactyla; family Equidae; genus Equus; species Equus caballus. The sequence goes on from NC_091694.1 coordinate 61,008,412, forward strand.
GTGCGTGTGGGTTGTACGGAGGCGTACATCTGTGTGTCTGCTGTGTATGTGTGAGACGATGCCGCGTGTCTGTGTGTGTCTGTGGGTAACTGTGCTATCCAGCTGCCCTGATACCTCCATGTCCATGTTTCTGTGGGATTGCCTGTGTGTTTACACTGTGTGTGTGTGTGTGTCTGTCTGTCTGCTCTGCCTGGTTGAGTTGTGTTTGCTTGCATGTCTGTTGTATGTATGAGCATCTCGGTGTGTCCATGCCTGTGTGTGAGTGTATGTCAGTTTCTGTAGCTGTGTGTTGTGTCTGACTGAGTGTATATATGTGTGCATGCACGTGAGTGTGTGTGTGTGTTGGATGCTGGGGGTCAGGGTTCGAATCTCTCACAATCAGCACCAGCTTCTCAGTTCCCTCTGCCTTTCCCCATAAGACGTACATAAGGTCCAAGCAGCCCCTGCCAGTCTGCTCTGGGGTGCGAAGGGCAAGGGCAGGCAGGCTGCAGGGTCCAGGCTTGGAGGGCTCTGGAGTCCACTCTTGGTGCACTCACACATTGCAGCTGCCAGCCTGCCCTGGCCTGGCTCCTAGGGGCCCCTTGCCCTGACCAGCTGGAGAGTCTGTGATCCGGGACACGGCCCCCACAGCCCGCCACCCCTTCGTCATCTGCCACGAGTGCTGCCTGAGGCCATTTGGTCATGGGCCTGATGTGATCACTCCCCACACACAGCCTGTCTGGTCGCCCTTCCTGTGAGGTGGCTGGGGGGCCCAGGGGGGCGATGGGGAGTTGAGGAGATGCGTAAAAGAAGGGCATCTTGGGCAGAAGAAAAGGAGCAGGATGCCTCAGAGCCTCAGGACCAAGGGGCCCTTGGAGACCCTCAGCTCCAGCCCTTTGTTTTATAGGTAAAGACACTGGGCCCAGAGAGGGCAAGATCCTGACCTGAGGTCACACTGCAAGTCCCTAGCAGAGCTAGCATTCCGGGGGCCGGCCCGGTGGCACAGCGGTTAAGTTTGCACGTTCCGCTTTGGCGGCCCAGGGTTTGCCGGTTTGGATCCTGGCTGCGGACATGGCACCGCTCAGCAAGCCATGCTGTGGTAGGCGTCCCACATATAAAGTAGAGGAAGATGGGCACGGATGTGAGCTCAGGGCCAGTCTTCCTCAGCAAAAAGAGGAGGATTGGCAGCAGATATTAGCTCAGGCTTAATCTTCCTCAAAAAAAAAAAAAAAAAAGAACTAGCATTCCCTTCAGAGAGCTGGGTAGCTCCAGAGTTCATGGCCCGGACCATAGGAGTCCTTCATTCATTCAATAAATGTGTATTGAGCACCTCCTACGGCCAGGCCCAGTCTGAGCCTGGGGACACAGCAGTAGACAAGACAGACACATTCCTGACCCTCATGGAGTGTACACTGAGGTCAGAGAGACAGACAATAGACAAAGAGAGAGGATAAGGTCGAATCGTGCTAAGGGAGAGGAAGGGAAATCACGCCTCCAGAAACCTTGGAGTCGCGCTGTTCAGTACGGCAGCCACCAGCCACATTGAAGTTTCAATTCAGTAAAATTAAAGATTCCTTGGCCTCAATGGCCACATGTCAGGTGCTCACAAGCCACATGGGGTTGGTGGATACTGTACTAGGCAGCAGAGAGAGGACATTTCTGTCATCGCAAAACTCCGACTAGACGGTGCCCATCTGGAGAGTGAAGAGAGGCTGGGGCGTTCCGACGGCTGAGGGCGCTGCCCTCTGAGCTGTCCTGTCCCATTGGGCAGGCCGCAGGGCAACGTTCCAGGAGCGAACGGCGGGTGCAGAGTCTGTGAGCTAGGACTGAGCATGGTGTGCTCAAGGGACAGTGAGGGGAGAGGACAAAGAGACGGGCCTGGGAGATCAACAGGGGCCTCTGGGGCCTTGATAAGGAGTTTCTGCTCTATTTTAAGTTCATCAGGAAGCCATGGGTGGTGATTTAAGCAGAGGAGTGACATGGTTTTTAAAATATGTGGAGAATAGATTCGCAGTGGGGCAAGAGTGGAAGGAGGGAGACCTAGTGAGAATGCCATTGTGTCACAGAGAGGAAAGTGACTGCGATTCAGGTGATAAGGGGAGGGGGGAGAGCCAGTTATATTCAGGGTTCCGGAGGTCAAGCCATACCTGAAGCTAAGATTTGCTTAGCTCCCTCTTTCTCTCCTCTTAGTTCCTGGGCACTGACCTGAACACCCTCATTAGTACCACCTACCTATTTCCCCCTCCCCCACAGGCTGCCTGAAACCCCTCCAGTTCCTGAATGCAGCACTCAGGCTAGTTCCCCAGGCTACACTCAGTGTCTTGGGTCCAGTTTTTTTCCAAGGGCTTTGCCCGTCTTACTGTGTCCCGGGACTGATAAGATAGGCCCATCTTGTTGCCTGGGGTCCGTGGGAAGATGCTTTAGGTCACGTGGTATTTCATTAACTTTCTCCACCATGATGGTTATCTCAGAGCTGGCGAGGAGGAGGCAGGAAGAACCAGCTTGCTCTGGGTCCAGGGCGCCCTGGAAGAGAAGGCTTAGGCTTCAGATGTGACAGGAGGAACTTTGGTTTGGTCTTAGGAAGAACCTGTTTTCTAAGGAAAGCTGATGGCATAGCTGTGTATTACCAGTGTAGGGGACCCTCCAGAACGTCCTAAGAATGGGACAGGTGGCCTGTTCCCCGGAGTGGTGCTGCAGGAGCCTGCTGTCTGTTCCTCACACGCTGCAAGCTCTTCCCCTCCCAGCACCTGCCCTTGTCCTCCTCTCTGCCTGGAGCCTCCTTCACCCAGGACCCCTCTCCGGCCCGATCGGCATTCCCACTCTGAAATCTCACTTGTCTCCTGTATTGGAAAGTGAGGTCTGTGAGGACAAAGCTGTTGTTTATCTTGTTTCCTTCTGCGACCCCATGTCTGAAACTGTGCCTGGCGAGTGGTAGAGGCTGCCGTGAGGTTTCCGGAGTGAGCGGATGCTCAGGTGAGCATCAGCTGGCAGCCGCCATTCACACAGAGCCTGGTGTGCACCGCATGCCTCACTGCACACTCTCACTGCACCCCTCTGTGCCCCCCGCCCCAGGAAAGGGTCCGAACTCCTGTTGGCTGGATCCAGAAACTGAGGCTGGGAGAGGTGAGGTCTTCCGCCCGAGGTTCCACGGGCAGTTTGCAGCAGGCCAGCCTGGAGGGGTCGCAGGAGGACAGAGGTCGGGCGAGGCTGAGGGCACACTGCCTTTCCTCATGATAGCTCTCAAGTTGTGCTCAGGCCTCTGCTTCCTGCCCGTGGTCCTCAGGCACCCCCCGCTACCCACGCTGCCTGAGGGCGCCTGCTGGTGGCGCTCAGTGCCAGACCCTGCCGCTCGGAGCCACACAGCTAAGGGAAGAGGCACGCTGAAAATCATGCCCACTGTGGCCTCAGCAGGGCCCTGCTGGCGGAGGGAGGTCGGGCGCGCGCGCCGGGCGTGCACATGGCTCCGTGGTCACAGAGCAGGCAGACCTGCCCTCTGGGGGCTCTTGGCCACACCCTGGGCTTACGTCAGCTGGGTGCCGCTGCAGCCTCTCCAAAGAATGCAGCTCATTGTTAGCACTCCGCCAGGATTCCTTCCCCAACAGTCCCACCCGGAGGCGGGTCTGTCCAGGCTGAGAGGGTGGCTGGAGGAGGTGTTGGAGGAAAGCTGGCCCCCTCCTCCCCACGACAATGGTCTGGGCAGCTCTCGGAGTAAGGACAAGAGTCCCCATCACTATCTGACCTTTCAATCACACATGAGAGTGGAAAAGCAATACATGTTATAAAAATGACATCTATAACATTCACTCAACCCCGGACTATTCTAGTCACTACCTCATTTAATCCTCACAACAACTCTCTGAGGGGAAAGTGTTGCCATCACCCCCATTTTGCAGATGGGGAAACTGAGGCCCAGGTAACTTGCCAAAGTTCACAGAACTAGTGAGCAAGGGAGCCAGCACTCACAGCCAGCGTGGCCCCAGATCCTCCTTGCTCTTAAGCAGTACTCCAAACAGCTCTCAGAATCACGGTGCACACCAGATCTCACCCTGAACCACGTGGCATGGCTGAGGGTACAGGGCATTTGAAGGATGAGTTCCAACTCCGTTCCACTCTTGCTTGTGACCTTGGGCAAGTTGCTTACCCTCACTAGGTCTCATTTCCTCCTCTGTAAAGGGAGGGGTCCTGATACCTACCGCCCCAGCACCAGTGGGCCGTTCATTGTGAGAGTGAGATGAAAGCCCGGAGGCAAACTGTCATGTATTCTGTCCCAGTGAGGAGCACCTGTGGCCCCTAGAGCCTGATTTGCAGGGTGATTATTGGTGCGGGATCCTCATCTCTCCTTGACTGTAAGCTCCCTGTATGTAAGAGACCACATCAAAATCACCTAGCCTCCCACAGGGCCTGGCCCGGAGTGACCACGCGACTCTGCACGCCACGCCGGCTAAAAGCGCAGGCTGTGGCTGGTGCGAGCACTTTGGGAAACAGTTTGGTAGAACCTACTGAAACTAGAGAGACGTGCACCCGGAGACTGAGTCATCCCGCTCCTGGGCATCAGCCCCACAGAAATGGGCATGAACGGCCACCAGGAGAGATGTACACAAATGTTCATAGTGGCTTTATTTGTGACAGCCAAGAACTGGAAACAGGGAAATCAGTATCACACACACATTCCCACTCAACGTTGGAAAACACACTGCTGATACATGCAACAGCATGGATGAACCTGGGAGATGGCGTCGAGTGCAAGAAGCTGGACACAAAAGAGAACGCATAACGTGAATCCATTAGCAAGAATTTTAAGAAGAGACAAATGACTGCATGGTGGTAAAAGTCAGACTAGCGGCTGCCTCTGGCAGAGGAGGGCGTCACCTGGGGACGGGCACAGGGCAGTCTGCTGGGCTGCTGGACATGCCCTGCATCTTGATCAGTGTGGTGGTCACATGTGTGTGTGCATGTGTTCATAGCAGTACACTTACAATTTATGTACTTTATGGTCTGGGAGTTATACACAATTTTTTTTTTTTTGAGGAAGATTAGCCCTGAGCTAACATCTACCTCCAATCCTCCTCTTTTTGCTGAGGAAGACTGGCCCTGAGCACACATCCGTGCCCATCTTCCTCTACTTTATATGTGGGATGCCTGTCACAGCATGGCTTGCTGAGCAGTGCCATGTCCGCAGCCAGGATCCAAACCGGCGAACCTGGGGCCGCCGAAGCAGAATGTGCGAACTTAACCACTGTGCCACCGGGTCAGTCCCTATACACAGTTTTTCAAAAAATGAATAACTCTGAAAAAAGATTACAGGCTCAGGAGCCCGGCGTGAATCTTGCTGCTACTTTCAAGCCGGGTGGCCTTGGTGAGCCATCTTCCCTGCCTTGCCGGGCCACAGTCTCTCGGTGTGGCAATGACACCCCCTCCGTAACAGTGGGGTCTCCAAGGGTGGAATGGGGCATAAAGCACTGGCCCAGTGCCAAGCCTAGAGCAAGTGTACGGTGTGGTAGCTGTTATCAATAGTGAAAGATTTACATCCCGAGCTGTGAGACCTTGATTCCATAAATATTTGCTAAATGCTCCATGAGCCGGACGCTGGGCTGGGCTGTGCGGGCAGAGCAGACTCAGCACTTCCTTTCATGAGCTGACATTCTGGTTCCTTCACTCAGTCAACACACATACACCGTGACTTGCCCCAAATTGCACAGCTGATAAATGTTTTGGCCAGGACCCAAGGCTGGCTCCTCCGGCTGTTTGAGAGGTGCCTACAGACCTCTGGGCCCCTGCCCAGCCAGTGGCCCTGGGTGCCTATCGCCACGAGAGGGGCGGATGCAAGTGCTGGGAGTGAGTACCAATGAGAGAGCTGAGTTGGTGAGGGAATCTGCAGCTTCCTTGCCTCATGGTGGGAAAACCGAGCGGTGTCCCACCGTCTCTTCAGGGTCCCCCGAGGGAGTGAGCCAGTGGCAATCTACTCACTCTTACACACGTTATTGACCTCCCTTCCTCCTTCCCCCATCTGCTTCCTCACACTCCTATCAGTGCTTCCTGGCGTCATCCCCCCAAAAACGACTCGTCTCCAAATCCTTGTCTCAGAGTCTGCTTTTAGGGAGACCCACCTGAGGAAGCTGGCCATTGACCACCTGATGGGGAACCAGAGGAAGACAGCCTCTGGCTGGGGGTGTGGACCCAGCTGCCCTCCAGGACAGCTAGCCATGAAGCCTGCTCTCTTTCAGGAAGGTTCTGCAGAGGGCAGAGAGCCTTGTGTGGCCTCGGCCATGACCTGGTTACCCTCCCCAGTCCTGAGTCCATTGGTGGCCACAGTCACCTAGGGAAGGAGGGCTAGCTTCCAGCAGGACAGCATGGTTGGTCCTGGCCCCTGGGAGATGGGACCCACTCACCTGGGGGATGGAGTCAGGTGTGCCCTGGGTGCAGTGCATGTCTAGAGCACCCCTTAGAGAAGAGGATGCCTCAGGCACCCCTGCTGTCCCCACCTGCTCTGAGCACCCCAAACTCCTAGCTCTGGCCCCACGGGGCTCTGCCCCTGCTCCCTCCAGCTACCCAGCCCTGAGACTGAGTGGCCTTCCATGATGGTCTCTGAGGCTGGGTTTTGATTTCTGCCCCACGCGTCCTGTCTGTACTCTGCTTCTAAGGCCTCTGGGGCTCTCTGACCTTTGCAAGGCCGGGTGTGCTCTTCTGGAGTTTGGTACTGGCACCACAGGGTGCGGGGTGGTGTCAGATCAGGCGTCTGGGGTGAGGGTGGCAGAGCCCCTCGGAGGCCCGGGGAGCTGCTGCAGCCTGGATCCAATGGTCAGGGAGGCTTCAAGTCCATCCTTCTTGCCATGAGCCCTCCCAAACTCTGCATCAGTAACCACAGTAACAGGAACAATAATAACGTCTCCTTATCTGGAGATGGGGTAGCTACAGAGGTGACCAGGTCACAGTGAGGTCATTAGGGCGGGCCTAAGCAACATGACCAGTGTCCTTATAAAAAGGGGAGATCTTGGTACAGAGTCAGAGACGCACAAAGGGAAGACGACGTGAAGAGTCACAGGGAGAAGACGGCCGCGTGCAAACCACAGAGGGAGGCCTGGAGCAGCTCCTTCCCCCACGGCCCCTGCCCACACCTTGGTCTTGGACTTCCGGCCCCCAGAGCTGGAGACGGGAAGCTGGTCTTTTCAGCCCCTGTCTGCTGTGTTTTGTTACAGCAGCTCAGCAAACTCATACACAACTTTGTTGAGATATAATTCACATATCACAAAATTGCTCATTTAAAGTGTACAATTCAGTGCTTTCGCTTCTGTTCAGAGTTGCGTAACCCTCACCACAATTTAAATTTAGAGCATTTTCTTCGCCCCAAAGGAAAGTCCTATACCTGTGAGGCAGTCATTCCTCATCTTCTCTGCCCCCAGCCCCTGACAACTACTCATCTACTTTCTGTCTCTACAGATTTGCTTATTCTGGACATTTCACACACATGGAATCATACAACATGTGGTCTTTTGTGACTGGCTTCTTTCACTTCGTTATGTGTTCAAAGTTCACCCATGTGGTCACGTGTGTCAGTACTTCATTCCTTTCTAAGGCTGCATAATGTTCCGTTATATGGATAGACCACACTTTGTTTTTTCATTCATATGTTGATGTGTAATCTAATTTTGCTTTAGAAAGACGATCTGAAATATGGCAAAATGTTCACATTTGTTAAATCTGGGTGGTGAGAACATGGAATAGTTATGTTCCTTTATCTTTTTCTGGATGTTTGAAAGATTTCATCATTTTTAAATGCTAATCAACAGATTTTAAAAATCTATAGTGGAAGAGACAGAGAATGAGCCTCCAGCCATTGAAGGAAAATAATAGTTGCCGACATACTAAAGGAAAAGATGGGCACCATTAAGAAAAAAGAGAGGGGCCAGCCCTGTAGCTGAGTGGTTAAGTTTGTGCGCTCCGCTGCAGGCAGCCCAGGGTTTCATCGGTTCGAATCCTGGGGGCGGACGTGGTACCACTCATCAAGCCACGCTGAGGCAGCGTCCCACATGCCACAACTAGAAGGACCCACAACTAAGAATACACAACTATGTACTGGGGGGCTTTAGGGAGAAAAAGGAAAAAAATAAAATCTTTAAAAAAAAAAAGAAAAAGAAAAAAGAGAAAGGGCTTCTTTCCTAACTTCCTGCTCCCCTGCCGACCCCGATGCCAGGGGGACTGGGAGGCTACTTACCAGCCTTGGACGTGAACCTGACAGGGACGAGGACCACGTCTGCCCTGTCCTCAGCTGCCTTCCCAGCAGGGCCTAGCCCAGGGTCAGCACTCAGAGAAAGTGTGGACTATTTCCTGAGAATGGTGGGCCTGGCCACTGTGGGAAGGGCCCTGTCCGGGTCCCTAGCCACTGCAGCCTTCCCCTCTCCCCACCTGAGGGCTCATTCCAGCCAGACTTTGATAACCTGCCTTGTGCATCCACAGGGAGCTCACTCCCTTATGAGGTGGTCATCCAACGGCCAACCACCAGGGATGGACGCTCCAGGATCTCCTCCTGCTGGAGAGATAGTCTGGCGGCAAGCCCCAAAAGAGCTCAGAGGCCAAATATGTTTGGGGACCATATGTGATCTAACGCATCAGCACCACGTACTGAGCCCCAGGTGTGTGGCAGGCATGGCCCCGGGCTTTATGCTGCATGCCATCCTCCCACAGCTCCAAGTGGAGGACTCTGATTACTTCTGTTTGAAAGATGGTGCTCAGAGGGGCAAAGTCCTGACCAAGGTCCCATGGCTGGTGAGAGGCACTCTCAGGGCTCAGGTTTATTCTGCACCCATGCTCTCCTGTTAACTCACAGCACCAGCAGCAGACAACGGCCCTGGGACTCCCTGGCTCAGCTGATAATGGGGTCCCGGCCCCCCTAATCCATGGGAGCAGCCTGCGGGGCCCATCCTGGGCAGTGCAGCTCTGGGCCTCCCAGACCAGCTCCATCTGTCAGCCCTGCTCGCTTGTGGAAGCTTTTGCTGGGCGTCTGTGGCCAGGCACTGAAACAAAGCTTCTCTTCTCTGTTTCCTTGAGCCCATTTGGAGTTCATCCCGCTTGCGTCCCACAGCAGGAACGTCTACATTTTCACCCACGGGGATGCCTTGCCTAGCACGAAGGCTGTGACAGCGGAAGTTGGGGCGCAGTGGATGAAACGCAGCCTCAGGCCTGGAGGAGAAGCCAGTTCAGGTCTCCTGTGGGCTGGAGGTGGTGGGGAGGGCAGTGGTCTTGCTCATCTCAGTCTAAGGCAAGGGCTGTGCCTGTCCCACCCCCACGGTGACTGAGCCCAGAAACATCTCAGCGGGTCCCATCGTTCAGGGAGAAGGAACAATCGTGTTTCTTAAGAGTGAGTTTCAGAGAGAGCCAAGATGGGGGTGGGAGGGAGGCCAGACCCAGGCTTCCCTGCCACGAGACTGGCATTCTTTCCTCAAAACCTTGCAAACTAAGACCGTGTGGCCTCCCTGCTGTGGCCTGGTGCTCCACGGCATCGCCAAACTGCTGGAAGGGCAGGCGCCCTGGCCGCCCGTGGACTGAACAGTCGCCGGCCGAACCGCCCTGAGTGCACACAGCTGAGCGGGTGGGCCCTCCCACTTCATCTGAGTCCCAAGAATGTTGTCATCTGGCCACCCACAGCCTTATCAGCTTGGCCTTTCTCAGGATTGCTGGGACAAAGGGCGTGGGTGTTCTCAGGACTCTGGGGGATTCTGGGAATGCATCTTTACCGCCCCAAAACGCCCCCTCTCAGGGCTGGGCAGGACCCTCATCCACCTCCTCAGTGAAGGGGAAACTGAGGCCCAGATGGGACCGGGACTTGCCTGAGGTCATGACACTTTTGTTATGTTACTCCATTCTTTTTTTTTTTCTGTTTTTTTTGAGGAAGATTAGCCCTGAGCTAACATCTGCTGCCAATCCTCCTCTTTTTGCTGAGGAACACTGGCCCTGAGCTCACATCCATGACCATCTTCCTCTACTTTATATGTGGGACACAGCATGGCTTGACAACCAGTGCCATGTCCACACCTGGGATCCGAACTGGTGAACCCTGGGCCACTGAAGCAGAACGTGTGCACTTTAACCGCTGCACCCCCGGGCCGGCCCCGTTACCCTGTTCTTGACCTTCTCCCTGGGAGAGAGTGTGCCCCAGACCACTGGGGGCCACGTCAGGGGTCACGGCCCCTCGGAAGCCCAGTCACTGCAGCAGAGGCAAGTGGCAATGGGGCTTCAGCGGGAGGCCCCAGAGGAAGTTGACAGGGCGCTGGGCGAGGAGCTGGCCGGCTTCAGCCCCTGCTCGCCCAGACTTGCCAGAGGGATCTCTAAGGATCATCTCATTCCAGTTTAGGAGCCTGGAGGCCAGAGGGATCAAACAGGCAGTCAAGGCCTCCAGAATGAGACAGGAAGCAGGAGGAGGTGAGGTCAGCTGCGGGGTTCAGGTCCGAGGTCATCCTGCGGGCCCTGTGGGTGGAGTCAGGGCCCTGAGGAGCCCCTGAGCAGAGGAGGGCCCCATCCGACTTCGTTCCTTCCTCTGCCCTCCAATTCGCTGACTGCCCAGTCGCTGGCTCGCTGTCCTCCAGCGTCCTTGCTTCCTGGCCAGGGACACGAGCGCGTTCAACAAACAAGACCTGTGAGGGCACAGGGTGGCGGTGAGACAGGGCCCCCGTGTTTCTTGCCCCAGAAACACAACCACCTGGCAGGCATGGTCAATCCCCTTCCCTCCGTTTTCCTCTCTCTTCTCGCCCAGCATTTCTTCCCAACAGACCCAAAGGCTCTCACTGAAATGATAGGTACCCCGGCAGCCACCCAAGGCCTGTGAGGTGGTGGGAAGATGAAAGCCGTGGCATCAGCTGTACCCGTCCAGGTACCATTTGAGGGAAGAATTCCCTTCCCCTCTCTGAGCCTGTTTCCTCACACATAAGGAGGGCAGAGGGCAATGGTGGGTGGTGAAAAGGTCACGGCAGAAAGCTGTGTGAGGCTCCATTCACATCCACACCCTCCCCAGGGCCCATGTCGAAGAACAAAGCCCAGCAACTGCCTACCTCCCTCCAGTTGGGCTCCCAAGTCCTGACTGCACAGGAGTCTATTGAGAACACAAATTCAGTTCTGGTCACCTTCCTGCTCAACGCACTGCCAATGGCTTCTCAGCCCACCCAGAGCTACATTTGGTTGGCCCCCATGGCTTCCTGGCCCCAAAGCTCAGAACTGCTTCCCTCTGTAGCTTCATCTCTCTCCTCTACCAGTCTCCTTTTTGGGGTCTCAGAATGCCTGCTCTTTCCTGCCTCAGGGCCTTTGCACTTGCTGTCCTCCTACCCAAACCAGTCTTCGCAGGCTGCCCTCTCTGAGCCACCTTCCACACCCACCCCCCAAGCTTGCCCATCTGCGCTTGGCCCTCAGAGGTTCCTGCTCATTCCCTGCCCAGCACTCAAGGCTTTGAGGACTGGCACACGGGCTCCATGCCTGGGCCCCTACTAGCCTTGGTGCCCCGTCAGACCAGGCAGCAGAACTCCACTGCCCATCACTGAGTCCTCGGCCCAGCCCTGGTGTTCGGCACGTGGGAGGTGTTCAGTGGTGACAGAAATTCTGAAGTTCATTCTGGATTTTTAGAGGAGCTGAGCACTGTCCCAAGGTGTGGCACCAGGGCAGATCTGGGGTCGGCCTTGTCCAGGCAGGGGCCTAGGACTGGAATGCCTCTGTGGCCCTCTTCTGGCCTATGTGCCCCTGAGTGAGTGGGCAGGGTCCCGGGGGTCTCACACCCAGCCAGACAGGCTCCCCAGCCAGTTGGGCAGGATTGCCGTGGGAAGCACTCAGCCCGCAGAAGGGCCCATCCTGACACTCGTGGGCCGGGTCCCTGGTAAAAGGCTTTTGAGCTCTGGGCCCAGGCCTGGCTGAGCCTCTCCCTGGCCTCACACCCTCAGGCTCCCTGGCCTTCTCTGCAGGAACCACACCCCTGTAACATCCATCAGAGGCCTCCCACTGGCAGGCCCTCTGCCCAGGCTGGGGGTCAAGCAGTGAGCTGAGTGGGAAGGTTGGGATTCCTGGAATTTACAGGTCAGGCACGTCAAACTACATTGACTGGCTGGAGTGTGGGAGCGGGGGAGCATTAGTACTCTTGCAAGAGCTCCACTTTAGTTAGGGTGCCCCCAGCCTGAAACAAGACTCAGCACAGGTGGCTTCCGTGGAGGTAAGCAGAAAACCCCCGGAGGTGACTGGGGAGGTGAGACGGGGAAGCGGAGGGACCCAGACGGGCTGCATTGGTGGGCAGGCCTCCATGGTGGGCACCTGAGGCCCCCTCCCCTGCAGAACTCACCCTAGAGCCATCCCAGGCCCACCGCCAGCCAGCCAGGGCACAGAGCTGCAAGGTCCCACCAGGCGTGGGCCTCGGGCTGCTCTGGGGTTGGGGTGACGAGGTTAATTCTGCAGTTTCCCCCTGGGGTGCCATGTATCACAGAGAACCGCCTTCCCGGGTGAGGCCTGGGGTGGGCTCTGTGACATCTGCTGCTACAATCTTTAAGGCCCTTTCCCAGGCCATCTGAGGAGTGGCAGTTTCTACGATAAGGCACACCTCTCCCCCGACTACAACATGCACACATAAGACTTCCGAGGGACACGCAGTTATCCCCAAGAATTCTCAGAATAAAAGCAGCCTCTCTGGCCGGGGCAGCCAGCAACAGCGGCACCCGCGCTTGGCCTCTTCCCGCCTGACTTTCCAGCTTCTGGGCCTTCACACGCCATTCCCTCTGCCTGGAGTGCACTTTGACCTGTTGTTTCCGCTCTTGCCTGGTCTTAGTCAGGGCATGGTCCCTCCACCCCTCCCCACTGGGCAGTCTCCTGCCAGCTCCTTGCTCCCCGCTCGGCAGTTATCAGGGTTGTGCTTCAGATGGGGTTGGGTTCTTGCTTGTTGAGTGGCCCTGTCTGCACACTGCAGTGCCCAGCCGCTCAGGAATGCTTGCTGCAAGAGCGAATGAACGCTCAGCAGAGATCCAGAACTGGAGTCCAGGCCTGCAGCGTCTCTAACTTAGTGTGTAACCTGGACGAGCGTTTCCTCTGCACAGTGTCTCCGCCGTCCATGGAGGTGTCGGTCCCCAGGCTCCCTGAGGGCCCTGTGGGCTCAGATCTTGGGGTTCTGGGACAGAATTATCAAGGGAGAATTGCTGTCCACAATCCCGGAACTGGAAGCACCAGCAAAGCCTTAGACCAATGACTGCCATTGCCCTCCCAATGAAGAGAGAGGGACCCCTGGCCTGGATCTAAGGACGGCGCAGAGGAGGCTGCACACGCTGGGAAGACTTACTAGTCGCCTTGGCCTGGAAGTGGGAGAGCTGCAGAGAAAGCAGGGAGTCCAGGCTGGAGGAAGGAGAAGACCCCACTCAGACCCTCCCCCTGGAACCTCGACCTAGTGGGGGAGGGCATATCCATCAAGATTCCTTAAATGACTGAAATCCACGCTGCTAAGTTAAGCCAAAACAAAACATGCAAAGAATGCACTGAGAGTACATAGCCTAGCTCACAGGAGCAAAAGAATAAGTGAAGAGTCAGCACTGGGAAAGACTGGTCTGGCCATGAGCTTTAGGTAACAGAACAAATGGGCAGCCTTTGGGATGAACATACTTTCTCTGCTTCCATCTTTGTGTCATTCCACTCCAGACTCAAATTTCTTTAATATGTAAAGAGTTCCTACAAGTCACTAAGACAAATCAAATTGCAATAAAAAATGAGCAAGAATATAAATGAATAGTCCACAGAACAGGAAATACAAATGACTCTTAAACTTATGAAAAGACGTTTGGTCTTATTCACAACAGAAGTGCAAAAGGAAACTACAGTCCAATACCATTTTTTACCTATCAGATTGCCAATGATTCAAAACTTCGATAATACTGTGCTGGCGTGGGTATGGGAGACGAGCCCTCTCATATGCTGCCAGTGGAAGTGTAAACTGGTAAAGTTGATATAAGAATTTTTTAAATATGCACATGCCTTGACCTAAAAACTCACTTCTAGGAATTCATACTTCCAGAGACATTTGCATATGTACAAACGACACTAACACAAGGATATTTATTACAATTTTTTTTTTTGCAATAGCAGAAGACTGAGCACAACTTAAATACTCATCAATAGAGGACGATAAACTCCATAATAACATATCCACTCAGTGAACACTGCAGCTGTTAAAAAAAAGGGACGAGGCAGTTTTATACGCTTTGGTCTGGAATGATCTCCAGACCAACTATTAAGTGAAGAGAGCAAGCTGGAGGACAGAGCATTACGCGTGCACGTGGCTGTGTCAAAGCCTCGGTCTCCTGTCCCCTAACTCAGGACACTCCTCTTCGGCCTGGAGCAGGTTCCCACGCACCCCTGCTTTGGCTTCCAACTGTCTGCACCTGAAATTCCTTGGAGCGGACGGTCCTCAGGCTACTGGAGCTACTGTTCCTCCTTGCAGAGAGCTAGAAGTGTCCCCCCAGATGGCTTTAACTGGCAACTGCCAGTTAACTTAACTGGGAGAGTGTGAAAGCTCAGCATCCTAGCTCAGGCTGGGAAACGCTGGCATGTGGCTCAGTGCCCTGCAGGGTCGGCAGAGCTCCCCGTGGTAGGACTCTGCCTGGGCTCAGAGCTGTGCCTGGCTGCTTGCCTTCCCAGAGTGCTGCCCCCGCTCCCTCACCGCTCCCCCTGGGGGTACTTGCTGAATGGTCAGGCCACATAAATCAGGGCCTACTCCTGGGGAATGCCACCAAGACACCTCCTGTCTTCACCTGCTCCCTCTCGCCTGCCTTCCCACATGCATGAGGGCTAATGTGCTCGATGTCTCCTCACAGGGGGGCTGTGAATAATATTAGTAAAAATACTAGCACAGTAACGTTAAGAAAAATAGCTAACACGTGCTGAGCAGTTTTGAGGCGCCAGGCCTGGATTAAGTGCTGCACCTGCCGTCTCCCGCCAACCCTCCAACAGCCCTTATGACATGGGTGTTAGGACTGTTAATGGGCTACAGGTGGGGAAACTGAGGATCCCAGAGCTAAGGGACTTGCCCCAGGTCCCAGTTAGGAAGTGGCAAGTGGTTTTGAAGTCTGGCTCCACTGCCAAACTCATCTCCACTATGACATTGAAAATAACCCAACACGGTGAGCAGGAGAGCTCTGTGTGCGAGAAAAATCTGCATTTTCAAAGCAGAGAAAGACCAGGAGATTCTCTACTTTGCAGTCTTCCCTTCATACGCACACACCCCAGTCTCAGAAGCAAATCCTAGGTTGACAGTTAAGCCATTCAAGGTCGGCAGAGCCCCTGGAGCAGCCATGTCTGCAGAGGTGGGAAGGGAGCCAGGGAGAGAGGTGCGCTCTGTCCCACTGCAGTGAGCTGTGGCTTCCCGATTTCCCGGGACCTTGGGTGTGGGAAAGAGCAGGCTGACCGTCGGCAAAAGACCATCGGCAAATTCGCATACTTTTACCAGCCAGACTACATGCATTTCAACTCTGCTTCTTCTCCATGAACCAAATGCCACCTAGAACTTCAGGGCCCCACCCCTAGCCCTGACCCTCAGTGTCCTGATGCCAGGCGGTGAGTCAGCCCCAGGAGGAAGGAGGATTCCTGGAAGCCAATCCCACACTGGGGTGACTAGAAACAACTTACCTGTACACCTATGCACTAGACACCTATATGCCATAGGAAGCACCTATGAGCTATGTAAGTACAGCCCATTCAGCCCAAAGGAAGCCTAGCCCAGCTCACCTCCCCACAGCACCCATCCATCCTCCAACGCCCGTGGCCACTCCACCCGCCACACCCGGAGGAGTGTCACAGAAGGGAAGACAGACTGCACAGAGACGGTGGGCTTAGCCCACTGTGGTTAAATATCTCACTTGTGCAAAGTTTTATACAGCACCTGCCCACGTGAACACGTGGCTGGAGGTCTTGGCAGCCCGGCACCCCTGCTGATGAAGGAGCCACAGGTCAGGCCTTTTTACACAAATCCCAGTCTTGATTCTTGACCCTCCCTTACCACCCTGGCCACAACACAGACCAGCCAAAGGTGTCCAGCAGTTGGTGGGACCAGCTTCCTAGGAGGCGCCCTGGCCTGGGAGCTCTGCCGGAGAGGGCCCTCCCCATTGGACGAATGACCGCTCGCTGCCCTCCTTCCTGTGGCATGGGGCTTGAGTTTGAGTCTCACCAAAGACAGCTGGAAAAACAAAGCCCACCTCAGAGGCAGCCGAGGACCCAGGGAGATGTGGAGAAATCAAGAAAACTGCAGAGGTCAGCCCCATGGCCAAGTGGTTAAGTTCACACACTCTGCTTCGGTGGCACGAACCACTTTCACCAGTTTGGATCCTGGGTGCGGACATGGCACCACCCATCAGGCCATCCTGAGGCGGCGTCCCCCAAGCCACAACTAGAAGGACAAGTAAAATATGCAACTATGTACTGGGTGGATTTGGGGAGAAAAAGCAGGACAAATAAAAAAGATTGGCAACAGTTGTTAGCTCAGGTGACAATCTTTAAAAAAAAAAAGAAAAATGTGGTTGTATTTTGGCAGGGAACCCTAAAGTGATGTCAGCTCCTGATAGGGCCAGGGGATGGGTCACCCTGAACTTGACCCTCTTTCTCCTGGAGGCCCTGCCATGTGGCTCCTAGGAGGAATCTGGACCCTGAGCATTGGCCCTGAGCATCCCTGAGATAAGGCTCCTGAGTGCACCTGAGCTGCCACCTGCAACCAGTTGTCTCCGGCACCCACAGGATCTGAATAGATGTCCCTTGCACTTTCCACTTATTTCACTGCTTTTCTACATCCGGGGTCTTGTATTCAACCCCAGAACTTATGAGTAAATCAGCGGCTTTTGATCACATGGACTGATAATGAATCTCACTAGAGTGTCAATTGCAGAAGAGTGAGGACTAGTCTTGTGCCCGCTGGCTCTCCGTCTAGAAGAGCGGCTGACAGTAAGAGGCTTCAGGTGGAGGAAGGACAGTGACCGTTTGTTGGGCCCTTTGCAAAAGGCACGGGTACACCCTTAATGTGGATCATCTCCTTCAGCTCGCAGGACAGCCCCATTTTCCAGACGAGTAAATAAAGACTCAGAAAGGAGAACATGCTTGTCCAGCATCACGAGGAAGCAGTGAGGCTTGGATTTGAACCTGTCTGTTAGACTAAATACCTCCTCAAAAAAGGTCAGAAAAGGGAGCTGCCCGAGCCTGCGTTTGGGAACCTGGCCGGGAGGCCAGAGTGGGAGCTGGGGCCAGGCCTCCCTTGCTCTGCCGTGCGAAGCGTTCACAAGGGCCTCTCCTCCCTTCAGCTCTTCTTCTCTGCCCCCACTCTCCTTCCTGGGGGCACAGAGGAGTGAGCAGAAAAGCATGCTGGAGGGCACAGTGTGCACAGAGGGCCCCCAAACCTGTGCCCCACATGGAGAGCAGCTCCCTGCAAGCTGAGTGTCTGCCAGCCAAGGAGTGATGTGGGCATCCAGGGAAGAGACTGAGGGAGGAAGGAAGGAGCCGCTCCTCTTCAAAGGGGCACCTGCTCTCAGTTCCTGAGGGACCGTCAGTGTTTCTGTCCATGGGGACCAGTCCCAAACACGCTGGAGCACAGGCCTTCCCCAGACCCGGGGCCGTCTCAGAGGAGCCAGGAGGACAGCCTGTTCATCCCTCGCCGTGGGGCAGGACTTCTGGCCAGCCATCTCTTAGAGCCTCCGAATTACTGAGCACCGAATATAAATATAAAAAACAAAGTAACTTGTGTTCTTTATAGCAGATTTAAAAACACAGAAAAGTACAACAGAATGATAAGATAAGCCTCCACTTAGGAATAAACACTTTCCCCCCTACATTTTACGACAAATTTCGAACATCCAAAGCAGTTGGCAGAATCGCACAAAGACCTCCCAGGCTCTCGCCGCGTGACGCTGCATTTGCGAGCACTCCGGTCTTTACACACCTCTCTCCATCCCCCCCACCCAGGCCTCTAGCCGTCCTTCCATTTCCCTTATGTTTTCATGCATTTCAAACTAAGTTGAAGACATTTTAGCATGAATACTATTAATTAGTGTAAAATAACTTTTTAAAAAGCTTGTATTATAGTAATCTTCAAATACACTAAAGTGGAGAAAAATAGTATAATTATATGAGAGCACGCATCACTTAGCCTCACCAACTGTCAACATTTTTCCAATCTTGTTTCATCTATCCTTCACCTTTTTTTATGAAAAATCACAAATTTTCTAAAAGTAAGTTTTACTTTAAATCGTAAAAGTAATACATACTTGGAATCATCGGGATATAATTGAGTCAGGCATTTGATGGATGCTAAACTATGAGTAAAAGCTTGGTGGGGAATAGGATATTCACACAGATATATCACTCAGAAATTACTTATTAATGACATGGGGCCGACCCGGTGGTGCAGCAGTTAAGTGCGCACATTCTGCACGTTCTGCTTCGGCCAGGGTTCGCCGGTTCGGATCCCGGGTGCAGACACGGCACCGCTTGGCAAGCCACTGCTTGGCTTTATATGTGGCAGGTGTCCCACATATAAAGTAGAGGAAGATGGGCACAGATGTTAGCTCAGGGCCAATCTTCCTCAGCAAAAAGAAGAGGATTGGCAGCAATTAGCTCAGGGATAATCTTCCTCAAAAAAAAAAAAAATTTACTTATTAAAAATTTACTTATTAAAAAAATTTACTTATTAATGACAGAGGGAACAATTACCTCCACACTGGAGGACCTGGCAGACACTACGCTAACCAAGAGGTCAAGGTCAACAACACCAGTGATGAGAGAAGCTGACTTTGGGTGACTCCTGATAGGATCCCAAACCCGCACAGCATGGAGCTAATCACGTGAAAACATCAGACGAACCGAAAGCAGAGACAATATACAAAGCAACCGTCTACACACGTTAAAAAAAATCAAGATCATGGAAAAGAAAGACAGGCTGAGGAATCGTTCCAGGGTGGAAGGAAAAGAGAGATGTGACGCCTGAAGGCAGTGCGAGGGCCTGGTTTGGGTGGTGGGTCAGGGGGAAAGTAACAGAGAGGATGCTGTTGGGACACACGGCAAAGTTTGAATATTGTCTGAGTTTGACCACCATACTGTGTTAAGAGAATGCCCTTGATCCTAGGATCTTAGGAGATCACACTGAAGTAATTGCGGGTGTAGGGTATGAGGTCTGCAGTCTATGCACGGATGGCTCAGGAGGCAACTTCCCATACATGTACATATGATGTATCACTACGTATAACTAGAACATATTATATATAACATACCTTAAAAACATTTTTTTTAGGAAGATTAGCCCTGAGCTAATGTCTGCCACCAATCCTCCTCTTTTTGCTGAGGAAGACTGGCCCTGAGCTAGCATCTGTGCCCATCTTCTTCTACTTCATATTTGGGACACCTGCCACAGCATGGCTTGCCAAGTGGTGCCATGTCCACACCCGGGATCCAAACCGGTGAACCCTGGGCCACCGAAGCAGAACATGCGAACTTAACCGCTGCACCACTGGGCCAGGCCTATATATAACTTATAATGTGTAATATGTAATATATTATTATACCGTGCATTATTACAAAGAGTGAGGGAGAAAACAAAGGTCATAAAATGTTAACAACGGGTGACTCTAGGTGAAGGCTATAAGAATGTTATTTTTTTAATTCTTGTAAACTTTCTGTAGGTTTGAAATTATTTCAGAATAGAACATTTAAAGGTAATGCGTGCACACAGCAGAGGTTCCAGCTGCTCACACGGCGTGCGCAGGGAGGCCGGGGCCCCACCACCCAGGCCCCAGGCCCTTGTCCGCTCACAGAGGCAGCCTCATCAACCCGCTCACGAGCAATCTTGGCATCTTTTCCAAAGTACACATAGTTCTGTATCCTGCCCTTTTTGTGTAACATCATCTCACGAGCATTTTCCTGTGTTACAAAAATCTCCTCAAAAATACCACTTTTAATGGCTCTCTAGCAGCCTGCCCAAGGTTTCTCTGGCTATTACCCTCCGTCAGAATGTGTGTATTTTTCTGCCTTTTCACCACTGTGAATAATGCTGCAATGAACAACTTTAAATGCTCATCTCTGCTGCAGCTCTGACCAGTCTCTTCAGGAAGATTCTGAGGATGGAGACCCGGGGGAGTCTTCTAAAGGCATTCGGCAGGTCCCGCCACGCACGGCCAGGGTTCCAGAATGGTCTGCCGGCGGGAGCGCCCCAATGCAGGGCGCCTGCTCGGCAGCTCCCGGCACGCTCGGAGCTATTAGAAATCATTCAAACATTTGCCAGTTCAAGATGTCCCTCACGGCTCTTGTTGTCTGCTTTGATTACGGATATTCCCAGCTTTGTTTTTCCCTTTGGTGCATCGTCTGTTTGCCTCCTTTGCCCATTGTTCTCAGTCTGTCCCTGTGTTTTCCTTGTCAGTTTGTGGTGGCTGTGAGGACCCACAGGGGCCCATGCTCATGAAGAGCTGCCGCAGCAGAGGGGCAGCATCCAGCTTGTGCGGGCAAGGGCGCCACAGCACCGCCTGGGTCAAGGTCTGGTTCTGCTGCCTGCTGGCTCTGCCGCCCTGGCTGGGCTGCTCACCCTCAGCGTGCCTCAATTTCCCCTCTGTGAAAGGGGTTGTTGTGAGGGTTTCGGGAGCTCCTGCATGTGAAGTACTCAGACTGTGTCTTGCACACACCAAACACTCCATGAAACTTGCCATTATTTGTACATGAACGAATTGAGCCCTTTGTCCTTTTTGCTGCCAGTGGCTACCTTCCCCTGTCTGGAAGCTCTGCGATGCGGCTAACCCGGCAGGCTCCCCAGGGAGCTGGGCGGGGAGCCGAGGCTAGTGTTCACTGAGTGCTGTCTTGGAAAGAATGTCTACCACTTGAAAACATTCTCAGAGCCGTAAAGATAGGCCTGGTTGGCCCCAAACCAAAACCCAAATTAGACCCAAGGAAGATTTCGCAACTTCCTTTGAGAGATGGCTCCCAGCGATGCCTCCCAGCATCCCAGGCTTGGGTGGGAGTGTCTTGCTTGAGGGCTAATCCAATTTCTACCTGCTCTCCTAGCTTCTCCCCAGCCTCCTTGGGTGGAGGTGGCGGGGACTTTACCCCCAAAGAAAGCCCTCCCAGGGTTTGGCAGGTTCGACTCACCTCGGTGCCAGGTGAGGCCCTGAGAGGGCAAGACTGGGGCCTCTTAGCTTCAGCCCACGCCCTGCTTTCATTCCCTTCTTGTGACTCAACAGGGGAGGGACCCTGGTGCCACTCACCCCCTCTTCTCAACCCGCCCCTCATCTCTGGATTCCTGGGGCTTCCTCTGCTCTGTATGGAGGAGCTGAGGCAACCTGAGCCAGAAGTGGGCGTCAGGTTGGGGTGGCTTGAAGAGGCCACAACTGCCTGGCATTGGCCTCCTGGCCTCTGGAGAACAGGTTGAGCTTGCAGCCGCATCTCAGCCCAACCTCTGTGCCGTGTCACCTGACCTCCACGGTGACCCCCTTGTGGGCATGTAGGCAACTCCACCCACTGCTCCACACACACCTCTGCCGCCCCCGCTTGAGAATCAGCTGGCTGTGTGACGTTTTAGAAACTTTTCCCGTGTTTGGAAAACATGCAGAGGAGGGCACCACACCACCACACTGTCACAGGAGAAAGCATTTCTTACACCACTGCTCTGTGCAGAGCAGGGGTCCCGACGCGGAGGCCCCAGCCCCCCAGAGATGACGCCAACAGAATGCCGTCAGCCTCGGCACCCAGCCTGTAAAACCACACGCCTCAGGCTTTCTGGGTGACAGTGCCCAGAGCTCTGGCCTGGCGTTGCTGCCATGGACAGAACTGTCCAACTCCTGGCTGAGCTGGAAGGAGAGCTCCCTCAGCTGGAGGCAACCTGGCCCTGCGGGGACTTGGCTCCAAGGAAACACTGCCCATCAGGCCGCAGAGGGACAGAGGAGAACACCGCACCCTCGCAGAGCTTGGAGCAGGGCTCAGAACGTGCGGGAAGGGGTCTGGCATCCAGGAGAAACAGGTGCTTATGTCCATGCAAACGATTCCGCCACATTCTACAACCACCGGAAACAAGCGTTCCACACAGCAGCCTGGACAGAGTGTGCTGCGTTCACACCAGGAGACACCATGCAGCAAAGAAAAAGAGCGAATCCTCCCTCATGCGGCAAATCAGACGAATGTCACAAAGTGGGACAAGAGCATGCAGACACACAAAGAGCGCCAACTGCATGACTCCATTTACACGCAGGTCGCAAACAGGTCAAACTAATCAATGGTGATGGAATCAGGGTAGCGGCTTCCTGGGGGGGTTGTTGGCTGGGAGGAGGCATGAGGGAGCCTTCCGGGCTGCTGGGAATGTTTTAGATTCTCATCTGGACTGTGGCTACCGCGGGGTACACGTTTGTAAAAAGGCAACACGTTGTACCCTAAGTTTGTGCACTTTGCTGTAAATTATACCTCAATTAAAAAAGGAGAGAAAGGAGGAAGGTGAGACCTGTGAGAATCCATTCCTTGAGTGTCGATTCATTCAGTCCTCCCAGAGCCCAACGAGGTTCGAATTGGAGCTATCTCTGCCAGTGAAACAGATTGCCGGCTCACCCAGGGGCAGAATTTGGGGGCAGAGTTCCTGAGTCAGGAGGTCTGGGGCAGGACCCGGGAATTTGCATTTCCAACACTTCTGTCGATCAGTCTATCCACAGGCAGCACCGAGGCTCCTGGCGCAGGCAGGGTGCTCTGAGAACCAACTGCTGATCTGTGCCTCAGAACAGAAGGCAGGACAGGGGACACGCTACCGTGGTACCATGGGATCTCTCCAAATTGGGAAGGACCCAGGCAAATTCAGGAGGAGTTGCCCTTGAAGGATTAATGAGATCCGAATATGCCAAGTGAGCAGGAGCTGGGGGGTCCAGGGAGGGAAGCCAGAGCTAGCCGAGGCAAGGAGGCAGGCGAGTGAGCAGACAGCGTCCAGTGCCCGGGTGCAGAGTGGTGAAGAGGACATTGGGTTTCTGCTTGTGGGGCTTTGTTTTGAGTGATAAAGCTTGAAACTAGGAGGAAGCTGACGACTCCTCTGGAAACATCCACGTACACACCCACTGGGGGTTTACGTTTCAGTCAGGAGGTATAGCAAGTCACCTGTGGTTGTTTACCTGTGACAACCTATCCATGGCCCGTGAAGGGGACACCGGAGCCTGGTCACAACACGTGCTGTTTCACTGGCTGGGTACCAGATGAAAGCATGCGTGTGCACTGAGGGGTCACGTGGGGTGACAGCCTGGACGAAGAGGACCCTAGCAGTGCCCTGTAACCTGTGGGAGCTGGGCAGGTGGGCTGAGGCCGAGGGCAGCTGTGGGTAATGTGGGGAGCAGATTTGGGGGCAGCTGGGGTAGGGATGGGGGGGCCTGCACCTGCTGGTAGGTGGGAGGATGAGCTCATTATAAAGGGCTGCCCAGGACCACCTGCCTCCAGGTGTACCAGCTTCTCTCACAGGCTTCCCCGGAATGTTGTCTTTTCAACTTAGTCTTAGAGCTATCATCCCGAGACACTATATTAATAACTCATTAAAAGTCATGTGTAGAATTAACATGTCATCCAGTAATTCCACTGCTGGGTATACACATATATTCTCCAAACAACCAAAAGCAGGGATTCAAACAGATATTTGTACCCTTGTGTTCACAGCAGCATTATCACAATAGCCAAAAGGCAGAAATCACCCAAGCGTCATCGACAGGTGAGTGGATAGACAAAATGTGACATACGCCTACAATGGAACGTTATTCAGCCTTCAAAAGGGAACACCGACACCTGCGACAACGTGGGTGAACCTTGAGGACATCATGCTGAGTGAAACGAGCCAGACACAAGGAGACAAACTCTGTGGGATTCCACATATATGAGGTCCCTGGAATAGGTAAATTCATAGGGACAGAAAGTGGAAGGGTGGCTGCCAGGGGCCGGGAGATGGAGAATGGGGAGTTAGTGTTCACTGGGTACAGAGTTTCAGTTTGAAAAGATGAAAAATTTCTGGAGACAGATGGTGGTGATAGCTGTACAATAATGTGAATGTACTTAATGCCACTGAACTATACACTTAAAATGGTTAAAATGGTCAATTTTACATTATACATATTTTATCAATAGAAAAAGTCATCATGCCCAAAGGGAGTTCCTTCCTCTGCTTCCCCCACCCCCAACTAACCTCCCCTGCTGAGGTGGGGGCTTGCAGCCTGATCCGATCTTTCTCCAGCCGCTATTTGTTGGACAAAGTCCTGTTCTGGACAAAGAGATAGGATCCCCATATTCAGGGTCCAGGTGCGTGGAACAGCAGTGGCGTGAGCAGAGGGAAATCCATTTCTCCCGCACGCAGCCTGCAGGTAGGCAGTGCAGGGCTGGCGCGGCGACTCTGCTCCTCGCAGTCATGCAGGGACCCGGGCTCCTCTCTGGCCATGCCTATTTCTCTCACCCACGTGGCTCAAGGTGCTTTACCACCACATCCTGTCCTCAGCAGTGGAGGGAAGAATGAGCATGTTTCCTTCCTTTAAGACACTGTCCCTGGGTCTCTGTATTAGAACGGGAGTGCGACCACTGCTTGCTGTGTTGTCTGTCCCCTGCATCCCCCAACAAGATGCCAGCTGCACCCATCTCGCCGTGGAGGCGGGCTGCTCAGATCACCCTTCCAGAGAAGCTGACAGCCTCCAGCTGCAGTGCCTTCGGGAACTTCGGCTATGACAGGCTTTGCCCTGGAGCACCCAGCAGACTGGCCGAGGCTCCCTGCCCACCTCCTGCCCACCTCCTCTGTGGGCTGGGGCCTCTCCCTGCTT
This sequence comes from Equus caballus, assembly GCF_041296265.1. Taxonomy (NCBI): domain Eukaryota; kingdom Metazoa; phylum Chordata; class Mammalia; order Perissodactyla; family Equidae; genus Equus; species Equus caballus. The sequence continues at coordinate 61,033,170 of NC_091694.1, forward strand.
GCTCATGCTCCCTGTCCACTTATTACAGGCATTTTCCAACACATTTCTTGCACGTGTAACTCTGTCTTGTTGCTGGCTTCCCAAAGGACCCAAACTGACACCTTTGCTCAAGGTCGCATCCCCAGCACATAGGAGAGTGCTGAGCACACAGTAGGCACTCAATAAAATCTCCCAAGTGACCCAAGAAAACGCAGTAGGAACTCAATAAATGTGTGTTGACCTGAGCAGACTGCAAAGCAGCCAGGACCCAGTCATCTTCCTTCATCTGAGTGGAGTTTCTCTGTCACATTAGCTGGGGCCCTTTGCCAATGAAAACAGGAATGGAAAGTTAGAACCAGATTGGCTCCAGCCACCGGGCCCCCTTCCTGCCACCTGCAGGGCGGGGTCATCCTGAGCCCCAGAGGGCCCAGAGGGAAACATCTGCTCCTGGCCATGCAAACCACCCAGGTATGGGCACCCTGAGAGTCCCGGTCCCAGGAGCCAGGGACAATAAGGAGGACGCCAGGGCTGGCTCCCCGGGATGAGGGCCCAGGGCAGATAAGGTCCCCCTGGCTTCCTGGCCACAAAGCCGATTGGACTGGATGGGGTTTGTTGGTGGTGACCCTTTTTTCCTACAGTACTCCCCCGTGGACATATTTCGAGGCCCCTCATGCCACCTACTTCCCCTGCTGCTGGCAGGAGCAAGGAGAACAGCCTCCTAATGGCCTGTGTGTTTATCAGAGGACCACAGAGTGTGTTGCAGGAGCTTACCTCACGTGCTCCTCTGGTCTCCTGGTCTGTGAGAGCTGTGGTGGCATGTGACGAGCCTGGTCTGTAGGTGGTGGCATGTGACAAGCTTGGTCTGTAGGTGACGCGCCGCACGAGGCTCAGTAACGGGCAGTGGAGGGGCCAGTGAGGAGCTGCAAGTGGCTCAGGCCACAGGGACAGACAGAAGGAAGTTTGGTCTGAGAAGGCAGGAAGGAGGCACCAGCAGCTATAGATGGTTCCAGGTCATTCCAGAATCATCCGGATGACTGGATGATTCCCTTTCGGTAGAAATGAGGACCTTGTTGCTGACTCCGGGGGCTGGGTTGGGGGTGTGCCCTGGCCTGGCCAGGGGTGGTGATAAGCAGGTGTGTTGGTCGCACTTAAGAAGGGCGTTGCTGTCAGGTCAGGGAGGAAGCAGGCTGTATCCCTGAGGCTCCAGAGAGGAGGAAGGTGAGGGGCGGGCCCCTGGCACGTCAGGAGGGAGGATGGGCAGCGGAGGTGGGGTCCCGGATGGGGTCATGGGCCAGGCAGGGGTACTTGGGGCTTGCTCTTGTGGGCAGGGGGAGGAGGCTGGCCACCTGGCTTTGCATGAAGAACCAGAGAGAATGCACAGAGGGAGAGTCAAGTCCAGAGAGAATGGCGGCTGGTCTGAAAAGGGAGGGAGGAATGGAGCTCACGAGTGGGGCATTCCTAACACAGAAACCAGAAACGACAAAGAAAAAGGACGACAGATCTGATTGTATGAACACGAAAAGCTTCCAAACACAAAAACAAAACGAACGCACCAATGCCCATCCGCACGGCTGAGAGTGAAATGATCGACTGAGGAAACATTTGTAACCATCGACCACGGCACACAAAGGGTTAAAATGCATTCTGTAGCAAGACTTTACAACTCAACACGCAAAAAGCAAACAAACAGCAATTCGGAAAAGGACACAAAGAGGCAACGTGCAGAAGACAAAGTGCCAACAGCTGTCAAACAGCATTTCAAACAGCGTTAAACACACGCTGGCTCAGAGAGGCGGGAAGCCCAGGGACAGGACGCCCAGCAGGTCCGCACAGATTCAGCCGTGAGGTCCGGCGCTGCCGAGGATGTGGGCGCAGAGCCCTGGGGGTGATGGCACGCCTGCGACGCTCTGGTGGGCAGTTCGGCAATGACTGTCAGGTCATGGAATTGTCACAGTGCTTTCCCTCGACCCAGGAATCCCACTGTAAGGACCGTTCCTGGAAGAATGTTTGTTAAGGCATGCAAAGGGACAGGCATAAAGGTTTTTATTTCAGCATTGTGTGTGACGTTGAAAAGTTGGTAACAACTCAAATTTCTATCACAAGGAGAATAATTAAATTATAGCACATTCACAACGTGGAGAATCAGGTAGCAGCTACAAACAGCGGAGTCAGTCTACGTGGCCTTCACGGAAAGAACACGTGGTGTAAAAAAAGATAAGTTATAAAATGATGTACATATATGATGCCATTTATTTATTTATTTATTTAAAGATTTTATTTTTTTCCTTTTTCTCCCCAAAGCCCCCCATACCTAGTTGTGTATTTTTAGTTGTGGGCCCTTCTAGTTGTGGCATGTGGGACACTGCCTCAGCGTGGCCTGATGAGAGGTGCCATGTCTGCGCCCTGGATCCGAACCGGTGAAACCCTGGGCCACCGCAGTGGAGCGCGCAAACTTAACCACTCGGCCACGGGGCCGGCCCCCTATTTATTTATTTTTAAAGATTGTATTTTTCCTTTTTCTCCCCAAAGCCCCCCGGTACATAGTTGTGTATTTTCAGTTGTGGGTCCTTCTAGTTGTGGCATGTAGGACGCCGCCTCAGCGTGGCCTGACGGGAGGCGCCATGTCTGTGCCCAGGATCTGAACCGGTGAAACCCTGGCCGCCGAAGCAGAGCACGCGAACCTAACCACGCGGCCATGGGGCCGGCCCCAGCATTCATGTATTTAAAAACACAAAACAACCCTATATATTTTCTACTGGTTAACCCAGTGGTAAGTAAATGTGTAGGAAAAGGTGTGCAAGGATATGTGCCAGAATGACAGCAGTCTCGGCCACTGGTGAGGGGGGCAGAGGAAGGGCCTGCATGAGGATGTGCCCTGCGCAAAGCTGCCCGCCCAGGGGAGTGGAGCCAGCCTGTGCTGCCTTCTCCGGGTCAGGCACCTTCAGGCTTGAGTCCACGCAGAGGGGAAGCCTTTTTCTCCTTCTCCCAAAGGTGCCACATGGGCGGCTATCTGTCTTGTGGAGGGGACCAGGACTTGGGGGTTGGCTCTGTCAGAGGGAGGTTCAGCGATGTTTGAACGGTTTTTCACGAGGAAAATATTTATGAAGTGCTTTTATCATCACACACACACACACACCCCCCCAAATACTTTTTAGGTGGGGGCTTTGGAGTCGCACAGACCTCAGCTTGAGCTCCGGCTCCATCACTTAGCAGCTGCGTGACTGGGAGCCGGGCGTCTGCCCTGCGACCCTCAGTCTTCTCATCTGTTACAGGGTGTCGGGCGGGCTTCTGCACTTTTGCCTGCTTGGCTGCCAGAGAGCCCGAATCTTCTCTGGGAAGCTGCTGCGCCCGCACCGCTGGTCTGTACTGTCTGGCGGGCCAGAATCAGCCCTCTTCAGGTCAGAGCACGTGACAGGGGCCTAGCTGAGCAGGGGCTCAGTGACTGGTTCAAGAAAGGACGCACGGCCACATTTGGACCTGGAAGCCCCCAGTTTTGTGACTTTCACCGCAAGAGCAAGAGCCGCTCCCTTTCCGTGGAGTTGTGGGGACCCCACATCAGGGGCACCACGTGGAGATGAGTGCATAGGAAAAGTGAGCCAGGGCCTGGAGAAAGGGGACTGCCTGGGACATTACCCAGGGCCCACATCTAGCGTCTGCTTTCCGGTGACCTGGTCCCTGTCCGTGTCCCCTTGGCCTTCACGGCGGTCACCTGCAGAACTTGCTCACAGGAACCGCACGTGTGAGGCAGGGCAGAAAGTCAGCGCCTCAGGGTGACCCTCCACCACCGAGGGACACGAGCTGCTGAGTGAGGGCCGCCCGGCTCCCTTGCTGTCAGGCACATCCTGAGATGTGTTCTGGGACTCCCAGAACTCCCCAGTGGTCACCACTCAGTAGTGCACCCTGCACGGCCCCTCTTCTTCCTCTCTCACTGCCCTACATCCACACAGCGCTTCCTGGGACCACTCAAATGTGCGCCCATGATGGGTGTCCAAACTAAGACACTGAACCACCAAATCTCTCTCCCCACTCCTTCCCTCTCTCTCTCTCCCTTCCTCCTTCCCTCTTTGGGCTCCCTCTCTCATTAAGCCAGTTGGAGTCAATGTTCTCCACGTGCAACCAAAGAACCTTGATTAACACTCTGACAGTGACGATAACAACTAGCTTACAGCGTTTTCCTCTAAGGTGAGACGTGCGCAGTGCTCGTCCTGCGCCTGCTGCACGGCAGACGTGGCCTCCTGCTCCGCTCCAGGCCCCTGACGGAGACAGCGAGCCTTTCAAGCGGACAGCTGGGAAGGGCCTCCTTGTGTGGGTCTGCGGATGGGTTTAGGCTGCCTGGCTAGACATATGCCGTATACACGCCCCCTCACCTGCCACAGCAGCTCAAGTACCCACAGCAAAGGTCATTCTTTTCAGTTAAATCCTCTTCTCAAAGCCAACCCAGATGCGAGGGAGCACCCAGCACTTCCGTTGAACTTCCCACGCTCATCACAATACACTTCTCGAGGCCTCGTCCTGTGCTGAGCTCCGTGATCTGCCAAAGTGAGGAGTACCGCCCCCTCCAGGTGCTGGCAGCGCTGAGTCTTAAGTTCAAGACTCACACAGAAATGTGTGCAAATCCTAATTATACAGCTCAACGAATCTTGAAAAGCGAATAACTTGTGTGACTACAGCCCACATAAGAAACAGAACGTGACCACGCCCCAGAGCCCCCTTCACCCCATCCCTGCCTTTCCCGAGGGTGATGGTTGTCCGACTGTCCACCCACAGGTGAGTTTTGCCTGGTTTTGAACTTTGCTTCAAAATGAAGTCGCACAGTGGATGCTCTTTCACGTCTGACTTCTGCTGGACGTTACGCCTGGAGAGCCATCTGTGTTGCTGTGTACTGGAAGACGGTTCACTTCCATCGCTGGGGCGGACTTCATCGGGGGATGCGGCACAACGCACTTGCCCATTTCACGGCACGTGGGCGTGTGGTTGTTTCCCGTTTTCTCCCACTGTTAGGAATAGTGCTGCTTTGGCACTTTGGTTCTTTGTTACTATAACGAGACTGTAGGATCCACAGAGGGAGAAATGAGACCAAGTGTTTCACCGTCATTTCTCCCTATTCTGTGCAATACCACAAACTGCCCTGGTGTCACCTGTTCCTACTCTGGCCCTATGCCAAAAGGTGGAATTCTCCCATTGTCTGAAGCGGGCCTGGGTCCCAGAGCTCATGTGGCTTCCTAGTGATGTCAAGGGGTCACCTGCTCCTGTAGCTGAGTCTCTGTGAGCAGGACCAAGTGGCCCTGTTGAGAGAGGGGCTGGGAGGAGAGAATCCCGTTGTCTCACTTAGGACCAGAACTGCGGACCTGTGGTGACATCTGTGTTAGTTAGGAATTACATCCAGCTGCAAGCAGCAGAGCCCTGGAAAATCGTGGCTGAGACAGAAGGTTTGTTTTCACAGGGCAAAGAAGGCAGGGGCTCCCAGGACCAGGATGGTGGTTCAGAGCATCATCAGGAACCCACAATCCTCTGTCCTTCCCTTCTGCCAGATTTAGAGTTTGGCTCCATCCTCAAGGTCACAAAATGGCCTCTACAGTGTCAGCCATCACGTATATATTCCAGGCAGGAAGAAAAAGAAAGAAGATAAAGAGGGCACACACAAGCTTTTTTGGAGCTTTTCTGGAAGTCCAGCCCAAGAACACCTACTTCTATATCCTTAGCCATCCTTATTTACCAGGGAAGTGGGAACTGTAGTCTCAGTTGCTCACCTGGTCATCTTGCAAGAAGAGGAGACTGGATGTTGGGCAGGCAATGAGCAGGCTCTCGTTCAGCATCCAGTCCTAGTTTTCTTCTCCCTTATTTGGTGAGGGACAAGGAACTCTCTAATGCTAGCAATTGCTAAAAGCAAGTAAGTTGGATTTCTGAAACGAGATGCTTTCAACAGGGACTCTGCTGACATTCCTCCTTCGTGAGAGCCCTGCGGTGTGCCCTTGGGAAGCGGGTACAGGCTCCTCCTTAAGAACAGCAGGTCCACATCAGACCCTATTAAGGGCAGGGCTCTGGGAGACGAGGAAGGCCCTCTCCCATGGCGATGTTGGCAGGGCTCAAGCTCCAGGGGAGAGCCACACACGAGCCCAGCTGATTCTGGAAGCAGCCCTGAGACAAGCATTTGTGTACCAGGGGTTTGTACAGGAGAAGCCCGGCCTCAGCCTGACGCTGCAGGAAGCTCAGGGCATCAGCTCCACGTCAGAGGGAGCTGAGACGGGAGCTGGCCTCTCAGACTTCTGCACTTGTCGGTCCTTAGTTGAGGGCCTGGAGTGGGGGTGGAGGAAGGGGCATTTGTAGGCACTCCCGGCTCTGCTCCAGGAGCCCCCGGGCGCCCCATGAGGAGGGGTGCAGGGGCGAGGGCTGCAGGGAGCAAGCACGTGGTATCTGGGGCCGGGTGCGCAGACCTGATGGAAGGGCCCCAGGGAGATGTGGGCTGAGCACCAATGGCATCCACTGCATCATGTACCTCATTTACAGCCACAACGCCCCTGAGAGGCCAGGTGGGGAAATGGAGGCTCAGGGAAGGAAAGTAAGAGAACCGTTCAAGTGTCAGAGTTGGGATTCTAACCCAGGCCTAAGTGTCACCAAAGGCCCATGTTCCTGCCAAAGCTTACATTCCTTCTTTGCTTATTCAATAAATCGACAGGCATTTGCTGAATGCCTACTGTACACAAAGCCCAAGCCCCTGCCCTCCTGATGAGGCTGCCCGCCCCAGGGGCTCCTGCCCTCCACATAGGGGCTGCCCGCCCCAGGGGCCCCTGCCCTCCGGATGAGGCTGCCCACCCCTGCTGCTCCTGGGCATCATCCTCTCCCAGGCTGAGTGTCAGACTCATCTGTTCATTTTCCTCTGTGCTGGCACCAGGAAGCAGACAATCTCAGATGCAATCAGGGCATCTGGTGTGTCAACTTGGGGCCTCCTGAGGACTGGGCTCACGGGAAGGTGGGTGACGAGGCCCTCTGAAGGAGGTCAGCAGATGAGCTGGAGCATTAACCCGGCCGGGACAAGCTTGTCCTTGGAGTGACGGAGGTGACTCAACTGCAATAGCCTGCAGTTCCAGAAGGTGCCACTGGGAGAGGACTTGGAGAGCTTGTGGGTCCTGTCCCAGTGGAGGTGGGGACTCAGGGGGCAGTCGGCCTGTGCACAGGCACACAAAGCTTGGAGCCCTCACAAACCCCAGCTTTACTGGGGTTTTACCACTCGCTGGCTGTGTGACCTTGGGTAGGTTAATGAACCTCTCTGGGCCTCTGTTTCCTTGCCTATAAAATGAGAGGAGGCATCATAGAGGGGCTGGGAGGACTCAGTGAATTATCCAAGTTGGGGCGGCACCAGTAAGCAGTCCACGGGCTTGACGATGATGATGGTGACGATGATGACCATCACTCCCACGGCTGATGGAACTGTCTGGAAGGAGGGCTCCTCCTCCCTGGCCTTGGGTAAGGCTCACAGCGCCCCCATCAAACCTCCGGGCTCTGGGCCTGGTCCCTCAGAGCTGAGCTCTCCTGCCTCAGGCGTCCGCACAGGGTGCTGGCTTTGGCCTTGCTGCGCATTCACGAGGGTCAGACTGTCAGGTAAGGCTTCTCCAGGGCCTGTGCAGCTGGACATCGTGCTGAGGAAGCACCTCCCATGCATTTTCCCACGTCATCCCCACCCCACCCCTTTGCTCAGTCGACCCCCAGCCTGGCGGCCCAGGGGGCTTTCGGGCACTGCTGGCTGCACAGCCTGTACACCCCGTGCTGCGTGTTGGGGGCACGGGGCAGGGCACACACAGTGAGGGCTGAGAAAGGTGGCCGAGCGAGGGGCCCTCGTGTGAGCAGTGTGGGAGCCATGTCTGTTCCGCAGGACCCGCCTCCTCGGTGCCGAGTGACAGGGGCTCAGGGAGTCTGCTTCCAGGCGTTCTAGGCGACATCCAGGCACAGAGGACACCAACAGCAGCCCAGCGCCCGCATGGGTGGGACAGTCACAGCACAGGCAGAGTGCGCTCTCCAGCAGCCCTGACTCTCTCCACGCTGGGGTGGGCTGGGTGGGTGGGGCCCTGGAGGTCTCTTCGTCTTCTGGCTCCTCCTGCTGAATGCTGCTGGGCCTGTGCCCTGGGGATCCTCTAGCTGCCACCTGCCACAGAGCGGTGCTAAAAAGGTTTCAGAGGGACTCGGGGCGGGGCCCTGCCAAGGATGGATCAGTGCTGTAGTCACTGCCGGCAACACCGCTCAGGGGGAGAGGGCAATAGGGAGCCAGAGGAAGTGCTCCTGGAGAATGCGGCTGCTTTGATCCACCCCCAGGAGAGCACTGGACAGGGAGTCCTGCGGGCGTGGGCCCCCCGTCAGATGGGCCCATCTCTGCCCCTCGTGCTGTGTTGCGGTGTGCTTAAGGCCCAGCTGCTCTGTCCTTGCCTGCTTCCTCTGTGAAAGGGGACAGAACAGGACACCCTCATGGATCCGGGACCCCCGCATGCTTGACAATGCGCCAGGCAGCTCAGAACCCTCTACCTTCACTGAAGTCAGGTAGGCTCCTGACAAGTGAGGACGCAGACGCACCGAGAGGCAGAGCTACTCCTGAGGCCACACAGCTCCCAGGTGGCTGTAGTGGTCACGGTCGCTGCCCTGCCACACCTCTCTCCAGGACCCATCTCTTCATGCCAAAGGCCGGGGACACCTGTGACTGCGCCTCAGGGCTCTTTACAGCTGCAGGAGCAGGTGGGCTAAAACAGCCGGGGGTCTGGGGAGTGAGTGTCCCGGAAGCAGTTCTCAGCCCACAAGGTGTGGACGAGTCCCCCTGCTCTGCTCCTCCCTTGAGCAGACTCTGGGACCTGCTCCACGCTGTCTCCCAGGGCTCACACACCCTTTACTGGCTCCTTCCCTCCTCGGCCCCACAGGCCGCTCCCCTGACAGTACCTCCCAGATCAAGTACTTGCCCTTGAACCCTTGTTGCAGGGTCTGATCCTGAGACCCCACTCCCCAAGTCAGGAGTGGGACCCAGACAGCCAGGCTCCAGAACAACGTTCTTAAGCACAACTCTCTGATGCCGCCCTTTGAGAGGAGGTGACGTGTAGTCCTCCCTCCACGCCGGGCACCCAAGGACGGTGCAACAAGAAGCAACTGCTGGTGCAGTTTGTGCTGCTCTTGCCATCTGAGGTGGGAAGCCATACTTTTGCAGGCCCCTTCCCGCTCCCACCTTCCAAGACTCTGCATCCGGTCGCAGAGGGCCTGGCAAGCATCGTGACCTCAGTGAGGACAAAATGTTTCAAAAGGATGGAGACACAAGACTCCTGGGCCTCTGAGATCCTCCAAGAGGACTTCCTACTGCCCCTCGGCACTCTCTGCCTGTCTCACAGTATCCCTCACAAATGGTCTTTTAGTCTCTGCTTGTCTACCTCCAGGGACAGGGCGCTCACCACCTCTCGAGGTCACAGCTCTAATCATTTGAAAGCTTGTCTCTATACTGAGCCAACATCTACCTCTGCACTGGCCTGGCTTTGCCATCTAGGAGGTAGTGAAAATCCTGTTCACATGGGAGAGCTGAGGCCCAGGCTATGTGACCCCTGAGCTGTCACTGTCCATCCCTCAGCTTTTCTTAGACTGCTGAGCTGCAGACAGACCAGGCACACAGTGCGTCACTTCTTCCTCCTACTGCCCCTCGACACATATACGTTCTCTGCCTCTAAACGCACTAGGCAGCTTTGAAAGCATTCACGTGTCACGTGAATACAGTTACATAAATATTACGGGTGCATGATTTTAGGGATCACAAGTGCTGAGGTTCCAAGGTGAAAAGAGTCTGCTTTTTTTGGAAAAGATATTTGAACATGGGACATTTTCAGGAAAAAGAGTGACAGGCGTAGGTGGTTCTGTCTTGGAAACCCGCCTTTCCTGGCTTCTCGGCTCAGCGGAGCCGCCGGGCTCCATCAGTCGCAGATGTGGTTGTTCTCTCGCAGCTCTAGGTTTAGGACTCACTTTGTAAGCATGAGGCCCACAAGGTGGGTGCCGGAGAGCGGGCTTGTCATGTGACCTTAGAGGGTCCTTACAGGGGGACCTTAGAGACAAGCACGGGAAGACAGAGAGACCTCCGTGTGGAGCTCATGGCCTAGCAGGGGAGCAGACCGCTAGCGCCAACTGTCACTGTGGTGGCCGGAGCCCTGAAGGAGGGCTGCACAGAAGGCCGACACTGCATGGGGGGCATTCGTTCTAGTCTGGGAAAGAGGCTTCCCAGAGAAAAGAACTTGCTTAATTTTACTTTTTTATTGTACAAAGTAGGCCCATTTTAAGTACACAACTGGGTGAACTTCTACTGATGTGTATAGGGGGGCGATCCCCACCCTGACCAAGACGTAGAACCTTCGCAGCCCCTGAAGGCTCCCTGGGCCCCTCTTAGCCAACACCTCCCTCTAAAGGAACCACTCTGCTCAGCCCTTTTGCCATCGATTAATTTTGCCTTTTTTTGACCTTCATACGATGGAATCACACAGAACGTGCTCTTTTGGGCCTGGCCTCTCCCCTCAACAATTACATCTGTGAGGTTCGTGTATGTTGTTGCACGTGAGGAGGAGAAGCCATTCTTTTTCATTGCTGTACAATATTCCATTACATGAATACACAAGTTGATATGCTCAGTTGATGGCTATTTGTGGTGTTCTAATTTTCATCTACTATGAACAAAGCTGCTATGAGAATGTGACATTTTTAGCTGATTAGAAGTTAACTTGATACAAGGAGGCAGAGGGAGTAGGGAGGAACCATCGAGAAGGAGGGAATGACACCTGCAAAGGCCTTTGGCAGGAGGGAGCCTGCAGGTGGGCGTGGCTGAAGGGGTGCCACTTCCTGGCACCACATTTCTTGGGGATATCAAGGGTACTGGGTCCTGAGCCCCTGCTGAACAGGCATGGTGCGTGGCCCTCGGCATCCATTCCCACCTCATCACATGCAGAGGCTGGAAAGCCAAACGACTACACTGGGCAGGCTCCCGTGCAGCTGGCTCTGGGTGTGGGGGAGGGGCCATAAGGAAACACGCTGAGGGAGGTGAAGGCGGGGCATCTCCGTGCTGCTTTGGGCTGTGTTCCACTGTCCAACAGGGCCACTGGGATGTGGGGTTTTCTGCCGCGGCATCCCAATGTCTGATCTTGGGCTGCTGCGCTGTGGGATAGGCCCTGATCCCAGCTCCCGGCACCAGGGGGAGCTGTGCCCCAACCAGCCGGCTGTGTGGAGCAGGCAGTGCCCTCCCGCCCTGCAGGCCGGCTCTTCAGAGCTCCGGGAGGCAGCCCAGGAGGCCCAGCCGAGGGTCCCTCTGTGACTTTGTAAATACCTGTTGCTGTATCAAATCCAGTGTGCTTCAAACACCTGGAGGCACCGCCCCCACCGCGGAGACGGCTGCTGTCAATACAGAGACTCACACACGGTGGGAAGGACGTGCAGAAACTGGAACCCTTGCACATTGCGGGTGAGAATGTAAAATGGAGCATCCGCTGTGGAAAGCTGTTGGCAGTGCCTCAAAAATTAAAAATAGAATACCCTATGATCCAGCAATTCCACTTCTGGGTATAAATTTAAAAGAACTGAAGAGACTTTTGTCCACCCACGTTCACAGCAGCATTATTCACAGTAGGCAAGAGGTGGAAGCAACTCAAACACGACAGGGACACGGATAAACAAAATGTGGCATATGCATGTCATAAAAAGTTATTCCTCCTTAAAAAGGAAGGGAACGCTGACACATGCTCCAACATGGATGAACCTTGAGGATGTCATGCTGAGTGAAACAGCCAGACACAAAAGGACAAACTCTGCATGGTTCCACTCATATGAGGTATCTGACACAGAGTCATCAAATTCATGGAGATGGAAAGTGGAAGGGTGGCTGCCAGGGGCCAAGAGCAGGGGGTTGGGGAACTAGTGTTTAATGGGGACAGGGTTTTAGTTTTGCAAGACGAAAAGAGTTCTTTTCATGAAAATAGTAAATTTTATTTTATGCATATTTTACCACAATCAAAAAACCCAAAAAACAAAACCCCAAAATACCTGGAGAGGGGCCAGCCCTGTGGTGCAGTGGTAAGCTCGCGTGCCCTGCTTCGGTGGTCTGGGGTTCACAGGTTCAGATGCTGGGTGCAGACCTGTGCGCTGCTTGTCAAGCCATGCCGTGGTGGCATCCCACATAAAATAGGAGAAGACTGGCACAGATGTGAGCTCAGCAACAATCTTCCTCAAGCAAAAAGAGGAAGACAGGCAACAGATGTTAGCTCAGAGCCAATCTTCACCCACCTCCCCCCCCAAAAAAAACACCTGGAGAGATTTCTCCACTGTAAGCCGGCCCTGCGGAGAAAGGCTTTACAGTGCTGTTTCGGTCAGTTCACACAACCTCTGTGAAAGACACGTGCACGGATTCAGGCGCACTTTACACCTGAGAAACTGACTCAGTGGGAGGTGGGATCAACACGGCTGGTAGACGGCAGAGCTGGGACTGGGTTTTGAGCCTGACTCCAGACTTCGTGCTGTTGCTACTATTTATAGTAGGAAGATTTCCCTTTCCGGCCTCCCAAGACCACCCACCGCCCCACAAAGAGTCAGCCGGCACCGTCCTTCAGGGAACCGGTATTTCCGACCACTCTGGGAACTCCCAGAGGGAACAGGATTCCGCAGGTGGCGGGTGGGCTGCTGTGGCCCGACCTGCTGCAGCAGGCGCCCTCCCTCACTCTCGGGGTGCTGCTGCGGGTCGGCGGGGGGGGGGGGGGGGGGGGGTAGGGTGGAAGAGGAAGGGGTGGACCCCGGACCCCAGACGCAGGCCTTAGAAGCAGGCCTGACTCCAGCGGCCAAGGCTGCACCTCCGAGGAACCCCAGCCAGGCCGTCTGATCGTCGAGGCCGCCCCGCGCCTCCTGTGGACACTGCCCTGTGATCACACGTGCCGACGCGCACCACGGATTCGGCAGCAGAGCCACCGAGAGGCGAACGCAGGGGCTCGTGGTCCTGCGCCCCGGCTTGGCGGCGACGACCCCTTCGCCTGGTCAGAGCCCTGTGTCCCTGAGAAGCGTCCTCACTGTCACCGCCGTTACCGCGGTGCATCGAACAACATGAACTCTTGGAAGCCTGCACCCTCGGAAGGGAGAGAGAACTCGTCACACCCCGTCTGCGCCTGGGGACAGGTCCCCTGCAGAGGGAGGGCTGCTCGGCGCCGCAACCAAGGCCTTGTCGCTCACCCCTCCGCGTCGGCGTCCCCGCCCTCCCGGAGGCAGCGAGCCGGCGGGGCGGGCGGGGCTCGGGCCGGGGCGGGGGGCCGGGGCGGGGCTCGGGCCGGGGCGGGGGGCCGGGGCGGGGCTCGGGCCGGGGCGGGGAGCCGGGGCGGGGCGCCGGGCCGGGGGTCCGGGGGGCCGGGGGCGGGGGGCCGGGGCGGGGGCGGGGGGCCGGGGCGGGGCTCGGGCCGGGGCGGGGGGCCGGGGCGGGGGGCCGGGGGGCCGGGGGCGGGGGCGGGGGGCGGGGGGCGGGGGCGGGGGCCGGGGGCGGGGCTTGGGGGGCCGGGGCGGGGCTTGGGGGGCCGGGGCGGGGGGCCGGGGCGGGGCTCGGGCCGGGGCGGGGAGACGGGGCGGGGAGACGGGGCGGGGCGGGGGGCGGGGGCGGGGGGCCGGGGCGGGGCTTGGGGGGCCGGGGCGGGGGGCCGGGGCGGGGCTCGGGCCGGGGCGGGGAGACGGGGCGGGGAGACGGGGCGGGGCTCGGGCCGGGGCGGGGAGACGAGGCGAGACGACTGGCGCCGTAGGGCCGGGCGCTGTGCGGACGCTGGTCCCCGCCCGGCTGCAGCGTTTTGCTCGGGCTGCCGTAACAAATACCACGCCCTGGGCTTAAAGCAGCAGGATCTTATTCTTTCAGAACTCTGGAGCCAGGGTCTGGGTGGGGCGACGGCCCCTCAGTATCTCTGGGGAGGCTCCTGCTGCTTCCTCCCGCTGCCGGTGGTGGCCAGCGTGCCCAGCTGCTCCTCGGCCTGCAGACGCACCGCTCCAGTCTCCGCCTTCCTCCCTGTGTATCTGCGTGGGCGCTTCCCTCTTCCTGTAAGGATGTCAGTCGTTGGATCAGGGCCCACCCTAATCCAATGTGACCGCGTCTTAACTTGATCATGTCTGCAAAGACACTTTCCAAATGAGGTCACATTCACAGGTCCAGGTGGATATGAATTTTGAGGGGACACTATTGAACTCAGCACGGAGGCCCAACTCAAATGCTGCCTCCTCCAGGCAGCCTTCCCTCCTGCACCAGGACCACCTCCTGTTCTCTGAGTCCCAGCTGGGCATGTGGGCCACTGGATAGGGTCTGCACCACATTGCAGTGGACACGTTGGTTGTGTAGTGTTTTCTCCCCACATCTGCCTCTCAGCACCCAACTCAGGCGTTGCCTCCTTTGGGAAGCCATCTGTGCCCTGCAGCCCCGTCCTGCCCCTTCTTAGGCGATGTGAGTGGTACGATCCCCAGGTCAGTGCTCAGGCCCCAACAGGATTTGTTTTTTTCTCTTATTAGGGCACCATCGATGCCTGGACTTGGAGTACTCGAAATGGAATTCAGGTTTTACAGGAGGAACCCGTGGGAAGAACTATCAGATTTCTGATAGTTTATTTCATGAAATGAATCTCAAGAAGGCCCACTTTTATGTGAGGTGCTTCGTAAAGGGCTACAGTTAAAATGGCTCAAAGCAGCAGCACAGCAAACACTGTTGTCTGTGGTGTCTAATTCTTGAAGAGGTGTGGGTGCCTGCCAGCCAGCAATGCCCAGCACGATGGTCAAGGTAATTTTTGTTTTTGTTTTTGTTTTTTGAGGAAGATTAGCCCTGAGCTAACATCTGCTGCCAATCCTCCTCTTTTTGCTGAGGAAGACTGGCCCTGAGCTAACATCAGTGCCCATCTTCCTCTACTTTATATGTGGGACGCCTGCCACAGTATGGCTTTGTCGACGAAAATAATCCATAACCAATCTATAAATGAAAATTTGGGGGAGTTTATTCTGAGCTAAAATCTGAGGACCATGGCCCGGGGCCTTTCTTCCCAAAGGAAGAAAGGTCACCAAAGAAGTGAGGTACACAGAGTGGTTATATACCCCCATACAGGACGTTTCACGTATGATTGAAATGTCCCTTTTACAATAGTCGCGAGACTGCTGTGTCTGCACAGCGATTGATGGAAACAGCAGGTAGGTCTGCTGTCTAGGTGAACACAGCAGAGTGGCAGGTCTGTTGTCTCGAGCTGGGTGGTCACAGGTGAGCGGCGCAATCAGTTCCTAGCCTAAGGAAAGATGCTTAATCTTTAAGGAAATTCCAACGTTGGGAGAGGGAGGGAAGTTGCACCTTTATCTCAAGGGCCTTTGTTCTTGCCATAGGAAATGTCTAAGCAGATATACAATGCGTGCGCAACGGCCTTGGTCAGGCCCTTTTGGAAAAAACAAAGTCAGGCCAAATTAGGTTTATACCAAATGGCTTCCTCATATACTCCAATATATCCTATTGCTTGCCATTTCAATTTGTCAGCTTGATGAACGGTGCTAAGTCCGAACCCGGGATCTGAACCGGCGAACCCCCAGCCACTGAAGGGGAATGTGAGGACTTAACAGCTGTGCCACCTGGCCATCCCCTCTAGGTAGTTCTGACTCAAGTGCTTACAAAGAATAGGGAGGGTTTGGGCAGGGGAATGAACTGCCCAAAGCAGCTCCTCTGTATGGGACAGGGCAGATGAGCGTGGACCACGTGAGCACAAAAGGAAACTCGGTAAATGGAAACGTGCTTCTGAGATTAAAACGTGAATCAAATGTGAGAGTGCCAAAAAGAAAAGTTACATCAGCGCATTATGCAAAATCTGGAAAATAGAGGAAACAGGGGTGGCAGGAGAGGGCGGGGGGGGGGGGGCAACACACACACACACACACACACATGCTGTTGTTGGACCAACCTAACTAGCCAGTAAGGAGGCTTTGGGAGGACTCTGCTTCTTGTCATAAGAAAAAACAGTATGTTCATAGTAGACGACAATGATGGTTCTATCGAACGGCAGTCATGAATATTGAGTCTCCTGCGTCTGTTGGTGACATTCCACAGTCTTCATTGAAACCATCCTAAGTGGCTGCAAATCCCTCTTTCCAGTGGGCAGACACCACCCGGGCCTGACCTCTGCTGCTGGGCATCAGGGTCTTCCAGGTTGGGCTTTAAAAACCATCCTCAAGTGTGGGTTTAGACCTATGCCCACATTTGAATTATTTCTTCTGGCTGGATCCCCAGAGGTAGAATTCTAAGTCAAAAGGAAGACTGATTCGTCAGTTTCTTGAGCGGAGAGTTCAAGCGGGTGGCCCCAGAGCCAGTTTGTCTCTCAGTGCAGTTTGATTTGGCCCATGCAAATTCTTCTGTGCGTGTCAACATCTAAAAGTAAGAAGATTTCCCATCAGAATTCAGATTTTCAGCTTATCTGGGAAAATCAGAGTGCCCAATCGGTCAGTGTAATACACCACATTAATAGAATGGAGGCAAAAGGCTGTGTGATCATCTCCATTGACACAGAAAAGACACGTGACAAAAGCCAGGACCCTCTATGATACAACAGTCAACCAGCTGCGACGAGGAGACTCTGCAACGTGACAAAGGGTATTGTGAAAACCATCCCATTGACGCCATACTCGATGGTGACAGACTGAAAGCTGTCCCCTTAAGATAGAAGCAAGGCAAGGGTGCCCACTTCCACAACTGCTATTCAACACGGTACTGGAATTCCAGCCAGAGCATTTAGGCAAGAAAAAGACACAAAAGCCATCTAAATTGGAAAGGAAGAAGTATACTTCTCTCTCTATTCATAGATGACATGATCTTTTATATAGAAAATTCAAAGAATCCACTGAATAACTGTTCGTGGTAATATACAAATTCACAAATTTCCCAGGTACAGGATCAACACTCAAAAATCAGTTGTATTTCTCTTTTTTTTTTTTTGAGGAAGATTAGCCCTGAGCTAACAACTGCTGCCCCTCCTCCTCTTTTTGCTGAGGAAGACTGGCCCTGAGCTAACATCCATGCCCATCTTCCTCTACTTTATATGTGGGATGCCTACCACAGCATGGCATGCCAAGCAGTGCCCTGTCCGCACCCAGGATCCGAACCGGTGAGCCCCGGGCCGCTGAAGCAAAACACGGGAACTTAACCGCTGCGCCACCAGGCTGGCCCACAGTTGTATTTCTATACACTAGCAGTGAACAATGCAAAAAGGAAATTAGGAAAATAATTTCGCTTACAATAGCATCCAAAAGAATAAAATACTTAGGAATAAACTTAACCAAGGAGGTGAAAGACTTGTACACTGAAAACTACAAACTAGTGCTAAAAGAAATTAAAGAAGACCTAAATACATGCAAAGGCATCCCGGTTCACGGATTGGAAGACAAATTAACGTTGTTAAGATGCAATAGCACTCAAACAATATCCAGATTCAATCCAACCTTATCAAAATCCCAATGGCCTTTTTTGTACAAGTGGAAAAGCTTATCCTAAAATTCACGTGGAACTGCAAGGGACCCTGAATAGCCAAAACAATTTTGAAAAAGAACAAAGTTGGAGGGGCCAGCCCTGGGGCAGCGGTTGAGTTTGTGCGCTCCACTTCGCCGGCCTGGGGTTCGCTGGTTTGGGTCCTGGGCACGGACCGACGCACTGCTTGACAAGCCATGCTGTGGTAGGTGTCCCACATATAAAGTAGAGGAAGATGGACATGGATGTTAGCTCAGGGCCAGTCTTCCTCAGCAAAAAGAGGAGGATTGGTGGCAGATGTTAGCTCAGGGCTGGTCTTCCTCAAAAAAAAAGAAAAGTTGGAGAACTCTACACTTCCTGGTTTCAAAACTTAGTATAAAGCTACAGTAGTCAAAACTGTGTGGTTCTGGCCTACAGATAGACATTTAAATCAGTGGACTAGATCGAGAGTCCCTAAGTAAATTCATACATATGTGATGAATTGATTTTTGACAGAGGTGCCAAGAGCATTCAATGTGGAAAACATGGTCTCTTCAAAGATGGTTCTGGGACAACTGGGTATCCACATAAGAGAATTAAATTGGACGCTTACTTCATACCATATATAAAAATTAACTCAAAATGGGTCAAAGACCTAAACGTAAGAGCAAAAAGTATAAAACTCTTGGAAGACCAAAGGGAAATCTTCATGACATTAGATTTTGCAAAGATTTCTTGGATATGACACCAAAAGCACAGGCAACAAAAGAAAAAATAGATAAATTTGACTTCATCAAAATTAAAAATGTTTATTCAGTAAAGGATGCTGTCAAGAGATAGGCAACCCACAGAATGGAAGAAAATATATGCAAAGCATATAGCTGACAAAGATCTAGTATTCAGAATCTATACAGAACTCTTACAACTCAACAAGAAAAAGGCAAATGACCCAATTTTAAAGTGGGCGAAGAACTTGAATAGACAGTTCTTCAAAGAAGATATACAAATGGCCAACAAGCACATGAAAAGATGCGTAATGTCATAGAGGAAATGCAAATCAAAACCACAATGTGCTCCCATTTCACACCCACTAGGATGGCTGTAACTTTTTTTTTTGAGGAAGATTAGCCCTGAGCTAACATCTGCTGCCAATCCTCCTCTTTTTGCTGAGGAAGACTGGCCCTGAGCTCACATCCGCGCCCATCTTCCTCTACTTTATACGTGGGACGCCTGCCACAGCATGGTGTGCCAAGCGGTGCCATGTCCGTACCTGGGATCCGAGCCGACAAACCCTGGGCTGCTGAAGTGGAACTTAACCGCTGCGCGACCGGGCTGGCCCCTGGCCATAATCTTTTTAGAAAGGAACATAACAAGTGTTGGCAAGAATGTGGAAAAATTGGAACCCTCCTACATTGCTGGTGTGAATGTAAAATGGTGCAGCCAATGTGGAAAACAGTTTGACATTTCCCCTAAAATTTAAACGTAGAATTCCCATATGACCTCACATTTCCACAGCTAAAGAATAGAAAACAAATATTAGTACATAAATGTTCACAGCAGCATTATTGGCAATGGCCAGAAGGTGGAAACAACCTCAGTGTCTATCAGCTGATGCTGGGCACACAGAATGTGGTCTCTCCACACGCTGAGATCTCATTCAGCCATAAACAGGAATGAAGTGCTGATTTATTCACAACATGGCTAAACCTTAAAAACGTATGCTAAGGAAGGAAGCCAGATTCAAAAGATCGTGTGCTGTGTGATCCTGTTTCTGTGAATATCTGTCCTAGTTGACGGAGGACACTGAAAGCAGAGCAGCAGTGTCGGGGCTCCCTCCGTTACATTACCTACCCGGCCCCCAGGCACTCTGTGGTTTGAGACCGCCACTTTTGATCCAGACAACGTTTAATCAGTCTACAACGCCACTCAGGATCCAGGAGAGAGATATTTCACCCAACCGGGTCAGCACTTTGACTCTCTCATTTCAATGAGGAGAGAATCGAGGTTCAGAGATGTTAAGTGACTTGCTCAGGGACACACAGCCAGTCAGGACAGAGTCTGGACTAGAGGCCAGTTCTTCGAATCCTGAGGCAGGTGACCACGTGTCCCTCCTGCCATGTTGCTCTCCTACAGCCTGGGAAGCCGAAGCAGAGGACTGCAGTCCTGGATGAGGGCCTCTCAGCTCTCAGAAAGTGACCGACCCCCCACAGAGGCCCTCAGCTGGGACGCTTCCCCAGCCAGGCGAGAGGCAAGGCCTGCTCAGGCCTCCTAGACTGTCGGCTGCTGTGAGTCACCTTGCTGTGGGGCCGTCTTCCTCCAACGCCCTGTGGAGTAAGATCCCCCCATGGCTTTGGCTTGGGAGAACCGCAGTCTTTCCCTAACCCTGAGTGCCAGCAAGCCGCTTACTTCCTCTCTCTGCAAACAAGCGTCCCCGTGTCTGTAGCGCCTGGATGTTACACCGGAGGTGCCTAATGCGGGTTTGTTCATCTCCTGGATTAACCCTTCTCGTTGCTCCCGTCCCACAGGTGGGTGAAAACCGGCCACCACTGGAGGGTGAGCCCAAAACACGAGCTGCCGTCCATTCCCGAGTGCACTCAGCGCCACCGCACGCGGCGCCAGGCCCTGTGGGCGGATGCAGGCCGGACACCGCCGATCGGCACGAAGCAGGGGCCAGGCAGGAGGCAGAAAGCGCAGCACCACAGAGCAGGGAACATCTAATACGAAGAACTATCAACACAGGATTCGGGTGACAAAGATTCACTTAAGAGGAGTGACCGTAGTTCTGAAGAATACAGGACTAACAGAAGAAAGAGCAGCCGCCACACCCGGGGCCGAGATGGAGCCCCCAGGGGAGACCCCACCACCCTCCCCACGGGGCCGGAGCTGAGACCCAGACCTCCCTGGAGACGACACGGCTGTGGCACGCTGCATGGCCCCAGAGTCACTGAGGCCAGGGACCTCAGGACTTCCTGGGAACCCACCTCTGATGAGCTAAGGGACACCAGCCACAGGGGGGCGCCATGCCTCAGAACTTGCTGAAAAGCCACCCGAGGAGGTGCCTGGGGCAGCTGTACATGTGTGTATGTGTGTATGTATGTGACGTGTGTGTACACGTGCGTGTGTGTACGTGTTTGCACGCGTGTGTTTGTACGTACGTCTGTGTGTGCACGTGTGTATGTATATATATGTGTGTGCATGTTTACGTGTGTATGTATGTGTTTGCATGTGTATATGTGCGTGTGTTTGTGCCTTGTGTATGTATGAGTACGTATGTGTTTGTATGTATGTGTGTGCATGCGTGCATGTGTTTGCGTGTGTGTGTGAGCCATACTGGGTGGGATGGTCAGGGAGGATCTTCCCAATACGGTGAAATTTGGGCAGAGGCCTGAAAGAGGGAATGGCCATGTGGGTATTGGAAGGAAGAGCATTCTGAGCAGAGGGAACAGCAATTGCAAAGGACCTGCCTGATGCCTTCAAGGAACTGCAAGCAGCTGTGGGCTGGGGTGGAGAGAGCGACGGAGGGAGGGAGGAGATGCGCTCCGAGAGGCAGTAGGCGCAGGTGACGCAGGGCCTCGAGGCCAAAATAGGAACACTAGCTTTTATTCTGCGTAGTGCACATGCATTTCAAACTAATGCGTTCACAAGTCTGTGTAAGAGACTCTGGAATTTAGAAGAAGGAAAGATCACTTCCGGCTTGGGGGGGACTGATGAGAGGAGCAGGAGATGCGAGAAGAGCATGGAGGAGCCAGGAGGGGAGACAGCTTTCGGAGAGGCGAAGGCCGGGCCTCCCTCAGCCCCTGAAGCAGGGGCGGCCCAGGAGGAGAGGCTTCCTGAGCGCCTGGCCAGTCCACCACATGCTTCAGGAACAGGAGGGGGTGCAGGTCAGCGCCTTCCAACGGACTCTTCTGTGACGACTGGAGATGGTCTGTGTGCTGTCCAGGATCGTGGCCACTGGCCTCTGTGGCTGTTGAGCGCCTGAAGTGTGCCTAGTGGGACGGAGAACCTGAATTTTTAATTTTACTTACTTTAAACTTAAATAATTGCTGCAAGATACTAGCAGCTAGCGTGTTGGAGAGTGCCTGTCCAGACCGTGTGCTTACGTGACCTGCGTGGACCGATCTCACCACAGCCCTCACCAGGGGCAGCTCAGACGGGGCTAAGTCCGCGGGACCTGGCCCTGCTCACCCCTTCCCCACGCCTGCCCGGCTCTTTGACACCCTCAAGAGCAGCTAATCACCATGTCTCACCCTGTTAGCAGTCCGCAGATCTTCCCACTCTGCTAAAAAAGCTATTTTCTGTTTCCAGATGAATCTTGTTCTTTGCCTGCCCAGTGGTCATCCAGGCTCCAGCACGTCTGCTCCGCTGTGATAGAGGCGGAAGGAGCAGGTCGGAACAAACCCCACGGCCCCAGCAGATGGCCCGACATGAGCAGCTACTTTTTCGACCAGGAGCCAAGAATATTCAGGTTGCTAATTTGAACCCAAATAGTGAAGTTTCTCTCTCTCTCTCTCTCCTCTTTGGGTACTTATTCTGTAATTTCAGTTTTCAAAAACAAAACTCTTCGTATGCAAAGTTCTTAGAATGGTTGTGGTCTCCAGTATGTTCCTTGTAACACAAATGCATTTTGCCTGTGGTTTAACAAGGTTTCTTAATCTCCCACGCAGGCGCGGGGCAGTGAGGCGGCCTGGCACGGGGCAGCGTGGGGTGAGGCGGGAGGCCAGGCGCGGGGCATCGGGTAGAGCGTTTCAGTCAGCGACTCGTGGAGACCAGGGCTTCTCCACTTCAGCACTGTTGACATTTTGAACGAGATCATTCTTGGTTGTGGGGCTGTCCTGTGCATTGTGGGATGTTTGGCAGCATCTCTGGCCTCTGCCCACTAGATGCCAGCAACTATAGCCCCCTCCACCCCCCACACCATCATTGAGACAACCAAAAATGTCTCCAGACATTGTCACACGTCCCCTGGGGGCAGAATTGCCTTGGCTGAGAGCCACCAGTGTAGAAGAAGCCTGGCTGGGAGAGGAGGGCGCCTCAGACCTCCAGAGCCACCCCTCTTGGGGCTGATAGCACAGAGGCTCTGGGCCGCCAGCCAGGGAGCATCCCCTAGGACGGCGCTGCTGGTGGGCTCTGGGCCGCACGCAGGAACAGCACATTCTGTGGGAGACTCACGCTGGCGGTCTTCGTTCATCGTTTCTCATACATTTGTTGTTCAGAGTGTCAGGGCCTGGGCATGCGGCGATGAATAAACAGATAAGCTTATTCATTCATTCCTTTATTGCCTGCCATGTGCCAGGTGCTGTTCTAAGCACTTGGTGTATTAGTCAGAGTTCTCCAGGGGAACAGAATTTCATATATGTGTGAGTAATGCTGCATGCATCACACAGCGTGCACAGTACGGCAGGCTGCTTGCCTTTTGGATGTCACCATCCACGTGAGTCCTTTGGCTGGCGGCAGGCACATGGCCTCTGCTGGCTCCCGCCTGAAGCAAGCACAGGCTTCTGTATATGGCACAGTATATATAGGTATATATACTTCTATTTCTCTGGAGGACTCTGAATATATGTATATATCCGATCCATGTGGAAATGCAAAGAACCTAGAAGATCCCAAACAACTTTGAAAAAGAACAAAGTTGGAGCTCTCACACCAGCTGCTTGAAAGCTAGGGTTAAAGCTACAGTAATCAAGAGAGTGTGGTGTTAGCGTGGAGATAGAGAGTGGAACAGAGACGATGGAACAGAATAGAGTCTGGAAATAGAACCACATATCTGGACAAGTGATTTTCAACAAAGATGCAAAGGTAATTCAGTGAAGAAAGGAGAAGTCTTCCAACAGACGGTGCTGGAACAATGTGAAATCCATACTCAAAACAATGAACTTGGATCCATATACAGAAATTAATACAAAATGTAGTTAATACACCATACATGAAAATTAGCCCCAAATGGATCATAGATCTAAATGTAAAACCTAAAAGTATAAAACTTCTAGAAGAAAATATATGAGAAAACCTTGGTTAGGCAAAGAGTTCTTGGATACAACACCAAAACCATAATCCTTAAAAGAAAAAATTGGTAAGTTGAATTCATTCAAATCAAACACTTCTACTCCTCAATAGATGCTGTTAAGAGAATGCAAGACAAGCCACAGACTGGAAGAAAGTATGTGCAAGGACTAGAATGAAAACCTATAAAGAACTCTCAAAAGGCCAGTGAAAACACAGACAACCCAGTTTTTAAAAATGGGCAAGAGATTTGAACAGATGCTTCATAAAGAAGGTCTATGGGTGGCCGATAAGTGCGTGAGAAGATGCTTGGCGTCATTGTCATTAGAGAAATGAAAATTAAAACATTATGAGACTCCACTGCACACCGATTAGAGTGGCCAAAATTCAGAAGACTGACCTTACCAGGTGCTGATAAGGATGTGGAGAAGCTGGACGTCTCCCTCCCTGTGTCAGGATGTAGGCCGTATGACCATTTTTGAAAATGATTTGGGCCGTTCTTGAAATTTTAAATGTATGCCTACAATGTGACCCAGCAATTCCACTCCTAGACGTTTCCCCAGGGGAGAAAGAATCCATCCATGTGAATATGTACACGAATGTTCGTAGCAGCTTTACCGGTAATCGTCACAACTGGAAACAACTGGGATGCCCATCAACAGGCGAATGGATGGACCCAGACAACAGAGTGTCCTCAGCAATAAGCAGAACAAGCGTGCCCGGAAGGGAGGTGTCCTCAGGAGCCCCGTGCCAGGGTTTGAGGGATGGCACCATCAAGTCCCTCAAGCCTTGCCACGGCCCGTCTCACTCAGCAAAACCGCCCTTGTCACCGGGGCCTCAGGCCCTCTGCGCCGGGCCCTGCGCCCTCGGTGGCCGCGCCTCCCTGCTCGGGCCCTCACACACGCGCTCCGCCGCCCGGGGCCCTGCTGTCCCTCAGGCATCTCATGCTTCCTTCTGACTGGAGTGTTCTTCCGCAGAGAACCTTTGGGTCTTTATTCAAATGCCACTTTGTCCTGAGGTCTGCTTTACTACCTGTGGCCTAAATACTGACCCCAAAGACATCCCGGTCCTAACCCTGGGAACCCGTGAGCATTCCCTCATATGCCAAAGGGAGTTGGCTGATGTGGTTAACTTAAGGATCTTGAGATGGGAGACGATCCTGGATTTTGGGCCCTAAACCTGATCTGAAGTGTCCTACGAGAGGGAGGCAGAGGGAGATTCAGCACCGAAGAGGCAGGTAATGTGACTGAAGCGTGATGCTACGCTGCTGGCTGTGAAGCTGGAGGAAGCGACCACGAGCCAAGGGATGCAAGGAATGTGGCTCTGGAAGCTGGAAGAGGCAAAGGCCGGATCTCCCGGGAGGCTCCAGAAGGAGCCGGCCCTGCTGACCCATCGACTTCAGCCCGGCGAGCCTGACTTTGGACTTCTAGACTTCAAAATTATGAGGAAATAAACGTGTGTCACTTTAAGTCACCAAGTTAGTGGTCTGTTGCCATGGCAGCCGTAGGAAAGGAGCCGTACTTCACGTTGCCGTCCCTACCCCCAGGATCCTTGTCTTCCTTCCCTGCCTCAGTCTCCCTCGTGGCCCTGCTCAGAATCTGACATGCCACCTATTTCACTTATCTGTCTTATATATTGTGTGTCTCTCCTAAGCAGACTGTCGACTCCAGAGGGCACAGAGGCCTGGTCTGTTTTGTCCGTGCTGTGTGCCCACAGCCCGGACACACAGGGCTCAGTGAGCTCCATGCTGAAATCCAGCAGTTGAACTGATATATAAAAGACATCAATATTCAGAATAGCACAAGAAATAACTTGACAAGCACCCAAACGGGCCTTGCTTACAGCTGGTCGAGTTGCTCCCATTTTCCGTAACACACAAAGCGTTGCACATCAAGTTTCAGGTCCCTTTGAGCGAGCCCGCCTGTGCCACTCCTGCCCCAGAGCTTGGTTTGTGATTCCAGCCCATTCCCCATGTTTTGTATCCATAGGTCAGTATGTATGAATTATCCCTCTGCTCTTTGGACTCTGGGTTTAAAATTCATGCAGATGGAGCCCGCTGGAACCCGCTTTTCTTCACTGGTCGCTGTGTTTTTGAAAGACTCATGGTGGAGATGCACGTAGGTCTGCCTCATTTCTTTTTCGTGCTGTACAAATTTCGGTGATAAGAGAACGTCGTGTTTTATTCATCCGTTTCCCTGTCGCTGCGTCCGGCAGAGTCTGGGCAGGAAAAGGATACAGTGCTCGAAACAAGGAGGAACTGAATGAAGGGGCTCTCTTGAAAGGCCTGGGCAGGGCCGGCCAGAGCAGCGCGCTCTCTGTGAAGGCGCTGCGGCTGCCAGCGCTGTCCTTGTGCCCGTGTGTGACAGCCCCTCCAAAGTCCCCTTGACGGGGCTGGCTGGGCAGGTTATTCTCGGGCACTGCCGCACCCCGGTCTGGTTTTACCTAAAAGGCAGGGAATGGCTATTTTCATCTACAACTGAGTGCGCCGCACAGGGGAATTCACCCTGAGTCACCTCCTCCTGCAGAGTCACCCAGGAGGACTCCCCATGGGGCTTTTTTGACGCAGTTTGTCAGCACGACCCTATTGCAATTCACAGAATGCTGTGAGACAAAGAATCCTGGGTCCAGCCTCAGCCCAGCCCTTGGTCGCCGTGGCTTTGTGCTTCTGTCTCCTCATTGTCAGCAACGGAGCAGCCGGAGCCCCTCGTTGCCAGCCTACCGAGAGAACCAGAGGAGGGTGGTGGGGGTCTGACCAGGCCCTGGGGAGCGCCTGGCAGGTCACTGCAGAAGCGGTTCTCTTCTGCAGAAAGAACAAAAGTGCCCGCCTTTCTCTCACTTCCTTTTTGGGGCCTGGGAGGGCTGGCCTGTGAGTGGCCACCTGCTATTTATGGGCCTCGGTTGCCCTGTGTGAAACCCCAGTCCCCCCCCGAGAGGAAAGAGTAGAGGAAGGGGGCAGCAGGTGACCTTGCCCTTGGTCCGTGGTGCAGCCGGCCCAGGTGTGGCGGTTACAGTCGGAGTAAGACCCGCCCTGGAAGTCAGGAAGGTTCTGCGTGGCAGGTTTCCCGGCAGACAGCACTGTGTACACTGCAGAGATGCTCAGGACATAGAGTGGGGCTGCTTGTGGGGTGACGGCGTCCGCTCTCCCTGATTTTGACAGAAGGGGAAACTGAGTCCCAGGATATCGAGTGCCTAGTCTGCGGTCAGACACTGAGCTTGACATCAACTGTGTCTGGACCCTTTCCCTGGGCAGGGGGGCAGTGTTGCCTGTCTGGAGCAGAAATGAGATGAGTTTTGTGGACCGTCAAGCATCTTCCTCCTAGCCATCTCTGGTGCCCTGGGCCTCCTGGTATTGTCCAGAGTCCCTGGTGGATGGCAAGGCTGAGCAGTGGGGGAAGGAAGGCATGGCTGAGGGGGCAGAGGAGGGGCTGCCCAGACAGGAGAGCTGTGTATGCGTCTGGGGTCTCAAAATCTGCATGAGGGCCAACGAGCAGAGCTGCCCACCCCCCTCCCAGCCTCATTCGTGTCGGCCTTTGGAATCTTTCTTCTGCACCATTTGGATTGCTTTCTGGTGTTCATTGTAACTTGATTTCACTGGAATAAAAATGAATGTGTGGTGTTCCTCTTTCCCCCCCTCCCTCTGTCCCTCCCCATACTTATTGAGCATGTACTATGAGCCAGACACCGTCTTAGATGTGGTCAGGGTTGTCCTCATTGACAAGGCAAGATTTGAACAATATTTGTGGGAGGTGGTGGGTTACCCAAGCAGCTATCCGGGCAGAGGGAATAGCAAGTTCAAAGGCCCTGAGGCAGGTACACGGTTGACGTGCTTGAAGCCCAGAGGGGAAGTCCCATGTCTGGGGTGGCACAGCAGGGGGAGAGCAGCAGACAGCTCAGAGAGAGAAAGGCCCAGGTTCACTGACCTGAGGCCGTTGTAAGGATTCAGGCTCTCACCCAGAATAAGCTGGGAGCCAGTAGAGGGTTCTGAGCAGCAAAGGGCGAAGCTGTGACTTAGGTTAACTGGTCACACAGATCCTGGGTAGGGGGGTCACACTGAGGAGGGGCATGGGCAGACGGAGAGAGGCTAGTTGGAGAATACCTGGCTGGTCCAGGTGAGTGATGAGGGGGCTCAGACTAGCTGGGGGCAGGCAGGGGTGAGAAGCCGTCGTCTCAGAATTACTTTGAAGGTGACATCTGCATGATCTCCTGGTCGGGGTGGATGGAGTGGGGTATGGAGGGAAGAGGGGAGTCCCAGCCCACCGCCCTGTGCACGGTGCAGGGCCAGACTGGCTGGGCTCCAATTTCAGCTCTGCCCGCAGCTAGCTGTGTGGCTCTGCCCTGGCCGAGCCTCCCTGAGTTCCTGCCCCCATCTCTAGGTGACTGACAGCCCCCAGGCTCCAGACCGCACATGCCCGGGGTCCGGCTCAGCGCCTAGACCGCTGCCTGTCCTCAGGAAGTTCTGACGATGCAACATCAGCAGTCACCATCCATTGTGACCTGGGGCAAGTCCCTCTTCACATCTGTCATCTTTTCTGTGAAATGCGTGCGGCCACGGGACAGATAGTTATGGAGCTCGACTCTCCCCTGCCAGGGACACATCAGTGAACTAGACCAGGTCCCTGCCCCTGGGCTGGGCGCCACCTGAGGAGACAGACAGTTACACATTAGCAGCTGAAACACGAAGTTGCCGTGAGCTGTGAAGAAGACGGGCAGGGGCTGGGAGGCAGGGGTGAAGGAGGGGTGCACTTTAGCGACTGTGGCCAAGAGAGGCTTCCCTGGGGAGGACATTGGAGCTGAGGCATAAAGGAAGAGAAGGCATCTGGCAGGCAGAGGATGGGAGGGAAGAGTGTTTTCAGCAGAAGGAACAGCATGTGCAAGGGCTCTGGGCCCAGACAGGGTGTGGCATATGTGAGGAACTGAAAGAAGGCTGTTTGTGAGTGTTGGATGAAGGCACTTAAAGGAGTTTGCAGGCAGAGAAGTGCTGTCTGGGTGGGCTCAGTGGTTGTGACACAGAGGTGGGCGGTGGTTGTCACACACAAGTGGGCAATGTGCATTGTTTGTCCCCAGAGGGGTTCTGAATAGGGTACCTCACGGGCCTGTTAACACAGGTCCACGCCTGGCAGAGACAGCGTGGAGGGAGAGCCAAATGCTAGCCTTGCCCTTCTCCGGGGTGCCAGGCTTTCCCTGAGACGGGGGTGCCATCGAGGGTGGGGGCTGCTGGGACTCAGGGAGGGGGCAGGGCCCTGTGCCGCTCTGCTCTGGACCCGGCTGGGCTCCAGTCACACGGGAAGCCAGTGGCTGGGTGTGAGGCTGGCACGCACAGCCCCTTCCCACGCCTGGAGAAGCCCCGTGGGGGGACAGAGCCGAGCCCTGGGCAGTTTAGAGCTGTCCTGACCCCAGAGGTGGCTGTTTCTGGAAGCAAGGATCCAGGGCTTATCCTCCCGGGACAAGCGAGGGCTGTCCCTCGACCTCCCCAGGGTTCCTCTGAGTGACGGAGGCGTCTTCCTGTTGACTCTGAGCGAGGGAGAAGCGTGTCACTTGTGGCAATGAGCACCGGATGAAGAGCCTGCCGCGCTTCGTCTCACCGAGTCCTCAAGACAGCCCTCGAGGCAGGGCCCATGGTCATCCTCTTACAGATGAGCAAACAGGCTCGGAGAAGGTACGTGGCTCTCCCAAAGTGTCGCAGCTGCTGAGCGGCAGAGGCCTGTCTGCGAGAGCACGCCGTGGCTGGAACTCGCTGCACAGCGCGTGGAGGTGGAGGGATGAGCCTCTGGAAGTAGTGAAACAACTCGGTAGCATTCATCACAGCTGAACCTCCGCTGCCCGCTAGCCAGCAACTTCACACGCAGGCGCCTGGCAGCTCCGAGGTGTCCGTTCCTTCAAGTAAAAGAGCGTTCACGGCAGTGCTCTTACAGCCCCAAAGCAGGAACTTCCCAGAGTTCCCTCGACAAGAGGATGGATGGAAGAACTGAGGTGTATTCATGGAACGGAATCCTACACAGCAGGGCAAATGGGTGATTAGGCTACCCTCGACGCCACAAGCGAACCTCAACGGAACATTGAGTGAGAGGAGCTTGACCCACAGAAGTAGACACTGTGATTCCATTCATGTGAAGTTTAAGATCAGGCAAAGCCAGTCCCTGGTGATAGAGGTTACCTGGTGGGAGGGGCAGGCCTTGGGGCCTGCTGTGGGGCTGGAAATTCATGTTTCCATCTGCGTGCTGGTTACCTGGGGGTGTTCATGTGTCATTGTTCAGCGAGCTGCACACAAGATCTGTGCACTCCACTATATTTCAGTCATCCTCGATAAAGAAGAAAACAACCACACCCTCAGCCCTCTGTCCTGTGTCGGATCGAGCGGGACCCACACAGGTCGCAGGGAAACCAGCCTGGGCCAGGGCGAACTGCCGACTCTTTAAAGGCTCCCCCTGCCTCCCAGCTCCTCCCAGCGCACAGCCAGGGCGGGGAGGGCCTGAGCTGGTGGCCGGGGACCACAGGGCTGGCGGGCAGAGGAGAGGAGGGCTACGATTAGGAACTTTCCAGAAAACCCCTCACAAGGGTGTAGAACCAGCCTGATGCAACTTGCATTGTGTCCTTTCTGTCCCTTGACTGTGTTCAGTGGGGAACTTTCCGCCCCGTTGAAGACCTGAGCCGCCCACGGCTTTTCTTGTCACTTTCTGATCCTGGAAAGTCCTCGGATGCCTGAGGAAGAGGAAGTCCAGCCTCGGTCATTCATCCACCCAGCCCCGCAGCCGTCACAGCGGGGGGCCTGACTGGACTCGGGGTGCTCCTTCCCTTCTCGCGTCTTGGCCTCTTTCTGCACGAAACCGCCAGGGGGACACCGGGCTCTTGGACTCTCTGCCTTCTCCGCGCCCCTGCTCGCACCCGCTCGCAGCCTGCTGGGGGCGGCCCTGCAGGGAGAGGTGGGGACCCAGAGAAGGGCAGCGAGGAGCCAGGCACCGGGCGGCCAACCTGCTTCATCTCAAGCTGTCCTCACAGCAGCCTGAGATGTAGGTGCTGTAGTGACCCCATTTGACAGAGGAGGAAACCGAAGCTCATGGGGGGGGGGTCCCTTTCTGGCGGCAGCAGAAGTGGGGTGAGAGGGGGGGCTCTCTGCCGAGGGCTCTGAGTCCCACTGGGAGCCCCAGGGACAAACCTGGGCAGGCCGGGCCCCACCTCAGCCACCCACCCAGGAGCCAGTTCAAAGTGTGCCCTGGGGGCCCCGCGGGACCCTGAGCCTCTCCAGGCACTGCCAGGGCCAGCCCTCCCAGCCACAGATCCGTGCCAGGTGGATTTTCTGCAATACTTGCACCAAGCAGCACGTCGCCACAGACTGGCCGCGGGCAGGTGTGGGGTCGTCTTCCCTTGTCCCTCTCAAGCCGGACCCGCAGAGACCTGTGACAACGGACCACAGTGCCGCTCTTCTCGCTGACTTCCTTTCAGTACATAACGAATTTCTCACGACGATGTCTTATTTATCCTAACAAGTAGTGGGTTTATTAGTGTTATTTTAAAACCAATCAGCCAATAGACAGGTCGTTAACTCAGTCTGAATTTCTAACACGCTCACTGTTGATGGTGTCACCCACACAGCAGCGCTCTCTGGGTTCCTCCTGAGTGATGGGGCAGCGCCAGGCACCAGGAGCAGACCCGGGGGAGGGGAGGCCATGGCACGGACGGCTCTCTGCAGAAGTGCCCTCCCACCTGGTCCCCTCCTCCGGGCCCCTTCCCAGCCCGTCACCCATGTCCTCGATAGATGTGCTCCCGGTGGGCTCTGAAATTTACCCTGTTGGCTCCTCCCTGGTGCTCCTGGGTACTGTCCCAGTCGGGAAAACAAGGAAAGACAGAGAAACCTGCCACGAGCCAGAGGAGACTGAGGAGACAGGACAAGTCCATGCAGAGTGTGGGCTCCTGGAACAGACACAGGAGTTCAGGGACAAACCGTGAAATCAAGTAGAGACGGCAGTCTTTATCATTCCCCTAACAGCAGTAGTTAGTAGTTAACTTGATGATTTAGCCAACAGTGTCGCACCGGTGTCGCCATCTCAGTTCTGACGAGTGCACCGCGGTCTGTGAGGTGTCCATGTTAGGGAAAGCTGGACGGAGGCTATAGGAGAACTCCCCATGGCAGCTTGTCAATTCTTCTGTAAATCTAAAATCATTCCAAAATTACAAGTTCTTTTAAAAGCGGAGGTGTTACCGTTCCCTGTGGGTGCGGTGCCGCCCCAGGCGGGCCAGGGGTCTGGATGTCAGGACAGTGGCTACATCGGGAGGGCAGAGGCTGGGGGGCTGGGCGTGTCCTCGTCCCTGCTCTGGGGCCGGTGCACTCAGTCTGTGACAGTCCTCTGAGCTGCACACTTAAGTGCGTGTGAGTCGTGTCTTAGTGAATATCTGAAACTTTAATTAACAAAAGAAACTAGGTTTTGGCTGTGGGGCCTCAGAGATTTGTCCAGCTGCGAGCCTCGGCCTGAGGCGGCTCACGCTGCTCCTGAATGCATGGGGCTGGGCAGGAAGGGCATTAGTCCAGACCCAGGGGACCCAGGGACCCGGGGCACCAGGGGGACTGTGGAGTGGGGGTGAGGGGAATGTAGTTTTAAAGAGGAAGTCAAGAAAGAATCACCAAGAAGGGGGCATTTGGGCAAAGGGCAAGGGAGGGAATTGAGGCTGATGCTGGACAAAGGGCACTCCAGGGGAGGGAGGGGCCGATGCTGGGGCCTGAGGGAGGCGCACGCCTGGCCTGTTTCAGGAAGAGCAAAGAGCGAGTGTGAGTGGAAAAGAGTGAGCAAGGGGCGGTGGGCGGGAGGAGTCTAGGTTATGGGGGTCCGTGTGCTGGTGAGCGCACAGCGTGACCCCGAGCAAAGCCAGTGCCCGGGGGAGAGCTTCAGCACCAGAGGACGAGATGCAGCAGTGCTCACAGGACGCCTCCCTACCAGCCACGGAGCAAGGACGGCTATGGGGGCACCCCACAGGCCCTGGAGAAGTGTATCGCTATGATCCAGCGGCGAGGGGAGCATGGCTTGAAGCAGGTGTGACGGTGGCTAGAGGAGGTCAGAGGATGCTGGGAGCGTTTTGAAAGCAAAGCCAGCAGGGTTTGCTGCTGGGTTGTTTGAAGTGGGGAGACGCGGAGAAAGAAGGGGAGAGAAGCCGAGGGCAACTCTGAGGGTTTGCGGCCTGGGCAGCTCGACATGTGGGGCTGCTGGTTATGAGACGGGCACAGCCAGGTGGCAGGCCAAGGAGCTCACTGTGGCTGCGGTAAGTCTGAGATGCCTGTGAGGAGGCCAAGAGGAGGCACAGAGGAGGATAATGGGTACCCAAGGCTGGGTGCAGAGGGGAAGCCCGGCTGCAGACAAGGATTGGAGTGCTGTCATTATGATTACGTGTGCTGAATACAGGCCAAGCGTTCTCCAGAGAAACAACCAATATTCTGAGAGAGAAAGGTTGATTTATTTTAAGGAGTTGGCTCATGCAGCTGTGGGGTCTGGCAAGTCCAAGATCTGTAGGGCAGGCTGGCGGGCTGGAGACCCAGGGAAGAGGCGATGTTACAGCTGGAGTCCAGAGGCCATCAGGAGTCGCAGTCATTTTCTCTTAAGGCCTCCAACTGATTCGATGAGGCCCACCACACTAGGGAGGATCATCTGCTTTCCTCAAAGTCTACTGATTTGACTGTTAATCTTACATAAAAACACCTTCACGGCAGCATCTGGACTAGTATTGAACCAAACATCTGGGTTCTGTAGCCCAGCCAAGTCGACATATAAAACAAGACACAGTGGGAGACACAGGACAAAGCTATCGGAGACCCCGGTGTGTTTCCCAGGGGTGGCCCCACTTTCCTTCCAGCCCCTTCCTGGGCTTGTCAGCATCTCAATCCAGGTGTCAGGTGCTCTGAAACCCAACAAGGGCGCCTTGTACAAGCAGGCCCCATCCAGCACTGGACCGAGCGGGCCCTTTGAAACACAGCACTAAGATCATACAGATGAATCAACAGAACCACTGACTCCTGCCTCAGCGCCTCCTCCGCCTGGCGGCCCAGCGTGCACTCTGGGAACCAGAAACCGAGTCTGAGTGTTTTCGCCTCGAGCTGTTGTGTGCGGGCCTGTCCTTCTCGTCCAGCACTACGCAGAGGGACGTCTTGTCCTCTCAACCAGGCAGCAGGCGCTCTGAGGGCCGGGACCTAGTTTTCTCCTGGAGGAGCAGTGGCAGGGAGCTCCCGCCTCAGCTGGGGCCGCCTCTGAGCAGTGCAGAGTGCGGAAGCTCTCCTCCAAGCTGGCAGAGCACCATCCACCGGGGCCTTCTCGCCCGTGCAGTCTATGCGGGATGACCCCTAGGATGGCCCGGGGCACGTGAGGACTGTCGCTGAGACGTTTCTTCTCCACAGGGTGCACAGTCTCGTTCTTCAAAAAGGCCAGGCTCCAGGCTGTGGGGCGCCCTCCTCTGATTACTCTGCTCTTATGGAAAGCCCCTTCCTGCCCTCGAAGGCGCCTGGCCGGCAGCAGGGTCCCGACAATTATCTTTAATACCATGGCGAGCCCGTTTGGAGAGCTAGGTTCTAAACCTGGCATGGAGTTCTAAAAGTGCACTTATTCAACATGTCATCATTGACTTCCTACTGCCTGCCAGGCCCCGTGTCTGGGGCTGGGAATAAAATGGTCCCCCGAACAGAAGCCATCCTGGCAGGGCCCTGTGGACCCTCTCAGGTCCTCCCGCTTCCCTGTGCCCAGATGCCTTCCAGGCCGAGCCTGCCGCCCTTCTGTGGGGTTCTGTGCCAGCTGCAGGGCAGCAGCACCAGGGACTCTGTGGACCCCAGGAGCAGCCCCCACCAGCAGGCCTGGCAGGAACTGGTGTGTAAATGCCCAGCCCCCGCCTGGGCATGAGTTTTGTGCCATGTTCCCCAGCTTTCTCGCAGGATGGCTCCGCTGCCCACCGTGGTCACTGCATAATCGCACCCCTTCTTGGCTGCCTTCCCTCCCTATTACCTGCAATTCCCAAAAAACAACGTGTGCTTAATCTTCATCTCAGGGCCTGCCTGTGAGGGAGCCCAAACTCAGACAACCCTGGCCTCGCAGGACTTCCCTGTGGTGGGAAGACAGACAACCAACAAAGGATAATAGATCAATATATAATTTAAAATTGTGGTAAGTGGTGTGAAGGGAAGAGCAGGGTGTATACAAGAGCGGCCACGTGGAACAGGGTGTGAGTGTACAGCTGAATGAGTTAGAATGCAAGGTCAGGAAAGGCCTCTCAGAAGAACTGACATTTAAACAGAGGCCTGGAAAATGAAGTAAAGGAAACAACATTCTAGACAGAGGGGAAAGTGGGTGCAAAGGTCCTGGGGCATGAAGGAGCTTGTCATATTCAAGTTATAGGAAAAAGCCCCACATTTCACTACAGTGTAGCAAGCAAGGGAGAGAATGGTATGGCAGGAAGCTGGTAGGCAGGACAAGGAGTATTCACTTTTCTCTAAACATAATTGGAGGACTTCCAGCAATGGTGGAGTAGATTATTTCAGACCATTCCTCCTGCTGAGAACACTAGAAAACTGGATAAAATTAGAAAGAAAAACACATCTGTCTGAAGGTACCATCAATGCAATGAGAAATTACAAGAATCATGGGGCCGAGGTCTAGGAAAGGATGGATGCCCAGGGAGGCAAAGCTGGCAACAGACGCTACTTTCCCCCTCAAGGTGATGGCTGACTTGAAAGTGACATCTGAGAGGCTAGGAAGCTGAGCAGAGCTCTCACCAGACTCATGGAGCTTGGAGTCTGGAACCTACCAAGGAGGAGGGGTTCACGAAACATCCAAGACTTTGGGCAGGGCTCCTGAAGGCTGCATGTTAAGAACAAGAAATAGACCAGCCCTCCCAGGGACTGAATCCTGACTGCAAGCCAGCTCAGGTCCTCAGTGACTAAGGCAATCTGGGACTGTTCCAGTGGCCTCCACTGAGCTTCCTGCCAGAAGCAAAAGTAAGGGGATCAAATTATCTCCATAATTTTTCATATTGAATGTCCAGGTTTACAAAAAAACAAGACTTGGCCAAAAATTGGGGGGAAAAAAAATCGCACAAACAATAAAACCAAATTCAAGGGGATCCAGAAAATAGAATTATCTGACATGGACTTTAAAACAACTATGATTAAATGTTCAGTGAGTTAAAAGACAAGATGGAGAATTTTGGCAATGAATGGGACTCTAGAAAAGGGGATCATAAAACTAAATTATACTGTCACTGTGTGATCCAGCAATCATGCTCCTTGGTATTCATCCAAATGAGTTGAAAATTTATATCCACACAAAAACCTGCACTTGGACATTTATAGGAGCTTTATTCATAATTGCAAAAACTTAGAAGCAACCAAGATATCCTTCAGTAGGTGAAGAAATAAATAAACTTTAGTATGCTTGCAGAATGGAATACTACTCAGCTCTAAAAAGAAATGAGCTATCGAGCCACGAAAAGACAATGAGGAATCTTACATGCCTATTGCTAAGTGAAAGAAGCCAGTCTGAAAAGGCCACATACTATAATTCCAACTATATGACATTCTGGAAAAGGCAAAACTATGGAGATAATAAGAAGATCAGTAGTGGGGCCGGCCTGGTGGTGCAGCGGTTGAGTTCACACGTTCTGCTTCTCTGAGGCCTGGGGTTCACTGGTTCAGATCCTGGGTGCGGACATGGCACTGGTTGGCAAAAGCCATGCTGTGGTAGGCGTCCCATGTATAAAGTAGAGGAAGATGGGCATGGATGTTGGCTCAGGGCCAGTCTTCCTCAGCAAAAAGAGGAGGATTGGCAGCAGTTAGCTCAGGGCTAATCTTCCTCAAAAAAAAAAAAGATCAGTAGTTACCAGGAGTCAGGGTGGAGGGAGGGATGAATGACCAGAGAACAGAGGAGTTTTAGGACAGTGAAATATTCTGTACAATAGTATCATGGCGAATACATGTCATTATAAATTTGTCAAATCCTGTAGAATATACACCAACAGTGAAGCCTATGTAAACTATGGATTTCCAGTGATGATGATGTGTCACTGAAGGTTCGTCCACCGTAACAAACATACCGCTGTGATGGTGGGTGTTTATGGTGGGGGTGGCTATGTGTGTTGGGGCCGGGTGTCTGTGGGAGTTCTCTATATTTCCTGCTCAATTTTGCTGTGAACCTAAACCTGCTCTAAAAAAATAAAACCTATTATTTAAGAAAAGACTGGAAGGACATAAACCCAAAAAAGAAAAAAAGAAAGAAACAAAGGGGGAATCAAATGGAAATTGTGGACCTGAAAAATAGAGTAACCGAAATTAAGAACAAAAAAGAGAATTTTATTAGCTGATTAGATACAGCCGAAGAGAGATGTAAGGAACTGAAAGATATGTCAGAGGAAAATATCCAGACTGAAGAGACAAAAGAGCGTAAGAGACATATGGGACGTGGTATAACAGATCTAATGTATGTATAAGTGGAGCCTCAGAAGAAGAGGAAGAGAAAGTATTGGGCGGCTGTAATAGTTAAGAGGTAATGACTAAGAATATTTTCAAATGAATGAGAGACATCAAGCCATGTATTTGAGAAGGTCTATGAACCCTCAAATACAAAGAAAACCACATCTAGGCACAACACAATAACACTGGAAATCAAAAAATAAAAGAGAAAAATATCAGCAGTAGAGAGGGAAAAAAAGCCAATGGGAAACCGTTAGAGAGTTTTCAGTGAGCGACTGATACCACATCTGGCTTATGTTTTGAGAAGATCGCTCACCACTGCTGGAAGAGAGTGGACGGCAGAGGCTGAGGCAGAAGGCAGATGGTGAGCGGCTCAGCAGACAGATGTTGGTACAAGGAGGGTAACAGCAGTGGGGATGCGAGGGAAATAGCCGAGTGGAGGATGTTCTGTGTTTCGGAGTGAGAATAGACAAACTGGTGATGGGTAAGATGTGGGAGTGAGGAAAGGAAAGAACGAAGGATCATCCCCTGATTTCTGACTTGAGGAATTCAGTAAACTGTGGTGTCATTTACTGAAATGGGCAAGACTGGAAGAGGAAGTGGTTTTGCATATGTTTGGTTTAGTAGGTGATTTACTCTCTCTGAGCCTTGTTTTCCTCATCTCTAAAGTGTCGTCATACTTGTACCACGCATCGCTTCATTAGCTATCTTTATTATAGGCATCCAAGCTGAAATGTCAATCAATGTTTCAGGGCAGGCAGCTGGCAGCAGGATCTTACTTTTCCACCCTGCAGCCGCTGTGTCCTTTGCCACTTCAGATCCAGAACTGAAACGACCAAGCCAGTCCAGTCATGTGGTGCTGAGGCCCAGAGCTGGGCCAGAGCCGGGATCCCCCTTACCAGGAAGAAGGGGGAGACAGACTCACCTTCCAGAGTAGCAGGAGATTAAACTCAAATCCTGCAATTTTTTCTCCTTTACTCAAACTTTTAAATTCTGCTTCTGCAGCCTGAGACGTGCTAGGCTGCACGTATTGCTCTGGTTTGCTAACCCCAGAGATCAGCGCTCGCCTGCTCTCTTCCCGGAGGGAATCTCCCTGTCAGATAGGCCGCCCCAGGAACTGTTATCTTATTTTTTGTTTTTCCCAAGCAGGGGATTAATCATTCATCAAATTCAGTTCAATTCAATTTAGATATTTCCGGAGGGTCTTCTCTGTGCCAGGCTCTGAAGGGGCCCAGAATGTTATTTCAATCATTCCTCCGTTCTGTAAACATTTCTCCCTTCCTCCCATGCCCACCCCCACAGGCCCGGTTTCCTACCCCATTGATACGCCAAGTTCACGCACTCCTAAGTGCACCCACTGCCTGGACCACCCCTCACCTAGACCTTTGCAGGCTGCCTGTGCACCCGTCTAGGCCACCCCAGCCCAGCCCCCCTTTAAGCACTCCTGAGTCTGCACCCACTCACCTCAGTGCAGACCAGCGTCTGACCTTCCATCCGCTGCTCATGTTGGTGTGCCCCCACCACCCCTAACCATGGGCTCCACGGGCACAGGAACTTTCACTTAAGCACTGCTGTATCCCCAGCACCCCTGTACACAGTAGGCGCTCAATTAGTGCTTGTGGCCTAAGTGAACAGCTCTGCTTCTAGGCCTGCATGTCCTCTCTGAGAGGGCCGGGGGTCCCTGGGCAGAAGAGCATCAGCTCAAGCAGGAGCTCAGGCTCACATCTGGGCCTGATGAAAATTCGTAACAGGGGCTGGCCCCGTGGCCGAGTGGTTAAGTTCGCGAGCTCCGCTGCAGGCAGCCCAGTGTTTCGTTGGTTCGAATCCTGGGCACGGACATGGCACTGCTCATCAAACCACGCTGAGGCAGCGTCCAACATACCACAACTAGAAGGACCCACAACGAAGAATATATACAACTATGTACCGAGGGGCTTTGGGGAGAAAAAGGAAAAAAATAAAATCTTTAAAAAAAAAAAATCCAAATATCTAAAAAAAAAAATTGGGGCCGGCCTGGTGGCGCAGTGGTTAAGTTCGCACATTCTGCTTCTCAGCGGCCCGGGGTTCGCCATTTCGGATCCCGGGTGCGAACATGACACAGCTTGGCAAAAGCCATGCTGTGGCAGGCGTCCCACGTATAAAGTAGAGGAAGATGGGCATGGATGTTAGCTCAGGGCCAGTCTTCCTCAGCAAAAAGAGGATGATTGGCAGTAGTTAGCTCAGGGCTAATCTTCCTCAAAAAAAAAAAAAAAAATTTGTAGGAAGAGCACAGGCTCTGGGGGCAGAGACTGTGGGAGGAAATCTCCACTCTACCACATCCTCCACTGTGGGCAAAATGATCAGTCTCCCTGAGGCCGGACTCCCTTACCTGTAAACCGGGGGTCGTGGTGGCATCTGCCTTATTCTGAGGATGAAGCGATTTAAAATAAAGTTTGTGTCTAGCACATGGTAGGTGTTCAACTAACTGTGGTCACTCATTATTCGCCTAGTGCCCACCCAGTACGCACCCACACATGCACGTGCACACACGCCATCGCCTTCACTGTGGGGCCCCGGATCCCTCTTCTGGCTGCTCCTGCTGCTTACCTGTAAGGGGGCCCAGAGGCCTTGGCGCGGAAATCAGCTCCAGCCCCTTTTCTCACTCATACAGCACTTGTGCATTGGGTGCTTTTCACATGCCACACGCAACTCCAGGCACCAAGGACATGGTGACATCAAGCTGGAGCAGGGCCTCCTGGAGCTTACACTGTGGTGGGGCAGCAGAGGACCCAGCGGGAGGGCAGGAACAGGCTGGCTCGTTCAGAGCAGAAGTAAGCGCTCAGAAGGAAATAAACTGGATCACAGCGGCAGCGACGGCTGCGGTGGTCGGGAAGGTTTCTCTGAGGAGGTGCTGTTGGAGCTGAGGCTCAGTCAAGCAAAGAGCCGGTGGCTAAGGGTTCCCGGCAGGGGGAACAGCAGAGACAAAGGCCTGAGGTGGGGATGTGTCTGGCATATCTCCCAGAGTGAGCGGGAAGGTGGGAAAGGAGAGCAGGGAGGCAGTGGGGCCCGGCCGTCTGGGGCCTTGTCCAGATTCTGTTCCTGGCTTTGTACTTCTCCCCACACAGGACGTAAGTGAGTCAGTGGTCTGTGGATGGGAGTGCTGACTGAGTCACCGAGCACCTCACAGTGAGGCCTGGCCCCATCTTCTCACGAAGGACCCGGTTCATTGGTTCTTCTTCCTCGAATTGGTCACCTCCACCCAGTAGGACCCAAAAAAAACAAAAGCTTTAGGGTTTTGTTCATTTGTTTTTAACTGCCAAACTTCTCATTCATTCATTGACTCATGCAATGTCTATTAGTGAAATGTATATTGTGTGCTGAATGCCTTGCTGGGCTCTGGGGACAAGTCGACACCTTGGTGTCCTCAAGCAGCCCAGAGCC
Organism: Equus caballus; assembly: GCF_041296265.1. NCBI lineage: Eukaryota > Metazoa > Chordata > Mammalia > Perissodactyla > Equidae > Equus > Equus caballus. The sequence goes on from NC_091694.1 coordinate 61,073,471, forward strand.
TAGACGTTTCAATGCCTCAGCTTTCCCATCTACAAAATGGGTAGGCCAGACCTGAAGTCTGTAAGATACTCCTCTTCCAGAGTCCAGGTGACGATGGAAAAGTCTGGAAATATTCGTGCCCAACACCATATGTATAACAGAGGGCTTGGAAAGAGAGACAGAGACAGAGACAGACAGAGAGACAGAGACAGAGAGGCAAAGAGAGAGAGACAGAGACCGAGACCGAGACAGAGAGAGACAGGAACAGAAAGAGAGACAGAGAGAGAGAGAGAGCCCTTTGCTCTTACACTTCAGATATAAAAGTTCCCCAGCGTGGAGTCTCGTTGGTTCATTCCCCACCTACCCTGGCCGCAGCAATGCAAACACTAGGAGATGAAGAGCTCTCCGACGCACCTCTCCTTGCTGAGCCGCAGTGAGAGAGAAGCACTTTCAGCTGCCTTCTGTGTCCGCCTCCCAATCCAGAAACCTGGGCCAGTGGGCTGGGAGCTATTTGCAAGGCTGCACTTTGGGAAAATAAACAATTCCTCTGCTCATAGCCAAGGGGAGGGGTGGGAAAGCCAGAACCTGACTCTCCTTTGTGAGAAGCTGTCTCGTCTTCTCTCCGGGAGCTCCCTGGGCACGTGTGCAGAGTGTGGGGACGCAACACTGTCCAGAGGAACGGGTGCGGGCACGGCAGGCCGAGCACTTACCAGCTCTACAACGACCTTAGGAAAGTGTCTGTACCTCCCTCACCCTCAATCTCCTCTTCAGGAAAGTGGGAATAATAATAAATGAATTCCCGAGAGGGTGAAATGAGGTCTATAAAGTGCCTGGCACTTGGTAAGCCAGTAATAAGTGACAAGTGTTATTATTAATACAAATATAGAGACACTGTGAATTGAGAATGATTACGCTCTCTCCACGATGTCCACCTGATTGTTGCTAATGTAGCACCTCTCCTGGCTTTGGAGGGGCTTCGGGAGGCTTCAGGGGCCTTCCTTCCCAGTGGCGGCAAGGCTTCAGGTTGTGGCTCCTGCTCCCAGCGCCAGTAAGTTCTGTGTGCAGCCTCACTAGTGTACAATTGGGAAATGTAAATTAAAGGAACAAGGTACCATTTCTCACCTGTTAGACTGCCAAAAAATCTCATACTAAATGGAACAGTCTGATACTTTCCCACGTAGTCAAGACATGGGGCACTGGGGACAGTCACATGTTGCTAGTGGGAGTGAGTATTAGTGTGGCCACTTTGCCAATACCTACTGAAACTAGGAAAGGGCAGACCCCACGATTCAGACATCCGGTTTGAGAACATCCACTAGAGAGAGACTCTCAGATATTTGCACAAAGAGGCGTGCACAGGTCTGCCCAGAACAGCATTGCTCGTAACAGCAAGGAAGTGGAAACAGCATCCCTCAACAGAGGAGGGAAGGAGGAGTGAGTGTGGAAGCCCACAGAGCGCAAAGGGACAGGCTAGCTGTCTACGAATTCATACCATCTCAGCAGTGTTGGGGGAAAACAGGAAGAGGCATAATGATATATACGGAATACTATTTACATAAAAAAATTTAAAATAACTCATGCAAAACAGTGCTACATGTGGTATTGTTCATAGATAAACACACGCTTATAAGAGTATAAAAATGACACTGGAACGAAGAGCCACATTTCTGCTGGTGGTTTCTCCCAGTGAGGAGAGGAGATGGGGGTGGGGGCCATTTCAGAGCTTTCACTGTAATGTTTTCCTTCTTAAAAAAAATTGGACGGCTGGCCCCATGGTGTAGCGGCCAAAGTCCAGTGCACTCTGCTTCGGTGGCCTGGGTTCAAGGGTTCGGATCCCAGGTGTGAACCTACACCGCTTGTCAAGCCACGTTGGGGTGGCAACCCACAGGCAAAATAGAGGAAGATTGGCACAGATGTTAGCTCAGGGCTAATCTTCCTCAAGCAAAAAAAGAGGGAGACGGTAATAGATGTTAGCTCAGAGTGAATCTTCCTCAATAACAACAAAAATAAATAAAATTGAAAGTATTCCAACATTTTAACATAATTCTAAGTGGTGAAATATGAGTTTTGATATATTATTCATGGTTATTTTCTGTATGTTTTTCTCAGAAGAGGAAATAAAAAGAAAGCTTTCCTTTGCAGAAAACCCCAGCTAAGAAATGCTGAAGGAATGGCAGGGTTAGAAGGCTACCACCTTGCAGGCGTATTACTTGTCTCAGCCAAGGACCATCGATGAAGCTAAAGCTATCTACCTAAAGGTGGTCAGGGACCAGAACACACATGGTGCGAAAGTACCTCCACAGGTGACGCTAACTGCAGAGGGGCATGATGCCGTTACCTGGGGGCGCCTGGTGTCCCCACCCGAATGCCGATCCAGGTCAGCGTCACTGTGTGCGGGACAAGCTGACATCACGCACCTCTTGATGAGATCCAATAGGAAGGACACCTCGTCACCTGGGAGGTCTTCTCCCCCAAACTGTGCAACCCGAGTCCGGGTGACCCTACGGATCTGACGTTCCGCCTCTGGGCGCTCACAGAGGACGGAGGGTGGGCTGCACCGCGAGGAGACTGTCAGAGACGCAGACGTGGGAGCTTCCGTAAGACAGCGGCCGAGTCCATGTCAAACAAACAAAAGAAAGGAAAAGAAGGAGGTGAAAGGAAAAGAGCCAAAGGGAGGGGACTGTTCTGGACGAAAAATGACTAAAGAGGTGTAACAGCTGAGTGCAACACGTGAGCCTCGGCTGGATTCTGACTGACAAGCAGCAGCCACGGAAAACTTAGGGCAGCTGGGGAAACTCAGGCACGGACTGGGGAGTAAGCGATGCTGTTGAATTCTGACTGACTTCCCAGGTGTGAAAACGACAGTCTGTGTGAGAGCGCGTCCCTCTTCTTAGGAGACGTCTGTGAAGCATTTAGGAGTGAAGCGTCAGAAGGTCTACAGGTGGCTTCCAGGAGCCTGAGAACAGTTGTCCCATCTCGGTGCAGGGTCCAGGGAAATTCATTTTACTTTACTTTTAACCTTTCTCTGAGTTTTGAATTTTTCGTAATAAAAAGTTTTGAGGGGAAAATTTTAAAATAGAAAAAGAAACCAGGGGGCCGGCCCCATGGCCAAGCACTTAAGTTCACACGCTCCGCTTCAGCGGTTTGGGGGTTTTGCCAGTTCGAATCCTGGGTACAGACGTGGCATCGCTCCTCAGGCCACGCTGAGGCGGTGTCCCACATGCCACAACGAGAAGGACCCACAACTAAAAATACACAACTATGTACCAGGGGGCTTTGGGGAGAAAAAGGAAAAATAAAATCTTAAAAAAAAAAAAAGAAACTAGGTCTTCCCACAAAAGGCTGGGTGCTCTTACTGTGAAGAAAGCACTGTTCGCTTCTTTGAAGTGGGTTTTGCTCAAATAATGGTCTCTAGCACTTCTGAAAAATTAGTACAAATTAAGAGAACGGGTATATTAGCAAAGTAGGAAATTCAGCGCACCTGAGTGGTATATGTAAATTGCAATCATGAAAATCAGGGCTTTCGCCGCATTTCTAAGAAATGTCCTTTTTTGGATACTCTTGCTTTTATCTCACCTCTAGCACTTGCCCAGAGGAGGCTCAATAGCATGGCTTCAAAGGGCCAGCGGGGTGGCCGACACGAGGGCGGGAATGAGACCCGCGAGGGTCCCTGTGACCAGAGCATCCCAGACGATCAAGGCGACACGTTCCCTTTGACCAAGAGATGCCACTTGAGGGATTCAAGCCATTCGATATATTAAATGGACGCATGAGAAGCATTAGAGTAGTGCCTGAAGCACAGTGAGGGGACAGGAACGCTCACTGTTGTTCTTATTCCTAACGAGCATTTTAAGAGCGCACTTAAAAAGTGATGGGGCACGTTAAATGAAAAGGGCATGTTAGCAGTGTGTTCAATCCGGACAAGCCAGCAATTATGTGAACAAAAGCGTGTGGTATGTATGGCGACTGGCAACAATAAAGTACAACTGAGATGTCGCAGTGTTGTAAACCATTATGACCTCAGCAGAATTTTATAAAGCGTGTGGGGGATGAGGTGTGCCGCGGACACGCGCAGAGGCCCGGGCTCTGTTGGAAGGCCGTGTGAGCCGGTCTGCCGGTGGTGCTGCCTCTGGGATAGGAGGCCGTGGTCTGGGGCATCTGGACAGAGAGAAATTTGCTCTTGCCTATATTCTCTTTCACGTTGTTTGAATTTTTCTGTATTGTGTGCTCATTTCAACTGTTTAAACACATGTACGTGAAGGAACCGGCTCCCACACCTGGAGGTACACCACGTATCTTTACTCTGGGCTCCAAACTCTTCTGTCACCCCGACCGTGGAGCTTAAAATTAGAATTCTGCGTGCCCCAGGGAGACAAGCCAGAAAGGGCTGGTTTCAGAATGAGGTTTGGAAGGTTCAGCATGAGGTTCAGAAACCTCCACCACCTGTTCTGAGGGAGCCCAGCGCAGAGGGGGAATCCATTTTCACGGGTCATGAAATCCAGTTTGCCCAGTGACAATAAGAGTAATACTTCCTCGCGATGGTGGCGCCCTGGGGGTAGAGGTCCCATGTGCTCTCGTCTGTGCTGTCCTGTTGGAGCTTCGTGTTCATCCGTTTGATAGATCAGGAGAGAGTGAGGCCCACAGAAATTAAACAGCTCCCTCCACACCCCCATGGCTTTGTCTTGTCTGTTTAATGAAATCTAATCTCAAGTAAAAGAAGCCAGAACAAAGCAAGGGATGACCCCGTTCGCATGTTCCCATTTATAGGAAGTTCAGAAACAGGCAAAATGACTCTGTGGAGAGAGAAGCCGGATGGGCGGCTCTCCGGGCCGGGTGGGGAGCACTGCCTGCGAGAGGGAGGCGGGAGCCTTCTGGGGCTGCAAACGCCCGAGCCGAATCTGCGTGGCGCTGCCTGGGTATGCACGCGCCTGAACACGCATTGACCTTCCACTTGACACGCATCCATTTCACTGTATGTAAATGGCACCTCCAGCTAAAGAAAATAGAAAGCAAATAAAGTCCGTTATGTGTCAACCGTTCGAGCAAAAGCACTAACAAGCTGTGATCAGCAGCGAGACGTCAGGGACCCTGCTGTGCAGTTCTCCAGCCAGCCCGAGAGTCACGCTGGATTCTGTGTGCTTGTGTTTCAGTTCACGCCTGGTCTGTGCTGGCTTTAAAACTCCAGGGTGCCATCTCATTGACGGAGACCACGTATGCAGCCTCGGAGAGCAGCGCTCGGTCTGGGGAGTCCGTTTCTGGAAGGCACGGTCTGCTCAACAGACGGAAGCATGCTTTCTAATGGTCAGAGCTAACGCCCTGGGAGCCAGCTGCTTTGTGAGTGGGTGAGCCCCCCGGCCCTGGGAGTGTGAAAACTGCAGGTAAGGGAGGGACGCCACAAGGGCACCCAACAGTGACTCTGGGTTGCTCCATTCCCACCGGCAGAAGGTTCCTGGCAACAGAATCTGTGATTGCCTCTGGCTCACTCTTCTAGCCCACCAGCCCGGCGGTGGTTTTCTTACTTTTCATTGACACAAGTAATCCGTGGTATCTTCTCCGTGTAAAAATTAAAACACTACAAATAGAGCTAAAGTCACCTTTGACCATCATCCCCAGTCCTTGTCCCTCTTGCCCTACCCGGAGGCAGCCATGGTCGTCACACGTCTCCTTTCAGACTCACATTGCGTTTACATGTATGCGACCGTGGACGAGGATGGAGCAGCCTGGTGTGTGGCTTTGTTTTTGTTTTACTAAAAGGCATCTTACTGTAAGTATCATGCTATAAGCTATGTTTTCCGCTCTATGACCTGTCTCGACAGTCTTTCCCGTCGCTGCTTACAGACCTGTCTCACTCGTTTTATGCGGTGCCTGGTAATCCTGGTTATGGCCTATGCACCTCCTTTACTCAGCCCTCCTCTGGGGGATGGGCATTTGTGTTGTTTCCAGGTGCTTGTCGGTACTCACTACACTTTGCTAAACATCCTCTTGCACCTGTGGCGTAGGGAGAAGGATGTCTGGGTCGTGGGTTAGGCGTTTGTTCCACATTTAATTGACCCCAGCAGGTTGCCCTCTGAACTGGTGGGGCCGACCGGCTCCCTGCAGCAGGGCATGCACCCACATTTCCCCAGCTCACCCCCAGCACTCGACACCATCAGCTTGAAGACTTGGCCAGCCTGATGGCTGAAAGTTAGTTTTTCATTGTTAAGTTGTATTTTTCTGCTTTTTGACGAGATTGAGCATTTTTTCAGGGTTACCAGCCATTTGCATTTTCTCTCCTGTTCTGCTCATCATCATGCAAACTGGCCTTTGCTTTTCCCCTCCTGCCCCCTCCAGCCCCCTCCAGCCCCCTCCTGTCCCTCCTGCCCTGACCGCTGCCTGGAGGCCCGCCCTCCTTCCCTCCACCTGCTGGATTCCTTCCCATGCCTCAGAGCTTCCTTCCTAAATGCCCCGGGCTCTCTGAATTCTGAATCCGTCCCACTCTAGCCTTAAGCCACTGGGCTTCCTATCCTCACAGGGCTATGGTACTAACCCTCAGTATCATCTAGTGAGAACTTACTCTGTGCCGAGACCTTGCTCTAAGAATTTGTGTGTTAACTCACTTCATTGTCATAACGACCCATAAGACAGTTACTGTTATCACGCCAGTTTTACAGAAGAGAAAATGGAGGCCCAGAGACGTTAAGTAAACTGCCACCAAGGCTTCCTGCTGGTCAGTGGCCGAGCCCAGATTCGAACCCACGCTCTAGCAGCAGCATCTGTGGTGCTTTGATAGGGTAAGGACAGGGCTTAGGAAGCACAGAGAACGGCCACCTAACCTGGCCTGGGGCAATCAGAGATGGCCTCCAAGAGGAGGTGACGCCTCAGCTGAGCCCGAAGAAGGAACAAGAGGCGATGACGGGGCAATGAGATAGGAAACGGTTGTCCAGGACGAGAGAAGGACCTGGGCAGTGCTTGAAGGCTGGAGAGCTGGTTCACTCCGGCTGAGCCTGGGGCAGGAGACCAGGTCCAGGTGGGAGCTCAGGGCCAGATCTGGGCAGTACCACAGTTTACACCTCATCCCAAGGCAGGGCCAGGCCTTCCCTGCTTTGTGCCCCGGGAGCAGCATGCCTGGGGGCTCAGCGGGCAGCGCCACACAGGACTCCTGGAGCATCAGGCCAAGTCCACCCACCTCAGCACCTGAGACAGAACGCGCAGGCGCGGGGCGGGGATGGGGTGCCGCTGATTTACATCCTACAGGTTGCGGGGAAAACCCAGGAAGTGCAGCCCAGGCACTAATCAAATGCAAGGCTAATAATAAACGTCCTGAGTAATGAGTGGCCTGGGCCGCAGCAGGCGAGGTGGCCGGAGCCGGGCGGACCGGGAGGAGCGGTGTGAGTAGCTGGGGAGGTGGGTGGGTGGGAGCGAGAAGGGCTTGGTGGGGGGCACGCCGCATGGGCTCCGTGGGGTTCGGTGGGCATGACACCTGCAGCAGATGGGCAAGCTCGGGCAGCCCAGGGCCGCCCACAGGCCCCCGCACGTGGAGAGCCCCGAGTCTGGGGGCTTTGGGGTCTGTGCCTTGTGTTCCAGGAGAGGAGCTGGGGCCGGAGGGTCAGCCACAGGGCAGCAATCCCCTCTGAGACTCCCTGCCCCAAGCTGGCCGAGGACCCAGAGCCAGGCTGGCCAGGACATTTTAAAAAATACTTTATTTTGAAGCCGACACAGGCAGAAGTAAGGAGGAGAGTTTAATGCACCCTCCTGCATGTGTCACCCAGCTTCACGTCTATCGATATGTGACCAACCTCCCGTCACCTGCGCCCCCGGCTTCCCCTTCCAGCCCCACCGGGTCATTTTAAAGCTGATCCCAAATATCGTATTGTCTGATTTGTAGATACTCAGGATTTATCTCCTAAAAACAAAACCAAAAAAACTAACCATCATGCCATAACCGTCCCTCCGTCTCTCAAGCAGCCGGCGGGGGTTCAGACACTCCACATTGTCTCCTCCGTGTCTTTTCCGGTGGATTTGCTCACATCAGGGTCAAACAGAGCCCACAGTGTACCTTTGGTGACAGGTTTTACTCTTACACAGTTCCCATTTTTTTTCCTTGCTGCTTATTTGTTGAAGAAGTGGGATCATCTATCAGGACAGGTTTGCTCGAAAGCAAAAACCTGGAAGCATAGGTCACTAAGCAGATGGAAGGATCCAAGTGGTCCCTGTGCAGACGGGGCCTGAGGCTGGGTCTGAGGGGGTGTGGGGTGACGGGTGCACAGTCTGCTCTGTCCCCCACACAGCGTGTAGGGAGCGTGTCTCTTCTCTGATTCCTCAGACGTATCCTCAGCTCAGGGCTCAAATGTAGAAAATCTCGGAGAGAGTTGACCGGGGCAGGGAGCAGAGGTTGTTTCGACACGGGCTGAAAGGCCCTGGGCCCCGGACACGGATTGGGAACCAGTCAGAACTGTGACCTGGCGCTGATGGGAGTTGCCTCATGCAGCAGACTCAGCCCTGGCTGGGGGTCGGGAGTTCTAGCTTCTGCTTCTCACGGACTCGCTATGTGACCTTGGATGAGCCCCTCCGCCTCTCTGGGCTCCCTTCAGCTGTAAAATGAAGAAGAGCCTCTGTTCCACCAGATGTCCCTCAAAAACGCAGAAGCACGTTGAAGCTGCCAGAGCCCTTCTTGAAGAGTCACGAGCAAGCCTCTGAGAAGGGCTCCAGGCAAAAAAACACGCTTTGACTTTCTTGAACCCAGCATTTTCCACACTGATTTGACCACAGAGGTCTTTCTTGGTGCAGCGCCTATTAACAAGCCGCACGCGTGAGGAGGCACAGGCAGGCCTCTGAGAACTGTCCCTTCCGGCCGCTCTCTGGGCTACGGGCACCAGGGAGCCGGGCCGCACACCGCACGCAGGCTGCCCTTGTCTGATCTAACCCACTGTCCGCCCAACCATCACTCCCCAGTGGGTTGGGGTGGGTAGCAGTCTCTCCCTCTTTTAGCCCCAAATGAGGGAACAGTCAAGGGTCTCTTTTGAATTTTGTTTGATCCATTTGTTTTTTTAAATTTGCTTTTTGAATGTATAGTACAGTCACGTGGTTGGAAGCTCAGAAAGTACAAAAAGGTGTGTAATAGAAAGCTTTCCTTGCCTGCTTCTCCTCCGCCTGCTCAGTTCTCGCCTCCCCCACAACAAACGGCTTTTTTAAGATGTAATTTATGTGCTGTAAAGTTACCCATTTAAAGTGTACAATTCAGTGTTTTTTAGTATATTTACAGAGTTGTGCAACCATTACTATAATCTAATTTCAGAACATTTTCATACCCAGAAAGAAACCTTGTCGCTCCTCACTTCTCCCCACCTCAGCCCTGGGCTCCCACTAATCTACTTTCTGTCTCTATAGATTTGCCTGCTTTTCACATTGGTTTTTTTTTTTAAAGATTGGCACCTGATCTAACATCTGTTGCCTATCTTTTTTTTTTTCTCCTCCCCAAAGCTCTCTGGTACATAGTTGCACATTCTAGCTGTGGGTCCTTCTAGTTGTGGCATGTGGGACGCCACCTCAGCATGGCCTGATGCGCAGTGCCATGTCCGTGCCCAGGATCCGAGCTGGTGAAACCCTGGGCCGCTGAAGCAGAGAGTGTGAACTTAACCATTCCGCCACAGGGCCCAGCCCCTCGTTCCTTTTTATCACCAAATAATATTCCATTTTCTAGGTATTCCACATTTTATTTATCCAATCATCAGTTGATGGATATTTGATTGTTTCTACTGTTTGGCTGTGAACATTTGTGTGCAAGTATCGGTGGACATGTCTTCATTTCTCTTGGGAGTGGAATTGCTGTGTTGTGTGGTAGTTCTGTGTTTGACATTTTGAGGAACCACCAAAGTGTTTTCCCAGGTGGCTGCATAGTTTTATAATCCCGCGTAATGGGGGCCGGTCCGGTGGCCAAGTCGTTCAGTTCCCACGCTCCGCTTCAGCAGCCCGGGGTTTTGCCGGTTTGGATCCTGGGTGCGGACATGGCACCACTTGTCAGGATGCTGTGGCGGCGTCCCATATAGCACAACCAGAGGCACTCACAACTAGAATGTACAGCTGTGTACTGGAGGGCTTTGGGGAGAATTAAAAAAAAAAATCCCAGGGCCAGCCCTGTGGCCGAGTGGTTGAGTTTGCACGCTCCGCTACAGTGGCCCAGGGTTTCACCAGTTCGGATCCTGGGCACGGACATGGCACCACTCATCAAGCCATGCTGAGGTGGCATCCCACATGCCACAACTAGAAGGACCCACAACTAAAAATACACAACTGTGTACTGGGGGGCTTTGGGAAGAAAAAGGAAAAGTAAAATCTTTAAAAAAAAAAAAGTCCCGCATAATACCTGAGGGTTCCAGTCTCTCCAGACCCTTGCCAACACTTGTCACCGCCTGCATTTGTCATTATACCCTTCTCAGTAGGTACTCTGTGTGGTTTTGATTTGCATTTTTCTAATGAAAAATGATGTTGAGCATCTTTTTATGTGCTTATTAGCATATATCTTCTTTGGAAAAATGTCTATTTAACTCCTTAATCCATTTTTAAATTGGGCTGTCTTTTTGTTATTCAGTTATAAGAGTTCTTTGCATATTCTGGATACAAATCCATTTTCAGATATATGATTTGCAAATATTTCCTCCATGTCTGTGAACTGTCTTTTTATTTTCTTGATGGTGTTCTGTGAAACACATAAGTTTTTAATTTTGATGAAGACCAATTTCTCAATCTTCTCTTTAATCATTTGTGTATTTAGTTGTCATTGTCTAACCCCAATTCATGAAGATATACTCCTGTTTTCTTCTAAAAGTGTAGTTTTAGCTCTTACATTTAGGTCTAAGATCCACAGTGAGTTAATTTTTGTGTATGGTGTGAGGTAGGGATTCAAATTCATTCTTTTATTCGTGGCTATTCAGTTGTCTCAGCAGTATTTCTTGAAGACTATCCTTTCTCCCATTGAATTGTCTTGGTACCTTTGCTGAAAATCAATTGACCATAAATGTTAGGCTTTATTTATGGACTCTCAGTTCTAGTCTATTGATCTACGTCTATCTTCATGCCAGCATCACACTGTCTTATTCACTATTGCTTTGTAGTAAGTTTTGAAATTGAGGAGTGTCAGTCCTCTTGCTTCTTCTTTTTCAAGATCACTTTGCCTCTTCTGGGTCTCTTGCATTTCCGTATGATTTTGGGGTCAGCTTGGCAAATTCTTCAGAAATCCAGCTTGGCGTTTGATTGATTGCACTGAATCTGTATAACAGTTTGGGGAGTGTTGCATCTTAATGATATCGAGTCTTTCAATCCATGAACATGGGATGTCCCTCCATCTATTTAGGTCTTCTTTAATGTCTTTCAACAGTGTTTTGTAGTTTCCAATGTACAAGTTTTGCACTTCTTTTGTTAAATTTATTCCTAAGTATTTTATTTAAAACACTGTCTTTGGTTTCTTATGTTTCCTTACAGTGTTTCTTTATGTATATGCCAACACTTATAAGTATAGATTAGGACTTTCCCCCTTTTTGCAAAAAAAAAGAAAGAAAGAAAGAAAGAAAAAGAAAAGGAGCTTATGAGTCATGCTGTTAGGTACTTTGTTTTATTTTTATTTTTGTTTTTCCACTTAATATATCTTGGAGTTCTTTCCATGCAATATATAAAGAGCTTCCTCATTCCTCTTTTACTAGCTGCATAACAGTCCGGGGTATAAATGTACTATAGTTTACTCAGTCGGTCCTCTTTTGATTGACGCCTGGGTTATTTCCAGTTGTCTGCTGTTACGAAGATCGCTGCAGTGGATTTATCATTAAGGCTCTGGGGCACATCCTGGCTCCAACCACTGTGTGCAGGGTGAACACATCAGCGTTTTGACCAGTGTTGCCCGATTGCCCTCCCTCAGGGCTGTTCCTGTTTCCTCTCCCTCTCTCAATGAGAGTGCACTTCCTCATGACCTTGCCAACAGAAGGTGTTGTGAAGCCTCCGGAGTTTTCACAGTCTCCTGGGGGAGGATCGCGTCAGGGCGGTCTGAATCTGCCCGTCCCTTTGGACCGAGACCAGCATCTCTGTGCTGTTTGTCCCTGTCTGTGAACTGTCTCTTCGTCTTTGCCCCGTTGTCTGCTGGCTGGCTGGTCTTTTTCTTTCTGTTGACTCTGTAGACCTGAGTTGTAAATGTTTTGTTCCTATTTCTCGTTTGTCTTTGGACTTCCCTTGAGTGTCGTCTGCCATGCAGAAGTCTTTTGTTTGGTTGTATCCTTGTTTTGTGTCATCTATTTTATCAATCTTTCTTTATAGATTTCGGATTTGGGGTCATTGTTAAGAAGGCCTTTTATACCCCAAGGTTATAAAGAGATTATCAGATGATTTCTTCTTTAGAATTTTTAATAATTTTCTTCTTTTTCACATTTAAATCTTTGACTGGGCTGTTTTTTTAATCTAGGGGAAATTATTTTCTGTGCTGGTTTTCTGGCTCAGTCAATTCGTGCCAAGAATTCTCTCACCTAAGTTTTGAAAGCGACAGCTAGGATTTCCGCTACCCCGCCCTCCCCCAGGACACCTTCGCCCTGAGTCCTGCTTGAGTGCAGGAAATGCAGACAGGGGAGGAGGGCAGAATAAAACTAAAATATTACCCTAGCCTGTAACACAGGACAAGAAAATGCATTGCTGTTCATTCCACAAGTCTTTGCTGAGGACAATTAGGTATAAGGTTTTGGGTCATTTATGAGCATTTACCAAGCACCTACTATGTGCCTGTATTGTGGAAGGCACTGGATTCAGAGATGAATGAGACAGTGTAAGGAGGCAGAATGGCAACTCCCCCAAATGGCAAATTACAAAAGAAGAAGCATCTGCAGGGAAAGGGTGCTCAGGCCACACAATCGTCCAGCAAGGCCCAGGTGAGACGGCGTGGAGGAGAAGCACGGTGATGAGGCGGCAATGGGGACAAGTGTTTGGAAAGCTGTGATGCTTGATCCATGAGTTGAGGTTCTGGGAACAGTTCCCAGGCCTGGAGTGCTCGTGTGATATTACCACTGCTATTAATATTGTAATCATTTTGTATTACTATAAAATGGTTATAAGTAACCCATTATATTTTATACCACTTATATCGAAATAATAACTACCACTTGGCAACCATATCTTGGGCCAGTTACACGCATATCATGTGCATGTCCTTGGGAAATCTTCCTCTGCAAGGGAAAGGCTGAGATTCCCATTGTACAGAGAAAGAACACCAAGTTTTGTGCTGCCCAGGTCCTCTCCCCAGCTGACCCGGCGGTGACTCAGAGCTGTGCTTTCCCCGCCACGGGCCCCTTTGCTCTCACACACATTCTGTCACTGAACTGAGGCAAATCACTTTTCAAAATGAGCTAACAGGAGGCAAAAATCACAATGGGTAGAAATAGGCCGCTATTTCATAAACAGAAACTAAGCAAGTGACTTGACTAGTCCCCCAGGCCATAATGTAGTTCTGACTTTAGATCCAGCGTGGAATGGAGTCCCTGAAAGTTGGCTTGGGGTGGGGCTGGGGCTGGCAGGGGTAGGGCTCAGAGCTATTTTCAATATTTCAAAAAAGCCTGTGAGAAATTATGCACCGCTAACTGAAACGAAAAGCCACCTTTTTCTCTTCCTTCTTTTCCCCTCCCCCTCTCCCACCTCTTCCTCCTCCTCCTTCATGATTAAAAACGGCCATTGTCAGTTCTCCAGCGTGTCACCCAGGTGTCAGGCTATGGCCTCCTCAGGGCGCACACCCATCTCTTCACTCTGGAATCTTCTCCTTCCCCCATCCCACCCATGACAGCCTGGCTTGTAGCCCTCAGCTCACGTTGTGTTTGCTCAAAGACGGAATGAGAAATTTCTCCTGTCTTGAAGCTTTTAATGTCCTTTCTTTTCAAGTCACATCTTGTAAAGAGGAAGAATGAGGAGCCAACACTTCCGTCTTCCTGCTCCTTTCTCATGGGGCTGAGAGCCCTCTGCCCACCACAGAGAGAGAGAGGGAAGTGGCTTAGCCCCTTGTGGCAGGCATTGGCCCTCGTCTTTTTGCCTTCCCCAGGTCCAGGCCTTGGCCAGGGCAGTACTCTGGGGGGTGGAGAGCGGCCATATTAACATGGGCAGCGGCTCAAGGAGGGGGAGGCCTCTACTAATGTGCTCAGCAGCATGCTCAGCACAGCCCTCGCCATGCAGATATCACTCACCATGGCCCCGTGAAGCGAGCCATAGACCCCATTTGACAGGGAGGTAAACCTGGGTCTCAAAGAGTGCAGTGCCACCCAAGGTCACACAGCTGGAGGTGCTGGACCCGGGCCTCATAGTCCAGCGGTTCCCGACCATTGCTGCCTGCTGCTTCACCAGCTTGTCCTCAGAGAGCCTCAGAAGATAATATGCTCACACTGCTGGTGCTTAACTTTGCCATTTTAGACATTCTGTATTATTTCCTGCTTTCTAAGATGAGAACTTAACTCTTACATCACCTTACATCTGTGTACACACAGTGTCGCCTCCACCCAGCCTCCCATAGAGCGGTGTTTACTTAGATCCGTGTAGGCTAGGGGCAGTTCTGACGCAAGGAAGGGGCTGTCCCCATGGTGGACATAGTGACCCCAGGTGGATGTGGGAGGACCAGCAGACGTTACACCCAGACAGCCTGGCACCTTTGCCCACACTCGTGCCCTCAGGGGTTTCCAGAAAATCCATGAGCAACTGAAGTTGTCTTGGATCCCCCTAGCCAACACAGGTGCTCAAGGAGAGACGGTCCTCTTTCCTGCCAGCTAATCGGTTTGCCCTGAAATGTAAAACCCTCTGCGTTTTTTCTCTGTCCCGTCTCCTTCCTCTCTCTTCCTGTCATTGCCTTTGTTCATTGACGATGGTCTAATGACTGTCTCCCCGCACGCAAGTGACACAAGCCAAGGCCTCTGAGTCAGTCATTGGTAGCTGTTGACGTATTTATGACAATGTAAACTTTGTTCACAGCTGAGCCATCCGTGCACTGTGATTTTCCTGGAGCTGGCAACTCCTCAGTTTTCTCTGCATGCATCAATAAGTTAGCCCCAGCTCTGGGACAGGTCCAGCCTGGCAAGTGGTCGAACATCCTCTCTTATCTATTGTTTGCACGTGTTCGTTGGAGACACTCCTTCCTCTTTTCTCCTGATTCGTCTGGGATGGGTTTCCCCCGACGCCCACGGGCAGCTGTCCCTGGGGAGACCTCCTTCACCCTCCTTCCGAGAAATCCTGCCTTCGCCTCTTGGCTGAGATGGACCCTGCTTTCCTCCCCTCCTCGCTTTTGTGTTCACTCTCCAGCACGCGGAGGGAACGCGGGCGTGCTCTAAGGCAACGGAGCACGTCCCCCGGGAGCTGCCTGGGAACGGTGCGGGGAGGGAGGAGAAAATGTTTGAGATCTTGTGTGTGTCATTATATTTTTATTCGTGCCCATACTTGCTTGATAACATGTAATGTTCTAGATTGAAAATAATTTTCTATCATAAATTTGAAGCATTGTTTTACTTTCTTCTTCTTCTTCTTTTGTTTTTTTTGTGGTAAAATATATATAATGAAATTTACCATTTTAGTCATTTTAAGTGTGCACTTCAGTGGCATTAAGTACATGCATAGCGTTTTGCGACCATCACCATTATCTATACCCAAAGCTTTTTCATCACCCCAAACAGAAATTCTGTCCCCATTGAATAATAATTCCCAATTCCCCTCTCCCCCAGCTCCTAGTAACCTCTAACCTACTTTCTAACTCTACCGATTTGCCTACTTTAGTTACCTCGTATGAGTGGAATCACATATATTTGTCCCTTTGTAACTGGCCTGTTCCACTCAGCACAGTGTCCTCAAGGCTCATCCGTGTTGAATATCAGTACTTCGTTCACTTTAATAACTGAACAATATTCAAGTGTACGTGTATACATAGCACAATTTATTTATCCTCCCATCTGTTCATCAACAGTTTGGTTTTCCACCTTTTGGCAACCGTGAACAATACCGCTATGAATATTGTCTCTGTTTGAATCACTGCTTTCAGTTCTTTTGGTATCTGACTAGGAGTGAAACTCCTGGATCATATGGTAGCTCTATGTTTAATTTTTTGAGGAACTGCCAAACTGTTTTCTACAGTGACCGCACCATGTTATGTTCCCATGACCAATATGAGGTTTCCAATTTCTGCATATCCTCACCAACACTTGTTATTTTTCCCATTTTTGGTAATAGCCATCCTAATGGGTGCGCAGTGGTGTTTCACTGTGGTTTTGATTTGCATTTCCCTGATGGCTAATGACGCTGAGCATCTTTTCATGTGCTTGTTGGCCATTTGTATATCTTCTTTGGAGAAATGTCTATTCAAGTCCTTTGCCCATTTTTAAACTGGGTTGTTTGTCTTTCTGTTATTGAGTTGGAGAAGTTCTTTATGTATTCTGGATATTAATCCCTAATCAGATATATGATTTGCAAATATTTGCTCCCACTCTGTGAGTTGTCTTTTCACCCTCTTGATAGTGTCTTTAAAAAAATTTTTTTGTTTTTTGAGGAAGATTAGCCCTGAGCTAACTACTGCCAATTCTCTTTTTGCTGAGGAAGACTGGCCCTGAGCTAACATCCATTCCCATCTTCCTCTACTTTATATGTGGGACGCCTACCACAGCATGGCTTTTGCTAAGCGGTGCCATGTCCGCACCCGGAATCCAAACTGGCGAACCCCAGGCCGTGGAGAAGCGGAACGTGCAAACCTAACCGCTGTGCCACCGGGCCAACCCCTAAAATTTTTTTTTATTGAATTCATAATAGTTTACATCATTGTAAAATTTCAATTCCACGTTATTTTTTGTCTGTCACCGCATAAGTGCTCCCCTTCATTCCCTGTGCTCACCCTCCACCCCCTTTCCCCTGGTAACCACTGAACTGTTTTCTTTGTCCATGTGTTTGTTCATATTCCACATAGGAGTGAAATCATCTGGTGTTTGTCTTTCTCGGTCTGGCTTCTGTCACTTAGCATAATTCCCTCCAGGTCCATCCATGTTGTTGCAAATGGGATGATTTTATCTTTTTTATGGCTGAGTAGTATTCCATTGTATATATATATATATATATATACCACATCTTCTTTATCTGCTGCCGAGACCAGCTAGGCAGCGAGCCGAAGGAGCAGACAGAATTAATAAACAGAACACAATCTATATATTCAATGGGCCAGGGGACCATCAGTCTCAAGGACTGAGGTGAGGTCCCTCGGATCACCACATATTTATTTGCGGGTAA
The DNA here is from genome assembly GCF_041296265.1 of Equus caballus. Classification (NCBI taxonomy): domain Eukaryota; kingdom Metazoa; phylum Chordata; class Mammalia; order Perissodactyla; family Equidae; genus Equus; species Equus caballus. Next base: position 61,090,694 of record NC_091694.1, read on the forward strand.
AGAATCACAGGCATGTACAATAGCAGAAACTCATGCCTGCAGGGATACTCAAGCCAAAGCCCAAAGGTTCTATCCTTCATCCCTCTGAAGCACACCAGCCCATCCCAGGTCATTCCCTTGGGGAGTATCTTAAGAACAATCAGCAAGGTATGCAGACAGTGTTCTGTTCCTGCAAGGGCCCCGCATTCCTAAGCCCCTTGCCTCCATGCTCGATAACATACTCCCCTCTGGCCTGAGATTCCAAAGCACAAGCAATCTGGTATAATAATTATGATAGTCAGCAGATCATATACCTCCCAGCCATGCGTTTGGAATTTATTTTGAGTAGGCTTAAAGCCTAGCAAGAATGCTGCTATGATCTCCTGCAGCATTTATCCGATCATCGGTCAATGGGCACTTGGATTGTTCCCATGTCTTGGCTATTGTGAAAAGTGCTGTGATGAACATGGGGGTACATATGTTACTTTGGATTGTTGATTTCAGATTGTTTGGGTAGATACCCAGTAGTGGGATGGCTGGGTCATATGGTAGTTCTATTTTTAGTTTTTTGAGGAATCTCCGTACTGTTTTCCATAGTGGCTGCACCAGTTTGCATTCTCACCAGCAGTGTGTGAGGGTTCCCTTCTCTCCACACCCTCTCCAACATTTGTTATTTTTACTCTTAGTGATTATAGCCATTTGAACAGGCATAAGGTGGTATCCTACTGTAGTTTTGATTTGCATTTCCCTGATGATTAGTGATGTTGAACATCTCTTCATGTGTTTCTTGGCCGTCTGTCTATCTTCTTTGGAAAATGTCTCTTCATATCCTCTGCCCATTTTTTGATCATGCTGTTTGTTTTTATGTGGTTCACTTGTGTGAGTTCCTTATATATTATGGAGATTAACCCCTTGTCAGATATATGATTTGCAAATATTTTCTCCCAATAGTGGTTTGTCTCTTTGTTTTGATCCTAGTTTCTTTTGCCTTGCAGAAGCTCTTTAGTCTGATGAAGTCCCACTTGTTTATTTTTTCTTTTGTTTCCCTTGTCTGAGAAGACATGATATTCAAAAAGATCCTTTTAAGTTCGATGTCAAAGAGTGTACTATCTGTATTATCTGCCAGGAGTTTTATGGTTTCAGGTCTTACCTTCAAGTCTTTGATCCATTTTGAGTTTATTTTTATGTACAGCATGAGAGAGTGGTCTTTCATTCTTTCGCATGTAGCTGTCCAGTTTTCCCAACATCATTTATTGAAGAGACTATCTTTTCCCCATTCCTGTTCTCAGCTCCTTTGTCGAAGATCAGCTGTCCATAGATGTGCAGTTTTATTTCTGGGCTTTCAATTCTGTTTCATTGATCTGTGTGCCTGTTTTTGTACCACTACCATGCCGTTTTGATAACTGTGGCTTGTAGTACATTTTGAAGTCAGGGATTGTGATTCCTCCAGCTTTGTTCTCTTTTCTCAGGATTGCTTTAGCAATTTGGGTCTTTGATTGCCCCATATGAATTTTAGGATTCTTTGTTCTATTTCCTCGAAGAATGTCATTGGGATTCTGATTGGGATTGCATTGAATCTGTAGATTGCTTTGGGTAGTATGGACATTTTAACTATGTTTATTCTTCCAATCCATGCGCATGGAATGTCTTTCCATCTCTTTATGTCATCATCTATTTCTTTCAATAACGTCTTATGGTTTCATTGTATAAGTCCTTCTCCTCCTTGGTTAGATTGATTCCTAGATACTTTATTCTTTTAGTTGCGATTGTAAATGGAATTGTATTCTTGAGTTCTCTTTCTGTAAGTTCGTTATTAGAGTATAGAAAAGCAACTGATTTTTGTAAGTTGATTTTGTACCCTGCAACTTTACTGTAGTTGTTAATTATTTCTAATAGTTTTCCAATGGATTCTTTAGGGTTTTCTATATAAAAGATCATGTTGTCGGTAAACAGTGAGAGTTTCACTTCTTCCCTCCCTATTTGGATTCCTTTTATTCCTTCCTCTTGCCTAATTGCTCTGGACAAAACCTCCAGTACCGTGTTGAATAAGAGTGGTGATAGTGGGCATCCTTGTCTTGTTCCTGTTCTCAGAGGGATGGCATTCAGTTTTTGCCCATTGAGTATGAGTGTTGGCTGTGGGTTTGTCATATATGGCCATTACTATGTTGAGGTAATTTCCGTCTATCCTCATTTTGTTAAGAGTTTTTATCATAAATGACTGTTGGATCCTATCAAATGCTTTCTCTACATCTATTGAGATGATCATGTGGTTTTTATTCCAAAATTTGTTGATGTGGTGTATCACATTGATTTGTGGATGTTGAACCATCCCTGTGTCCCTGGTGTAAATCCCACTTGATCATGGTGTATGATCTTTTTGATGTATTGCTGTATTCAAGTTGCTAATATTTTCTTGAGGGTTTTTGCATCTGTGTTCATCAGCAATGTTGGTCTGTAGTTTTCCTTTTTTGTGTTGTCCTTGTCAGGCTTTGGTATCAGAGTGATGTTGTCCTCATAGAATGTGTTAGGAAGTGTTCCATCTTCCTTAATTTTTTGGAATAGCTTGGGAAGGATAGGTATTAAATCCTCTCTGAAAGTTTGATAGAACTCCCCAGGGGAGCTGTCTGGTCCTGGGCTTTTATTTTTGGGAATGCTTTTGATTACTGTATCAATCTCTTTCCTTGTGATTGGTCTATTCAAATTACCTATTTCTTCTTGATTCAGCTTTGGGAGGTTGTAAGAATCCAAGAATTTATCCATTTCCTCTAGATTGCCCATTTTTGTTGGCATATAGCTTTTCGTGGTATTCTCTTATAATCTGTTGTATTTCTGTGGTATCCATTATTATTTCTCTTCTTTCCTTTCTAATTTTATTTATCTGAGCTTTCTCTCTCTCTTTCTTTGTAAGTCTGGCCAGGGGTTTGTCAATTTTATTTCTCTTCTCAAAGAACCAGCTCTTTGTTTCATTGATCCTTTCTACTGCCTTTTTTGTTTCAATAGCATTTATTTCTGCTCTGATTTTTATTATTTCCCTCCTTCTGCTGACTTTGGGCTTTGTTTGTTCTTCCTTTTCTAATTCAGTTAGGTGTAGTTTGAGATTGCTTATTTGGGATTTTTCTTGTTTGTTAAGGTATGCCTGTATTGCAATGAATTTCCTTTTTAGTACAGCTTTTGCTGCATCCCATGTGAGTTGGTATGGGATGTTTTCATTTTCATTTGTCTCCATATATTTTTTGATTCCTCCTTTAATTTCTTCAATGATCCATTGCTTGTTCAATAGCCTGTTGTTTAGTCTCCACATCTTTGTCTCTGTCTCAGCTTTTTTCTTCTAATTAATTTCCAGCTTCATAGCATTGTGATCGGAAAAGATGTTTGTTATTATTTCAATTTTCTTAAATTTATTGAGGCTTGCCTTGTTTCCCAACATATGGTCTATCCTTGAGAATGTTCTATGTGCACTTGAGAAGAATGTGTATTCTGCTGTTTTTGGGTGGAGTGTTCTGTATATATCTATTAAGTCCACTTGGTTTAGCTTTTCATTTAATTCCACTGTTTCCTTGTTGATTTTCTGTCTGGATGATCTGTCCATTGATGTGAATGGAATGTTGAGGTCCCCTACAATTACTGTGTTATTATTAATATCTTTTAGGTTTGTTAATAGGTGCTTTATGAACTTTGATGCTCCTGTGTTGGGTGCATAGATATTTATAAGTGTTATGTCTTCTTGGTGGACTGTCCCTTTTATCATTAAATACTGCCCCTCTTTGTCTCTCTTTCCCTGTCTTATCTTGAAGTGTGCTTTGTCTGATATAAGTATTGTGATGCCTGCTTTCTTTTGTTTGTCATTAGCTTGGAGTATCGTCTTCCATCCCTCCACTCTGAGCCTGTGTTTGTCATTGGAGCTGAGATGTGTTTCCTGGAGGCAGCATATTGTTGGGTCTTGTTCTTTAATCCATCTCGCCACTCTGTGTCTTTTTATTGGAGAGTTCAATCCATTTACATTTAGGGTGGTTATTGAGATATAAGGGCTTAATGCTGCCATTTTATGACTCGTTTTCCAGTTCTCCTGCATTTCCTTTGTTTCTCATCCTGTGTGTTTTGGTCTACCAATTGAGTTATGTAGTTATTAATGTTGTGTTTCTTTGCTTTATCCTTACTTATTATTTGTGTCTCTGTTCTGCTTTTTTGTTTAGTTGTTAACATGAGGTTTGTATTCAAAGTCTCATAGATAAGATAGTCCATTTTCTTTTTTTTTTTTAAGATTTTATTTTTTTTTCTCCCCAAAGCCCCCCAGTACACAGTAGTGTATTTTTAGTTGTGGGTCCTTCTAATTGTGGCATGTGGGATGCTGCCTCAGCATGGCTTGATGAGTGGTGCCATGCCTGCACCCAGGATTCGAACCAATGAAACCCTGGGCCACCAAAGTGGATCGCATGAACTTAACCACTCAGCCATGGGGCTGGCCCCCGATAGTCCATTTTCTGATGGCCTCTTATTTCCTTGGGTTCAGTCCCTTTCGTCCCCACGTCCTAAGTTGCTTTTCTCACATCTTATTCCATCTTGTGTTGTCAGATTGTGGTTAAAATGACAAGATTATCTTTGTTTTTGGTGTTTTCCTTCCCTTTATCTTTAATGCTATACTTAAGTATTTGCTAACCTGTTCTGAAGTATAGCTACAATTTTCTGATTTTGTATACCTATTTATCTCCTTACTTTGTGATTTCTAACCCTTTTCTCCTTTTTTTTTTTTCCCCAGGTATGAGGGCCTTATTGAGGATTTCTTGTAAGGTGTTCTTGTGTCTATGAACTCCCTTATCTTTTGTTTATCTGGGAAAGTTTTTATTTCTCCATCATGTCTGAAGGATATTGTCACTGGATAGAGTATTCTTAGCTGGAAGTTTTTGTCCTTCAAAGATTTGAATATGTCATTCCACTCTCTTCTAGCCTGTAAAGTTTCTGCAGAGAAATCTGCTGAAAGCCTGATAGGGGTTCCTTTGTAGGTTATTTTCTTCTGCCTTGCTGCCTTAATATTTTTTCTTTGTCATTGACTTTTGTCAGTTTCACTACTATATGTCTTGCAGTAGGTCTTTTTACAGTGACATATTTAGGAGATCTAATAGCCTCTTCCACATGGATTTCCATCTCCCCTGGGTTTGGGAAGTTCTCTGCTATTATTTCTTTGGACACACTTTCTGCTCCGTTCTCCTCTTTTCCCTCTGGAATACCTATAATTCCTATGTTGCATTTTCTAATTGAGTTGGATATTTCTCGGAGAATTTCTTCGTTTCTTTTTAGTCTTATTTCTCTCTCCTCCTCTGCCTGGAGCATTTCAACGTGTCTATCCTCAATTATGCTGATTCACTCCTCTATGGTGTCTGCTCAAGTGGGACACGCATATTTTGTTTTATCTCTTGCATTGTGTCTTTCATCTCCAATATTTCTGATCGATTCTTCTTTATAGTTTCAATCTCTTTTGTGAAGTAGCTCCTGAACTCGTTGAATTGTTTCTCTATATTCTCTCTTGAGTTTTTTGATGATAGCTATTTTGAATTCTCTGTCATTTAGATTACATATTTCTGTGTCCTCAGGACTGATTTCTGGGTACTTGTCGTTTTCTCTCTGGTCTGGAGATTTGATATAATTTTTGATACCGCTAGAGGGAGTGGCTCTGTTTCCTTACATCTTGGTGTTATTTGGTCACAGTGACCACCTATCGCCACTGGGTGGGGGTCAAGAGTCATGTATTCTTAGCCCTCTGTGTTCTGCCAAGATCCCAGGGGCTGAAGCTGGCCCTGGGCAGGTGCAGGGAGGGGCACTTTCTCCTGGGTGTTCTTGGGGTTTTCTTGCTCTGCCCTCACTATCTGCTCTCCTGGGGTGTTGGCCTGATGAGGTCACCCCCATGTTAGCTTTCACCTCCATAGCTTTCACATCCTAGGCTGTGAGGAGCCTCAAGGATCTTTGAAGTTCCCGTGAATGAGCGTCCCCACCCCCATTCCTTCCCTCTCTGAGGTTGCCTGTGGTCCCGGATCCCAGTCTTTTGGGGAAGGAGCAAAGTTTTCTCTTACCCTGTTCCACCTCCTTTAAGGGGGGCTCCAGCCTCTCTGCCTTCTGTCATATGGCTGCGTGGGTCTCTCAGACATCTTTTGTGTTGTGTTTGGATGTCCTCTGTTGGAGTATGAATGTCTTTTTCGTTGTATGGTGGAGGGGAGAGATTACTAGGAAAGCTCACTCTGCCATGATGCTGACATCACTCTCCTATAACTGGAAGTTTTGATAGTGTCTTTTGATGCACAAAACCTTTAATTTTGGTGAGCTCCAATTTATCTATATGTCATATGCAAAGCGTCATTGTCAAATTCAATGCATGTATGTTTTCTTTTAAAAATTTTATGGTTTTTTGGGGCCAGCCTGGTGGCATAGTGTTTAAGTTCGTGTGCTCCACTTTGGTGGTCCAGGGTTCACCAGTTCAGATCCTGGGCGTGGACCTGTGCACCACTTATCAAGCCTGCTGTGGCAGGTATCCCACATATAAAGTAGAGGAAGATGGGCATGGATGTTAGCTTGGGCCAGTCTTCCTCAGCAAAAAGAGGAGGGTTGGTGGTGGATATTAGCTCAGGGCTAATCTTCCTCACAAAAAGAATTTTAAAATTTTATGGTTTTAGCCCCTAATTTTAGGTCTTTGATGCATTTTAATTTAATTTTTATATATGTTGTAAGGTAAGTGTCCAATCTCATTCTTTTCCATGTGGATATCCAGTTTTCTCAACATCATGTATTGAAAAGAATGTTCTTTCCCCATTGAAATGTTTTTGCACCCCTATTGAAAATCAATTGACCACATATAAGAGTTTCTTTCTGGGTTCTATTCTATTTCACTGTTCTGTGTGCCCGTCTTTATTCCAGCATCACACTGTTTACTTTAGCTTTGTAGTAAGTTTCAAAATCAGGAAGTGTGAGTTTTCAAGATTGTCTAGACTTGTTTGGTGCCCCTTGCAATTCCGTATGAATTTTTAGGATGAGATCTTTTATTTGTGAAAAATGTCATTGGGATTTTGTTAGGGATTGTATTGAATCTGTACATCACTTTGATTAGCACTGATGTCTTAACAATATTGAGTCTTCCAATCCATGAACATGGAGTGTCTTTTATTTAGATCTTTAATTTCAGCAATGTTTTGTAGTTTTCAGGATGTACTTCTTTCCTCACGTGGTTAAACTTATTCCTAAGTATTTTATTTTTTTATGCCTTTATACATGGAATTGTTTTCTTAATTTCCTTTTAGGATTGTTCATTGCAAGTATATATCAATGCAACTGATTTTGAATCCTGCAACTCTGCTAAATTCTTTTATTAGCTCTAACAGTTTTGTGTGTGTGTGGAATTTTTAGGGATTTTACATCTAAGGTCATGTCATCTGTGAACAGAGATAATTTCACTTTCTCCTTTCCAATTTGGATACTTTTATTTCTTTTTCTTGCCTAATTCCTCTGGCTAGAACTTCCAGTACTATGCTGAATCGAAGTAGTGAAAGGGGGCCTTCTTGTCTTGTTGCTAATCTTTGAGGAGAAGCTTTCAGCCTTTCACCATTGAGGGTGGTGTCAACTGTGGAATTCTCATATACGGCTTTTATCATATTGAGGAAGTCTCTTCTATCCCTACTTTACTGAGTGTTTTTATCATGAAAAGTGTTGAATTTTGTCGAATGCTTTTCTGCATCAACTGAGATGATCATGTAGTTTTTTTCTTCATTCTGTTAAGATGGTGTATTACACTGATTGATTTTCATATGTTGAACCATTATTGCATTCCAGTAGTAAATCCCACTTGGTTATGGTGTATAATCCTTTTAATATGTTGTTAGATTTGGTTTGCTAATATTTTGTTGAGGATTTTTTTGTCTATATTCATAAGGCATATTGGTCTGTAATTTTCTTTTCTCATAATGTGTTTATTAAGATTTGGTATCTGCATAACGCTGACCTCATAGAATGAGTTAGGAAGTGTTCCCTCCTTTTCAAGTTTTTGGAAGAGTCTTAGAAGAATTAGCGTTAATTCTTCTTTAAATGTTTGATAGAATTCACCAGTGAAGCCATCTGGTCCTAAGCTTTTCATTGAGAAGTTTCTGATTACTGATTCAGTCTCTTTACTTGTTATAGGTCTATTCAGATTTTCTTTCTTCGTGTGTCCATTTTGGTAGATTGTATATTTCTAGGAATTTGTCCATTTATCTAGATTGTCCAATTTGTTGGTGTCCAATTATTCATAGTACTCCCTTATAATCCTTCTTATTTCTGTAAAATTTATAGTAATGTCTCCACTTTCATTTCTGATTTTACTAATTTGAACCTCCTCTCTTTTTCTTAGTCAATCTAGCTAAAGGTTTGTCAATTTTGATAATCTACTCAAAGAACCAACTTTTAGTTTTATTGATTTTCTCTGTTACAGTTTTTCTATTCTCTGTTCTATTATCTCTGCTCTGGTCTTTATTACTCTCTCCTTCAGCTAGCTTTGGGTTTAGTTTGCTCTCCTTTTTGTAGTTCCTCATGGTGTCCAGTTAGGTTATGATTTGAGAATTTCTTCTTTTTTAGTGTATACACTTGCAGCTGTAAATTTCCCTCTTAGCATTACTTTCACTGTATCCCATAACTTTTGGGTTGTTGTGTTTTCATTTTAATTTATCTCAAGATATTTTATAATTTTCTTTGTGACTTCTTTTTTGACCCATTGGGTCTTTAAGAGTGAGTTGTTTGATTTCCACGTATTTGTGAATTTTCCAGTTTTTCTTCTGTTATTGATTTTTCATTTCATTCTATTTTGATCAGAAAAGATAATTTGAATGATTTCAATCTTTTCAAACTTATTAAGACTTGTCTCGTGATCCAATATATGGTCTATCTTTGAGGATGTTCCATGTACAATTGAGAGGAATGTGTATTCTGCGTTGTTGAGTGTAATGTTCAATACATGTCTGTTGTATGCAATTGGTGTATAGTGTTGTTCAAGTCCTATAATTCCTTATTGACCTTTTTTCTGGTTCTTCTATCCATTAGCGAAAGTGGAGTATTGAAACACCCAAAATATTATTGTAGAACTACTGATTTCTCCCTTCAGTCCTGCCAATTTTTGTTTCATGTATTTTTTGGGCTCTGTTGTTAGGTGCATATATGTTTATAATTGTTATATCTCTGTCAGTATCAAACTTTTTGTTAATATATGTTGTCTTTCTTTTTCTCTTGTAACCTCTTTTGATTTAAACTCTGTTTTGTCTGACAATTTATAGCCACCTCAGCTCTCTTTTGGGAGAGATAATAATAATTGCATGGAATATATTTGCCCATTGTTTTACTTTCAATCTCTTTATGTCCTTTTATCTAAAGTGAGTCTTCTGTACACAGCATATAGATGGATCTTATTTTCTTTTAATCCACTCTGCCAATCTCTGCCTTTTAGTAGGGGAGTTTAGTCCATTTACATTAATGTGATTACTGATGAAGGATTTTCTTCTGTCATTTATCTATTTGTTTTCTATATGTCTTACACGGTTTTTTCCCCTCAATTCCTCCTTACTGACTATTTTGTCTAGTAGATTGCTTAAAATGTATCATTTTGATTCCTTTTTCTTTCCTTTTCTGTATTTTTAAAGTTATTTTCTTAGTGGCTACCTTGGGAATTAGTTAAAATCTTAAACATAACAACTTAGTTTGAATAATATCAGCTTAGTTTCAATAGTATACAATCACTCTGTTCCTATATCTCTGACCCTTTATATTTATATTGTTATTATTATGATAACAATAACAAGAGTCAAGATTAACTCTTTATACATTTTATACCCATTAACATAGGTTTATAATCATTGTTTTATGCATTGGCCCATGACATCATATATGAAAAAAGAGGAGTTGCAAACCACACAAGAAGTATAATAATACTGGCTTTTATATTTACCTATGTAGTTATCTTTACCAGTGTTCCTTATTTTTTCTTATGGCCTCAAGTTACTGTCTAGTGTATCTTCATTTCAGCATGAAGGTCTCCCTTTAACATTTCTTGTAGGGCAGGTCCACTGGTAATGAATTCCTCCAGCTTTTGTTTATCTGGAAATGTCATAATTTCTCCTTCATTCTTGAAAGATGGTTTTGCTGGATATACAATTCTCCATTGACAGTTTTTTCCTTTCAGAAATAGCTATATCACCCTACTGCCTTCTGGCCTCCATGGTTTCTGAGAAGAAATCACCTGTTAATTTCACTGAGAATCCCCCGTATGTGACAAGTGCTTCTCTCTTGCTGCTGTCACAATTCTGTTTTTGTCTTTGGGTTTTGAAGATTTTACTATAATGTGTCTTGGTGTGGGTCTCTTTGAGTTTATTCTGCTTGGAGTTCATTGAGCTTCTTGAACATGTATGTTCGTATCGTTCTTAAGATTTAGGAACATTTTGGCCATTATTTCTTCAAATATTTTTTTATGTCCCATTCTCTCTTTCTCTTTGCTTTCTGGAACTCCTATAAGCATGTGGTGGCACATTGATGGGGTCCCACAAGTCCTTCATGTTCTGTTCATTTTTCCTCAGTCTTTTTTTTTCTGGGAAAGATTTGGCCTAAGCTCACATCTGTTGCCAATTTCCTCTTTTTTTCCCCTCCCCAAGCCCCAGTTGTATATTCTAGTTGTAGGTCCTTCTAGTTCTCCTATGTGAGCCACCACCATAGCATGGCAACTGATGGGTTGGTAGTGTGGTTCCACACCTGGGAACTGAACCTGGGCCACTGAAGTGGAGCATGCTAAATTTCCACCACTAGGCCATCAAGGCTGGCTCTCCTCCTTTTTTTTTTTTTTTTATTTCTTCATCTCAGACTAAATAATTTCAATTGTCTTATCTTCTGGTTCACTGATCCTTTGTTCTGCCTACTCAAATCTGATGTTGAACCTTCCTAGTGAGGGGTTTTTTTTCACTTCAGTTATTGGACTTTTGAATTCCAGAATTTCTGTGTGATTCCATTTTTTGATGACTATTTTTTAGAGCAGTTTTGGATTCACAGCAAAATTGAGTGGAAAGAACAGAAATTCCCCGTAGACCCCCTCCCACCACACTTGCACAGCCTCCCTCACTTTCCACATCCTGCACTAAGGTGGGACATTCGTTACAATCAATGAACATGCATTAATACATCATTATCACTCAAAGTCCACAGTTTTCATTAGGATTCACTCTTGGTGGTGTACATTCTATGGGATTTGACAAATGTGTAATGACAGGTATGCACCATGATAATATCACCCAGAATAGTCTCACTGCCCTATAAAATCCTCCATGCTCTTCCTTTCTCTCTCCTTCCCCAACCGCTGACAACGACTGATCTTTCTACTGTTTCCATAGTTTGCTTTCAGGATGTCACACAGTTGAGATCATACAGTAGCCTTTTCAGCTGGGCTTCTTTCAGTCAGCAATATGCATTTAAGTGTCCTCCATGTCTTTTCATGCCTTGATAGCTCATTTATTTTTGGTGCTGAATAATATGCCATTGTGTGGATGTACCACAGTTTATTTATCTATTCACCTACTGAAGGAAACTTTGGCTGCTTCCAGGTTTCTCTCACTCTCTCTTTTTTTTTCAGGAGGATTGGCCCTGAGCTAACATCTGCTGCCAATCCCCCTCTTTTTTGCTGAGGAAGACTGGCCCTGAGCTAACATCTATGCCCATCTTCCTCTACTTTATATGTGGGATGCTTGCCACAGCCTGGCTTGACAAGAAGTGCCATGTCCGCACCTGGGATCCGAACCAGCAAACCCTGGGCCACCAAAATGGAACGTGTGAAATTAACCACTGTGCCATCGGGCCGGCCCCAGGTTGCTTCCAGGTTTTGATTCCTTTTTGACAACTTCTATCTCTTTATTCATATTCTCCTTTTGCTCATACATAATTTTACTGCTTTCCTTTAGTTCTTTGTCCATGGTTTTCTTTAGCTCATTGGACATATTTTAAACAGTTGATTTAACATCTTTGACCAATATTTCCAATGTCTGGGCTTCCTCAGGGATGGTTTCTATCAAATTATTTTTTTCTGGGAATGTGCCATATTTTCCTGTTTCTCTGTACGTTTCATAAATTTTTTGAGAACTGGATATTTTGAGTATTACTTTGTGGTAACTCTGGGAACCTGATTCTCCCCCCTCAGAGATTGCTGGGTCTTGCCTGTTGAGGGCTGGAGTCTGTTTGTGACTTTCCCAAATTGTTTTTGCAAAGTATGTATTCCTCTTGTGTGGTCACTGAAGTTTCTGTTCCTTTATCTCTGCAGCCAGCCAGTGACCTGACGAAGATTTCCTTAAATGTCTGTCTCTCAAAAGTGGGGGGAAGTAGTGTCTGTCTCTTTAAATCCCTGGAACCCACATCAGCCCTTGGAGGTTGAAACAATGGCCACCAGCCTCTGGTCTGGTCTCTCAGTGATCAAAAGCAGCAATAAGAGGGGCCGCCCCATGGTGCAGCAGTTAAGTGCGTACGTTCCGCTTGGGCAGCCCGGGGTTCGCCAGTTCAGACCCTGGGTGCAGACATGGCACTGCTTGGCAACCATGCTGTGGTAGGCGTCCCACATATAAAGTAGAGGAAGATGGGCATGGATGTTAGCTCAGGGCCAGTCTTCCTCAGCAAAAAGAGGGGGATTGGTGGCAGATGTTAGCTCAGGGCTAATCTTCCTCAAAAAAAAAAAAAGAAAGAAAGAAAAAGTAGGAATAAGCAATCAGAATTCACAATCCCATTATTTGGAGTTTGAGTGCCTTATTGCCCATCCAGGCTCCAACAAGTTACATGAGGAACGTGGGCGTTTGTCTCCAGTGCTGCCTACGTGCAGCTGGGGGCTGGAGAGTGGTATCCGCCATGATGGGATAGGCTGAAAATGCACTGAAATTCCTGAACATTACCAGCTCTCCATCCAGCTCTCCTCCGGACAACTCCAGAGTTCCAAAATAGTGACTGCAGACAGTGGCTGCCGGCCGGTGCTGTTGAGCGGGAGGGCAGACTCCTGGCGCTTCCTGCTCTGTCTTCCCTGACATCGCTCTCCTCACATCCCAGCTTTGCTTTGAGATGCTCACGGACTTCCTGACTGGCAACGCTCTGTGGTAACCTGCTTGTTCTCAAGAAGGTTTGAGAATCTGCTCTTCGTCCCCGGTGCTGCTCAGTTTCGTGACGATGGGTCTTGGTTTGTTAGAATTTATTGTGCCAGACGCCTGATGGGCTCTTTGAATCTGGAAGCTAATGTCCGTCAAATCTGTTTTTTCTGGAACTCCCATGAGTTAATCTTTGGACCTCCTGAAATGATACAATAATTTTCATATCTTTTCTCTCCCTATTTTCTGGGAAATGTCTTCAATTACAACTTACAACCCTTCTACTGATGTTTTATTCTGGCTATCATATTTCTAATTTCTAGTAATTCTCACTTGTCTTTGCGGCTCGCACGAGGCTTCTCGGCCCGCCTCCTTTGAGCTGTCTGTCATCCGGAGGCGGGGCTCCTGCCTGGGGCGCTCTCGGCTGTGGTTCCCCGCTCAGAGTGACGCACTACCAGCCGATTGGCAGTTCTGGGTAAACGGACAGCGTTGTTAAAGTAGAAGCTTTGCCCTGTGGTCAGGCAGCGCCTTCTCATTTTCTTGAGAGAATCTCGCAGTCTGTGCCTCCAGGTCTCTTCCTCTGAGTTGGGCTTCCCGGAGCAGAGGCTGATGATTTCCTGCCAGTTGCAGGAGGAGGAAGGAGACATTGTTAAACGCGGAGCCACGGCGCTCAGCTGTGCCCGAGGAGACCCCAAGTCTTCTGCTTGGATGGGCGAGGGGCCGTCACCTGCCTGGGCATGGCGATCTGGCTGGGCTCAAGCCCTCTTTCTATAAATTTCCAGCTACCGTTGCTTTGCCCTCCCTTCCCCCACTGTCGGAGACACTGGTGCCCCCAATTCCAGAATCTTCCTGGGGGGCTGTGGCTCAGATCAGCTTCCTTCCCCGATGGGCATCAGAGATCTTAAACTGAGGTCAGTCACCCCAGTGTGTCCACCAAACATCTTCCAAAATGTTGCTGACGTCTGTCCCCTGCTGGGGTAACTTATTCCATTCTCTTTATCTTTGAGGATAAACTTCCTTTTCTGTCCTTTTAGTAGGATTTCAAGGGGGAAGGAACATAAGCTCGTGTGTTTAAGCCGCTGTGTTAAACCAGGAGCCACTGGCCTCTTCTCAGGCAGTTTCATTCAAGAATAAACAAATGCCGTGCAGAATGTTTACAAGAAGTCGTTGGGGGAGCAACGGTGCTGAAATCAGACAGAACATCCTAGAAGAGGTGATGCATTCACACGAGAGGCTCAGCAGCACAAAGGAGCCTCCTCAGGGGCTCAGGGGTCTTGTGGAGCCAGTGACACCAGACACCAAAGTCCAGGAAGGGGCAACGTGAACAACCGACGGTGTAAAAGTCACAACGAAAGTTAGCTCTGGGAGTGGACGTCAGATGGGAGGGGACCCCAGAGCGTCTTCCGGGGGCCGGAAATCTATACCTTGGTGTGGGTGGGGGCAACAGGTGTAGACGTACAGAAAAACTCAACAAGCGCACACTTAGGATTTGTGTCCCTACATTGGGGGTGTCTCATCCCTCGGTGAAAAGGAAAAGGGAAGGAAGTTGACATTATTGAGTGCTTGCAGTATGCTGGGCACGGGCTCCATCTGCTTTTCTCTTTGTTCACTCATTTCATGAGCACCTGCTGTGTCCTGGGCACGATCCGGGCTCTCGGGGCCCAGCAGCAAACAAACATTCAAGTCTCTGCCTGCACAGTGCTCGTGGTGGGGGCGCTGGCACCAGCGCTCACAGAGAGGCGGAATGACAAGGAACGGGCGCATCAGTGTGCAGAGCAGGGCAGTGTCCTGTCTTGGGGAGAGTCAGAAAGTCTCCCTGAGGGAACGAAGCTGAATCAGAGGTCCAAAGGATGAGGAGGAAGTAACCAACTGAGGACAGGGAAGAAGATCATTTTATGCAAAGGGAACAGCATGTGCCAAGATCCTGTGGTGGGAAGAGGTGTGGCCCATTAAAGAAGGCTGAGAACAGGGCCACGGGGGCACTGACACGAGGGAGGGGCCTCAGAATGGCCGTTTCACAGATGGGGAAACTGAAGCTCAGGGAGGTGACGTGGCTGCCCCAAGTCACCCAGCAAGTGCAGCCGGGATTGGAAGCCAGCTTTGTGTGGTTCCCCCTCTGCTTGCTGAGACAGAGAGTGGGAAGGTGAGCAGGAGAGGCCACCCGGGTTCCAGCCTCCAGTGGGTGCCAGCTGCCCTCATGCTCCTTGCCTCTCAGCTCCACAGGGCCTGCGGCCGGGGGCGGCCATGCCATCCTGCCCCGAAGAGCAGTACTGGGACCCCCTGCTGAACGCCTGCCTCTCCTGCAGACCCATCTGCAGCCATCAGACTCCGCGCGCCTGTGCAGCCTTCTGCAGTGAGTTCCGGGCCCGGGCCGGGGGACGGCCGGCTCAGCCCCTGCTTTCCCCTACAGTGGTCCTTCTGGCCCACTGCGCCTGGGGCCTGAGGATGGCGTGATGGGAGGAGATGTACCACGTGGCACCCTTTACCCCTTGATCTTTCTGCTCTGGCCACACGGGCCTCCTTGCAGTTTCTTGAACATGCTGTATTCTTTCGTGCCTCAGGGCCTTTGCCAGGTTGAACCCTCTGCTCCCTGCTACCTAACCTTCGGGACTCAGCCCGAGTGTCAGAGGTCTTCTCTGACTGGCCAACAGAAGTTCGGCCCAGCTTTGTCATCCTCTGTTCTTACTTTCTTTTTGAACTTTTTCTTATAGAAATTATCAAGCATGGAGAGGACAGCATAACAGACCCCTGACTCCCCATCGTCAGCTTTAAAACTTCCGCCTTGCTATTCCCCAACCAAATTTTTTGCTTGTTTAAAGCAAATCCAAGAACTCATATATTTCACCTGTAAAAACTAGATCATGAATCCCGAACACACAAGGGCCTCTGAAATCGAACCTCGACATCTTAGCACCTCAGGCAGCAATTCCTCAACATCGTCTGGATTCAGGACAAATCTAATTTTCTCTGATTATCTTGAAAAATATCTTTTGCTTGCTGCTCTTTCTCATATTCGTTCTTTTCCTTGATGGAACATATGACAGTTTGTGTTGTGTTCTTTCATGTGTGTCTGTTTCATGTCTGTCTCTGTGAGCTCCTCAGGCCCAGCACAGTGCCTGACACATAGGAAGTGCTTCGCAAATACTGTTTGTGGCGAGTGGAGCTCAGAGAGGCTGAGTGACCTGCCCAAGATCGCACAGCATAATAGAGGGAAAGTTAGGATTTGAGCCAGGACTCCAAAACATGATTCTCCAAAACACCATTATCCATTAATGAAGTAGAACATTGATTGTGTCATTGCACAAATGTTCATGGAACCTTCCATCCCCTTGAAAATGACCCTTCAAAGAGGCTTTCGTTTAATGGGAGAAATGACTACATTTTGAGGTAGAAAGTACAGTACATAAAACGCCACACAGCTGGGTGAGACTGCCTCCAGCTGATGGGCTGGAGAGCAGAGATGTCTTCCTGGAGGAAGCAGCCCCTGAGATGGGTCGTGAAGAGTGCGTAGGTGTGGCAGCCCGATGACGGAAAGAGGGACTAGTGTGGGCAAAGGCCTGGAGGTGGGGAAACACTCAGGAATGTCAAGGCCCACAGGGGAGGTCGTGCAGCCAGACAGTGAGGGAGCTCAGGCACCACCTGCAACAGCCACACTAGGGTCCCTGAGGAGGGGCGGAGCTCACAGGGAACCCAGGAATACCATCGCCAGCAGGCTCATGACGTCTCATGTGGCTCAGTGGAACCCGGGGCCAGGCGGCGCCACGGCAACGGAGGCGATGGGGCCATCTGAGTCTGCCCTGAGGTCCCAATTCCACCATCTTTCTGGTCTTTTCCTTTCCTCTGTCAGGCACGTCAGTGTTGGTGTGTTTGCCTTGCAAAGAGGCTAAAATGAGTATTCTCAAACCTTCGCTTAACGGAGCATTTTTTATGATGTGTCAGGCCCTGTGCTGGGGACTTCAAATCCTCACGACCTTAAGAAGTCACTATTACTGTTATTTCTTTCTTGGGCATGAGGAAACTGAAGCACCGACAGGTGTAGCCCTCACAACCTGCAGGTGGTGCAGCAAGGAAGGCCTCCTGGGCCGTGGGGCCTTGCAGTCTGTGCCCTTAACCTCTGCCTCGCGCCGCCTCTGCAATGCGCCCCTCACACCTGCTGCATGCGTCACAGGTGCATGTAGAGAAAGTCTGATTGTAAAGACGAGTGACGAGGAGCCATGCCCGCAGAGCGCAGACCCCGCCTGCATCCCAGGAGCTCTGCCGAGGCCAGCGGGCCGGGTGGGCTTCGGCTCGCGGGCCTGCTGCTCCTTGGCGCGGACACCTGGTTAAGCTCCCACAATTCTCCTTCATTAAGACATAAGAAACACTTCATTCGAGCTTTCCGACCTTCCTGCCCCTCTGACCCTTACGTCACATGAAATGCGCTTCTCCTTTTTGAAGTTTGAAAACTGCAAGAACTTATTTGATGATGTGCTAACCTAATTTAAAAGATAAAGAGACAATCCTTATATGTTTAGAAACTAAGAAATGCACTTTTAAATAAGCTATAGGTCTAGGAAGAAATAATGATGAAAAGTAAAAACACTTTAAACTAGATATAGGAAAAAATACTACATATCAAAATGTGTGTAATGCAGCTAACAACCAGCACTTAGGGGACACAGCACAGCCTTACATTTGCGAATTGGAAAAGGACCTGGATTATCTGGGAATTGCTCTTGGGGAACCGGATTGTGATTTTTTTTTTCACTTTGATGCCCTTTGAGGCCAGACCCGCAGCTCCCGCGGTCTCGGTCACCCAGTGCCATCACTTGTTTCTGTTTCCTAGAGTCACTGAGTTGCCTCAAGGAGCAAGGCAGGTACTACGACCAGCTGTTGAGGGACTGTGTCAGCTGCGCCTCCATCTGCGGACGCCACCCCAAGCAGTGCACGTTCTTCTGTGAGAACAAGCTCAAGAGCCTCATGCACCCGCCCCCGGAGCTCAGGAGGCAGCGGCCGGGCCAGCTTGAAACCAGGTCAGACGGCTTGGGAAGGTACCAGGGACCAGAGCACAGAGGCTCGGAGGCAGGTCCAGGTAAGTCACCTGCGGCTGGCTTGCACAGTGTCTGAGGGTCAGACTGCGGGGAAAGCCAGACACCGGGCCTAAATAACAAGGGTCTGCAAAGCGGGAAGTCCAGAGTCCAGGCAGTTGGCCAGAAGCCAGCAGGGTCATCACGGAAGAGAAAAAAATTTAGACAAATTATCCAGAAGTCTGTGGGCAGGAAGGAAGCAGGAGGAGGAAAGACCTGAGGTTGGGAGCCTTATCATGGAGGCTGAATGAGTTCTTAAGACACAGGGCAGCGAGTAACCGGCAGGACTGGCCTTGTGAGCAAGACCTCTTATTCCATTCAGAGGCAAAGGAGACTTCCTAAGGATGAGAAGGAAGAAGTATTACACAAAAGCTGATGGGGGCCGGCCCCGTGGCCGAGTGGTTAAGTTCGCTCACCGTCCAGGGTTTCGCCGGTTCAGATCCTGGGCGCAGACATGGCACCACTCATCAGGCCATGCTGAGGTGGCATCTCACATGCCACAACTGGAAGGACACACAACTAGAATATACAACTATGTACTGGGGGCTTTAGGGAGAAGAAGAAGGAAAAGAAAAAAAAGAAGATCGGCCACAGTTGTTAGTTCAGGTGCCAATCTTTAAAAAAAAAAAAGCTGATGGTGGGGATTGGCTGCGTTGGATACGGTGGGAAAGGTTCCTTGAACTGGGCATCTGCTAAAGCGCCAAGCACTGAACATGATCTAATTATCCTCCCAGAAGACACTTCTTGGCTGACCTGCTCTGTGTTGTCAGGAAGGTCGGGAGGGGCTGCCATGTGGATCCGTAAACACTTGAGATGTTATGACGCTGCCCTTGGCCTGTCAGTGGAGAGACAAGAGGCTGAAGCTCCCAGCATGCGGATTGATCTCTTCCCTTTGCCGTGACTGCCTCATGATAGCATCCTTTCCAGGTGGCCGGGCCCTAGTGCCAAGATGCCCAAGGGCGAGCCTCGTGTGCCCTGATGAGGGAGGTTGCCCATCCCCAAATTCTGCTTGGTTGGACTGTTGTCTCTCACTCTCGTCTGCTGTCTTGTCCGTGAGCTGCTGCTGCTTCACAAACAGCCTCCAGATTCGGCGGCTTATTCCTCGGGAGCCTGGGGTTTGGCTGGGGCCAGCTGTCTTCGGCTAGCTCAGCCAGAGGTGGCTCCGCTCCATGTGTCTCTCAGCCTCCTCCCGGGTCCAGCGGGCTGGAAAGGCATGTCCTTCTTGTGACGACGGCAGGAGTGTAAGAGGTAGAAATACACAAGGCCTCGGGACGCAGGGGCTGGGAGCTTGCATTACACCATCGCTGCTGCCTTCTATTACTCAAATTGCAAAGCCAGCCAGGTTCAAGGAGGAGAAACAGACGCTGCCTCTTGGTGGGTGGAGAGGCAAAGAATTTGTCGCCATGTTGAGTTGTAATCTAGAACAGCAGAGAGAGAGGGAGGGAGGGAGGGAGGAACAGCACATTCCCACGCAGAGGGTGCGGACACAGAGGGAGCGACGAACTGAGCCGCAAAGTGGGGGCACACCTGCTCCTCCCACTGGCGATCCCGTGCCTGCCCTGCGGTCTGCGACACCTTTGATCCTTCCAGCCAAACCCAGAACCTTTCTCACCTCTGATGCAATAGATTCCTCTTCAGATCAATCCTACCTACTTTACAGGTCAAGAAACCAAGTCTCAAAATTTGACATGACAAGCTGAGGGTTGCACACTGGGTGCGTGGCTGAGCTGGGACTCGGGCCAGTCTGTAGGTTTCAAAGTTTGTTCACGCTGCAAGAGCAAAAGTCCCAGAGTGGTGTCCATGGGATTGTCACCCCCTGAGGGTGACCTGCTGCCCATGGGAGATGGTTAGCTATTCTGATTTGTGACCATAGCCAAGCCCCAGCCCTGGAGGGCGCTGGGTAGAAGCTGGGAGCCTCATCTTGGCACCAGGGATGGATCGCCCAGGAAGTGTGGATGGGGGTTGTAAGGACATGTTGGGGAGCCAGCATCAGCTGTCCCACTTGTATCAGGGAGGGCCAGGGGACATCATGGGCCCTCCCGGGCCTCGGTGACTTGGTGGTGGTCTTGCACGCTGCCCCTGCCTGAGACTCGCTGGAGCTCCGGGGCCTAGGTCCGCCGTGCTCTCTCCTCTGACGCTTCCGGGTGCCGCTGGGGCAGAAGCGGGATTTGAGGTCGATTGTAAACAGGAAGCACCAGGGCCACATGCCCAGAGGAGGGACCAGGTGTGGACCTGTTTGAGGGGACTGGAGAGCACTATGTGGCCAGGCCACATCTGGCTGCACACAGTGGTGGAGCTGATCTGTCCCCTGCCCTCTTATGGGCTCCTCGAATCCTGCCGTCCCCCCACTCATCCCCCCACAAGGCCCCACTCAACCTGCTCCAGGGCCCTCACGCATGCCTCTCAGAGTGGCCTTCCCTCATTTGATGCGTAACTGTGGAGGGCTTGCTGTGCATGAGGGAGGCAGCAAGAGCAGGGCAGATCCTGTTCCTGTCCCATGGACGTCACAGTCTGAGGGGAGAGACAGACAATGCACAAGACTCGTGCAAATGATAAATTAATCTCAGTGCAGGGTGGCAACACAGCTCAGCCTGGGGTGCGACGGGCAAGGAAGGCTTCCCGAGGCGGGGCCTGGCGGTAGACTGCGGTGGTGGTGCAGGCTATGGAGGCAGCCCCTGGTTCCATCCCTCACTCACTGTGTGACCTTGAGCAAGTTGCTTCACCTCTCTGAGCCTTGGTTCTGTGAGACTGAGGTGACGCGTCGTCATGGAGTTGATGCATGAGCGCTCGGTCAGGATCAGAGATGCCCACCCAGCACTTAAGAAGAAAACATGTGTTTCAGAGTCATGGTGGGGGATGGGTGTTCCAGGTGAGGGAACAACACGTGCAAATGCTGGTGGGGGTAGAGGAGCTGTGCCGGGGGGCGGAGGAGCTGTGTGCTGGAGGCAGACCTGGGGGGAACGAGACCAAATCCTGGCGTCAGGGGCTCCCAGCCTAGGGGAGAGGCCTGCACAGGCGCAGGAGGACGACTCCAGGCCCACATGATGAGCTCCCTGCCAGGGGCTGGACGGTCCAGGGAGCCGCCCCTCCACCGCTGAGACTGCGCGAGGCCCCCAGAACAGGAGGAGCACCGCGGCAGGAAGGAGGAGCACTGAGACGGGCGGCAGGCATTTGGGCGGCTGGACGGGGGCCTGGGAGGGACCAGACACCACATGACAGAGGGCCCGTCTGCCAGGCTGGGGAGACTGACACGCTCCGGAGGCAGGGGCAGCCGCAGAACGCGAGGGCCAGTGCTGGGCTGTAGGGAGACCCCCACCGCCCTGGGGTGGCTGGTGGCGATGGCGGCAGGGGCCCTGCGAGAGGCTGTTTCTGGCAGTAATGAAGGCTGCAGATGCCAAGGCCCTGGGATGGAGACAGAGGGCAGGTGCTTTGGCACAGGATTCGTGGGGCGGAAAGGCCATCATGAGGTGAGCAGCGGGGGCCTCCAGCACAGCTGGCAGCTCAGCCCTGCGGCCTCAGCACTGTGCCCAGAGCCCTTCTTGGGACGGTGTTCTCAAGCACGGAAGCTGAAGCCCCCAGGGTCACAGAGAAAGCAGGGTGCTGAGATGCTGCCAAATAGCATCTCAGGAGAGAAAACCAGACGAAATGTGAAATCAAATGATGTCACACAGATTGCGACATCAGACTGAATCTACGTGTTTCTCCATCAATGCATTCAATAGCAGGATGAGGGCTGGCCAGAGGACGACAGTGCTTTCAAACTCCCAGTGACCATAGGCGACACTTCAGGGTAAAACCACTGAGGTGGGGACGGAGACACCTGTGGTTCTGCTCTTAAAGCCACAGTCACTGCTCAGACAACCGGGGGCTGTGGCCTCCACGTCGAGTGGAAGCAAAGGCTAAATTTCAGTCGGCAGCCCGTGAAAATAAAGATTTGTTTTTCTCATCCCAGTCCACGGCGCCCCCCACTCCATCCGTGGCCCCCAGGTCCCCAGTTAAGAGCTCTGGGAGGTATGAGCAGGGCCCTCCGCCAGCCTGCCTGCCCCTGGATCCAGCCCCACCTCCCTGTGTGACCCAGGGAAGTTTCTGGACTGCTTGTGCCTAACTGTTCCCACCTGCCACCATCGCAACAGCGCCTACCTCACAGGGTTCTCGTGAGGCCCAAATGACTTTGGGTTTTGAGTGCACAGGACACGCCAGGCACTGGCAGGATCTCACTGGGCGCAGAGAGCAGAACATGGTTCTTCCCTGGGGGCTGCGCCAGCTTCCTGCAGCTGCTGGACAAGCGCCACCAGCTGGGGGCTCAGAGCATCACAATGTAGGCTCAGTTCTGGACGCCAGACGTCTGATATGGAGGTGTGGGCGGGGCTGCGTTCCCTCCGAGGGCTCTCGAGGAGAATCCTTCCTGGCCCCTAACGGCTTCTTGTAGCTCCAGGCACCCCTTGGCTTGTGACTGCATCACTCCAGTCTCTGTCTCCATCTTCACGTGGCTTCTCCTGTGTGTCATCTGTCTTCTCTCCCTCCCTTCTCTTCTAAGGACTCTTGTCATTGAATTTAGGGCCCACCCTAATCCAGGATAATCTCCTCTTGAGATCGTTAACTTATTACACCTGCAAAGGTTCTTTTTTCCCAAATAAGGTCATATTTGCTGTAACGAGGGGGCATCTCTTTGGGGAGCCACCATTCAACCTGCTGCATGGGGTCAGAGGGGAACCCAGATGGACTGAGATTGCTGAATTGGGTCCCCCCATGGGAGGGTAATGCCAGCCTTGGGGGCAGCCAGGATCCCCAAGTGGGTCTGGAGCTCTGGAGAGCATCTCACCTGGAGAACTTGGATTTCATTGGCCTATAAGGTGGCAGTTGTGGTCATAGGAATAGAAAAAGCTACCTGGGGACCCAGGAGGTGTGAGGGGAGAAAAGGACTGAGGAGGAGGCCCTCTGTGGGGGAGTCTGTACCCCAGGGGCCGACAGAGGCCCACAGACACGCTGGGGAGGAGCAGTCAGGGGTCAGAGCAGAACCCTGGATGTTCACCAAGGCATACAAGGAGGAAAGTTCTAGAAGGAGTAGGTCATACCACAGAGAAGGTGCAAATGTCCACCAGCTCTGGCCACAAGGAGGTCAGGGGACCCTATGAAGGGCCATTTTCAGGTGTCCCCAGGTGAAGGCGCCCTGACCCACGGAAATGGCGGGGGCGGGGGCAAGACGGGGGCTGCGGGCTCTCCACCCACAGGCAGGGGGCCCCTCTCACCATCCCTGAGACCAACAAAGCAGGCCTCTTCCTCTCCCCTGTCCAAACCGAGCCTCATCGTTTATCAGTCCCTTAATGTCCTTGAGTCCATTTTAATCAAAGTCCACCAGACAGGAATGCACGGGGCGGCTGGGGTCAGAGCAGCACAGACTGTCCTCCAGGACTCGCTTGTCCACTGTGAGCCCAGGATGCCCAGCCTAGCCCCGAGCCCCATCAGGAAGGTCACAGGCGGTGGGCCTGAAGCCGACAGGGGGCGGCTGGTGTGAAGCCACCGAGGCTGATATGGCAAGAGAGCTGAGATGGGGCAGCTCGGAGCTGGTGGGCTGGCCCACGACAGGCATCAGGGATGAGAAACCCAGCGGCCAGGCTGAGGGGTGTGCAGGACGCACTGCAGGGTGGGAAATAGCCGCTTTCTTGCGTGGATCACTTCCGTAAAGTCGGGATCAGCATGGTGGGGTGGCGGATGACACTGCTTCTGTCCTGGGAGTTGCTCAGTCTCCCTTCCTTTGGGAGTGGGAGCTGGACTGGGTGCCCCGTGGCTGGTCTGACAGCGGCTGTGCGTTTGTTTATCTCAGGGTGCAGTGTCTTCTCTCCCCCCGCCCCCCGACTGTGACATGCAGCGTCACCGTGGAGGTGTCCACGCCCCTCTGCCTGCCCAGGGCTAGAGCGAGGTCCTTGGAACAGGGTCATCAAGGAGACCTGCTTCACAAGACGCTGGGGGCAGAAGCCCAAGAGGAGAGGGCAGATGGGAAGGGGGCGGTGGAGAGCAGAGGCGGCGCAGCTTGGGAGTGGGCAGGCCCGGAGTAGGACCGCCCGGCTGTCTTGGTTCACTGAGAGTGGGAGCAGCGGGCTGGCCCCTAGGCGTGACCCAGGCCAGGGAGAAGGGCTGAAAGCCTGCAGCCGCCGCCCCTCCCCATCCTGCTGCAGCTGCTGGGCCGCTCCTGCCAGCAAGACAGAGGGTCGCTCTCAGGGAGGGGACACTGAAAGAACGGGCGCTCAGGGGTACCAGGTCCTGATGGGTTTGGGGGTGGGGGTGGAGCAGGAAACGTGGCATTCTGGAAACTGCAACCCCACCTGTCCTTTCCCAAACTTGTCTCCCAGAATGATGGCAGCCAAGTGTTACTCCCACACGCACACGCACGGAGGAGACAGAGGCACCCTCCGTGGGAAAGGCCACGGACGTGGACACTGGAGGCCCTCCAGGACCTGGCAGCGAGGCTCGCACTCCTGCAGGAACCTCCCTCTCAAGTGCGGACGTTCACGCGAGCGTCGGCAGCACGCGAGGATCGAGGGAAGCACGGAGCGTCAGGGCTGCGGGCGGCCGTCCTCGCCACGTGGCCACAAGCCACGCAGGGGGTCCTCCATGAGGGAGGAGGAGCAGAAACCTCCTGTGCCCAGCCTCACTCCTTCCCAAGGACAAACACCCAACCCCCCACCCCCCGCCCCACTGAGCTGCAGGGGTGTGGGGATGCTTGGTGACTTGCTGGAATGTTCTGCCCGGGCCTAGCTGCCTCACACGCATTCGCGTGCGCACCACGGATGCCAACAGCAGCGGTGAGAGAGGAACGTCACACCCCTTTACAGACAAGGAGCGGGGCCGAGAAGCGCAGGACCACGTCCTAGGCCACTGTCAACTCAAGCCATGCGGCTGCGGGCACAGAGCGAGCCCTCCTTCCCGCCTGGCTCAGCTGGCTGATCCCGGCCCGGCCCTGCCACGGCCCGGGGGCACTCGCCCTGCCGCTGAACGACAGGCGACAGCGCTGGGCCAGCGCCGGGGAACCTACTTCCAGGTGAGAGGGGCTTTGAAGACACTGAAAACGAAAGACCAAAACAGAGAGCAGCTCGGAAATCACCCGCCACCGCCGCGGGCCTGTTCGGAGCGCCCAGAGCCGCTTGGGACGCCCTGGGGCTGGTGCTCGGCCCCATCTTCACGCAGGGACGGAGGACGCACCCTTTTTCCAACAAAAACTCTTGCCTGTGCCCCTTCGCTCCCGGGGTCAGCAGACGCGCAGCACGGGCCGAGCCTCTCTGTCCGAGTGGCCAGGTCATGGAGGCCGGCGGAGGGCAGCTTCCGAGGTCGTGGACCCAAGTGATCTTTGTGACTGAACAAAGGGGAGCAGAGACATGACCGCTGCGGCGCCCAGGGGCCCTGGGACCGGGCGGCTCTCCTGGCGTGGCGCAGCGTGGGCCTCCGCCTCCTTCCCTAGGCCTGGAATGCACTCTTGAGAGCTGCGCACTGGCCTCAGAGCAGCTGGGAGCTGATTTTCTGTTTTGAATAGATGACTCATACAGATCATTAAAAAAAGAAAAAGAAGGCATTATACACAAAGGTTTTCGGGAGAAGCCTCCAGCCCCGCAGCCGCTTGGGTTCTCTTCCCGGAAGCAACGAGCCCTGGCAGCTTTGTGTGATCTTTTTTGGGGGGAGGAAGTCTCTTCTTGAACTAACATTCGCTGCCAGTCCTCTTTTTCCTTGAGGAAGATTGGCCCTGAGCTAACATCTGTGCCCATCTTCCTCTATTTTGTACGTGGGATGCCGCCACAGTGTGGCCTGACGAGTGGTACTGGGTCCGCCCCCAGGATCTGGACCCGTGAACGACGGGCCACAGAAGCAGAGCACTCGAACTTAACCGCTACGCTGCCACCCGCTGGCCCCCTGTTGGGTTTTGATTTGCGTTTCTTTTCTCAGCCCAGGGGCTTTGTGAGCTTGTGTTAGGGGAGGTCGCCAGGCAGGAACTAGTTCATTTCCCACAGGAAATCTCAAATCACTGGTCTGGGAAGAGGGAGGAAAAGAAGCTGGGACAAGTCCTTCACTCCCTCAGGAGCATCTCTGTGCTGGTCGTCCGCTGTGGCATCCAAGAGCACCCAAAACTGAGTGACCTGCAGATAACAACAATTTGTTATGTCGCATGGCTCTGTGGGTGACTGGGCTCAGCTGGGCAGGTCCTCTGCTGGTGTCGCTTGGGGTGTCCACATGGTCTCGGGCAGATGGTGCTGGAAGTGGAGTCACCTAGAGGCTCGGCTCCGATGCTGGGCTGGCTGGGCCTCGCCTCTTGTCTCTCTAGTCTCAGGGCCTACCCCTGTCCAAGTGGCCTCTCCAGCTAGACTTCCCAGGGCTCCCTGGAGAGCAAAAGCAGAAGCTGCCAGGCCTTCTCAGGGTGAGGCCAGGACGGGCACTGGGTGACCTCAGCTGCGTTCTCCTGGTTGCAGTGAGATCTCCAGCCCAGCCCAGATTTGAAGGGCAGGAGACGGGGAGGTGGTTCTTTGGGGACTAGCTCTGAACACTCGCTGCCACAGGCTCAGAGTTGGTCTGGGTGTTAGAATTCACACTGAAAACATCTGAAACATGTAGATGTTTAGTCTTTCTCTTTGAATCAACAAGGCAATTGGTTTGTACTTAGCAGCAGCCTGGTAGCTAGGCTTCCACCTCTGATGTGAAGGCTGCTGGCCTCTCCCCTGTGGACCCAGCCAGTACAATGTTTTCATGTTATTCTAGAGGTGAGTAGGAGCAGATGAGCAGATGGAAAGACCTGGAGTTGGGAACTGTGGACGTCACCCTGTTCTGCCCTCTGTCCCTGTGACCTTTCGCTAGATCCTCTCACCTCCTAGGGCCTCACTCTCCAGCTCTGTAGGTCCAGTGTCTTTGTTTTCGCTCCCCCATAGCCTCTCTGAACTCTGGGCAAGGGACACGAAGGACAGTGCCACAGGCCTGGGGTAGTGACACCAGCCCACTGAGAGCTTCCGTCTCCCTCTGTGAATGCTAGGGTGGCACCTGCTGGCTCTGTCTCTTGATAAATCTCCTGACTGTCAGGAGCGTGTGTAAGGAGGGAGGGCAGTGTCTGCCCCGTCACCCCCGCGCACTGGCCCGGAGCACTGGCCTGGCATCCGTCAGACTTGCTCCCAGTTGTGGCTCTGCAGGTGGGACAGTGTGACTTGAGACTTGATTTGTCATCTGCAGAACGGACTGTGAAATGGTGCAGCCGCTGTGGAAAAGAGTCTGGCAGTTCTTGAAAAAGTTAAACATGGCGTCATCCTCTGAGCCAGCAATTCCACCGCCAGGTATCCACCCAAGAAAACTGAAAACATACATCCACAAAAAAGCCTGCACACTCGTGTTCACAGCAGCATTATTCACAGTAGCAAAAGGCATAAACCACCCCGATGTGCCTTGATGGGTGAATGGACAAACAGCGCTGAACGACCATCCACTGGAATGTTACTCAGCCATAGAAAGGAATGGAGGCCTGAGACACTACCATGCGGATGAGCCTCAAAAACGTGCTAAGAGACAGAAGTCAGACCCAAAAGGTCACATAGTGCACGATTCCGTTCATGTGAAATGTCCAGAATAGGCGAATCCACAGAGACAGAGAGTAGAGCAGTGGTGCCAGGGACTTGTGGGGGGATGGGGAGTGACTGTTGGAGGGCACACGGGTGATGGAAATGTCCTCAAATTACATCGTGCTGATGACTGCACGACCTTGTGAATACACTAAAAACCACTAGGACGTACGCTTTAAAGCGCTGACTTTGCTGGCATGTGAATTACATCTCAGTTTCTAGGAGGGTCGTGAGTCCTCCTTCGCAGGAGCAGGGGGACTAAAGGAGGCACTCCGTCATCAGGGTTAGTACGTGGTCCAGTCATGACTATGCTGCACACACATTACACTAATCTGTCCACTCCTGGGGCCGGGGGACACCCCAACTCCAGGGGCAAGGAGAAATTTCAAGCGGAGGGCTTTGGCTCAGGGCTGAGTCTTCCTCTGGCATCCAATCCAGAGACTCAAGGCCCTGAGAGGTAGAGTGAGCAGCGCCCCATTTCCCCAGGGCCCTGTGGGTCACACCTGCTCCCAGACTCCAGCAACCACACCTGGCTCGCCCTCGAAGGACGTGCCCCCCTAGCAAACCTCCTCCTTGGAGGAAGGCCCAGGCCAGGACTGGACTATACCATCCACTCGTTCGTCTGTCCACCTCTACGGCCCGGTCTACATCCCAGAGCCAGAGGAGACGGCAAACAGGGCCAGCTCCAGAGGGGGCCAGCTCTGGGGTCCTGGAAGAAGCTGCTACTGGCCTGAGGTGGGGGCTGACTTCCTGCAGGTCCAAACAGCACATCAGCCGAGCGTCGGGGTGCGCGAGGGAGGCAGCCCCTCCAGGAGCCAGAGCGGCCCACAGCAGGCTGGGGGCTGGGGGCTGGGGCCTTGGCCTTCCGGGGGCACAGGCATGGCCATGTGGCTCGCTTGAGCCTAATGAGGGGAAAGAAAGACCCTAAGACTAAGGGGCTGCTGGCCTGAGGGGGGACACTTCAGAGAAGGGCCCCTGCTGAACTCAGGGCCTCCCGCTGTCTTGCAGCACCCTCAGGGCTGAAGCTGAGCGCCGACCAGCTGGTCCTGGTCTACAGCACCCTGGGGCTCTGCCTCTGTGCCATCATCTGCTGCTTCCTCCTGGCGGTGGCCTGCTTCCTCAGGAGGAGGGGGGACCGGTTCTCCTGCCAGCCGCCCCCAGGGCCGTGTCGGACTCCGGCCAAGTCCTCCAAGGGTGAGCATGAAATGGGGGTCCTTGCCCTCCCACTGCTGTGGGCCGAGCGACGGGCCGTCTCTCTGTGCTGGCACTGCCCCTGCTTCTAGATGGAGCGCGCTTGGTCGGCTCTCCCTGGGCCAGGTCTGGGCAAAGCCCTGCAGTAGTTTTCCTGTCTTGGTGAAATTAGGTTCAAAGCTCACGGCCAGGAGAGACAGGTACCTGAGGAAGGAGGGGGGCAGGGGACAGCCAGCAGGTTGCAGGGGCCTGGAGGGTTTGCCCGGATGCAGGGCTTTCAGGGCCAAAACCGAGAGAAGGTGGCCACCCTAGGGGCCTGGGGGCGCGGACAGAGTGTTAGCCAAGTGTGAAAGCCTGCTCCTGCACAAGCAGAAGGGGAGCTGGCGCTGGCTGGGGCTGCCTGGGGGCGGCCGGGTGGAAGAGGGCACCGCGGGAGTGCAGGACAGTTTACGGTCTCCCAGAAGCATTTCCTTCTGCTGAGAGCCCGGCCTGCTGACCCCTGGCTGCAGGGGTCGGGGACAAGGCCAATGCCCTCTCTCCTCCTGCACACAGATCACTGGATGGAAGCTGGAAGCGCGGCGGGCGGCCCGCCGGAGCCGGTGGAGACGTGCAGCTTCTGCTTCCCGGAACGCAGGGCGCCCACCCAGGAGACCGCGGGCGCACCCCAGACACCCGGGCCCGAGCGCGCTGGGTGGTGGGGGCGCCGCGGCCAGACCGTGGCCGGACAGCCCTGTGCGCATGCCCCCAATGGCAGCCTCGAGGTCGTCTGTGCGCCCGCCCAGGAGGGAGGCCTGGCCACGTGAAACGGGGGGAGGGAAGGGTGAGAGGAGAGGGATGGGGGGCGGGGACTGAGCCAGCGGGCGAAAGAGAGAGGTTGTTGGGGGAGAGATGGGGGAGAGAGGAGGAGAGAGCCGGAGCAGGGAGGGGATGGGAAGAGAGAGATGGTTGAGAGGGAGATAGCAAGAGAAAGGGAGGGGGAGGTGCCAGGACAGGACGCTGTCCCTGCCTTTACCCCAAGTCTCCACTGTAGGTCACCATCACCCAAACACACCTGCAATAAGGTCGCCCGCGCCTGCTGGACACAGCCCCCAAGAACCCTTCTGTAGAAATAAAACCTTCCACGGCTGCCCGCTCCTCACTGTCGTGGTTGTGGTCGTGTCTTCCCTGGGATGCCTCTGGACGGCCCCTCTCACCGGCCTGCCCCGGCTCATGGTGTCGGCACACACAGCGGCAGCTGCCGGCCGAGGACCCGCGTGTGGACTGCCGCGCCAGGCCCCGAGAGCTCGTGGACCCGTCAGTGGGGAGCAGTGGGTGCACACGGGCTCTGCTGCTTGCTTTCTTTGACGAGGGAAAGCGGAGGAAGAGGAGAAAGATGAAGACCGGCCTGCAGAAAGCATTTGTGGCCAACACCAGAACCAGGGCTGGGCTGCCTACATTTCTTCCAGGAAACAAATTCCCATCTTGCCTCCTTAGGGAGGGCATGAGGCACAGAGTGTGCATGCACTTGCGTGTATGTACACGCACGCATGTGTGTGCTGAGGCTGTATGTGTGCACATGTGCATACACATATGCGTGTATGTGCGCGCACGTGTGTATGCATTGGGGTGTGGGGTGGACAGGAAGGGGCAGGCAAGCTGAACCCAGGGCGCCTCGCTGCTCTGCAAGCCTGAGGCTGCTCCCTGGACCACAGCGGGCGTGCTCTCCCCCACGCCCACCTTCACCAGCTCTAGCCACCAACCTGCACTGTTAGTTGCTTAATATTTTTCTTTACATTAACTCACCTTTTCTTCCATACTTACTTAAACCTCATGCTAAATTTTATGGGTTCTGAGTGATAACACTAAGCAATAATATGTGAGTATTCACAAATTTTAGATGCTGCCTATATTTTATATTTCTATTTTTATTAGCATTGAAACCTATATTTTAGTAGCATTTAAACCTTAAAAATGCCTAACTATTCTTAGAAGCATTTACACTGTAAGATAAATACACAATTATGCAAATTAAAATTACTCATCCTTCACCACTCAGAATCACCTTGCACACCTGTTTGCACCACAAGCTCAGGGGACGCACTTTGGGAGGTGTAGACAGGACAGCGGAGCTCTGTCTTTCCACCCTCCGCAGGCCGACAGGCTGTGGGAGCTTCCTAGGGCTGCCGCACAAGGCACCACCCTGGGCGGTTCTCACGCCGACAGTGACGTGGGACAGTTGAGAGACGTCCAAATGCAAGGACTCGACTCCCCCCCCCCCCGAGGGCCGGGAAGGAGGCATCTGTGCCAGGCCTCTCCCCCCAGCCTGGGGCTTCCCCCTGCGTGTCTGCGTCCAATTGTTCCTTTCATAAGGACTCCGGTCATATTGGATTGGGGCCACCTCATGACCTCATCTAACTCGATCACCTCTGTAAAGACTCTACCTCCAGATACGGTCACATTCCGAGGTGCAAGGGGTTAGGACTTGAACGCATGAATTTTGGGGGACATGATTCGGCCCAGAACACAGGCCCTCCCGAAGTCCACCTGCTTCATCTCTGTCCGCAGGCAAATGAGCTTCTAGAGTACCTGTTGACACGTGTCTGACTCGTTGTACAGTCGGCCCAACATGGCAAACGGCAACACCGTGGCCACCAGTTTTCCTACCACTGTGCCTAACGCAAGGGGCTTATTACAGGCTTGACGCTAAAACCCTGTCACTGGTGTAGACAGTAGCTGGATGTCGGAGATGTAGCAGCACATTTGGGAGCTACACAGATGCTGCTTGGAGTGTTAAGGCTTGTCTGAAAGCTGCACAGGTCCCGTTCCTTCTACAGTTTTCAGATTCTGCTCACCTGGCTGGGGCTCCGGGGATGTTTCTGGTCTGGGGGGGAGGGTGGGGCGTAGTTAGGGTTGCTGAAAACACAGGCAGCTGAGTGCCCAACTCCGACTTCCATCTAACAAAAACCTTGCTTTTGTCAGTTTTTCAATTGACATTTTGTATAAGCTCTTGGTTTTTGTGTTTTTAAGACAGATCCCTTGCTAGAAAGAAAATCTGAAAGTCTAAATACTATCCCTTTACCCATGGTCTGTGTTCTGTTGGTTCCAGCTCCAAAATATATTGATTCCCACCACTTGTCACAACCTCTTGAAGCTGGGCTCCCGTCACTTCTCACCTGGGTGACTGCACCAGCCCCCACTGGCTTCCCTGTGGCCCCCTTGTCCCCTAGCCCAGGGCTCAAGAAGCTTTTCTGAAAGGGATCAGATAGAAAGCATCTTGGGCTATGTGGAGCAGTCTCTGGGGCAGGTCCTCGGCAACTGCTCAGCTCCGCCCAGCAGCACCCCTGCAGCCACACGAGAAACAAACAACAGGGAGCGGGTGCTGAGGAACCCACGGATACAAACAGGCAGGGGCTGGATTCGGACCTCGGGCCATGGCTTGCCAGCCCCGCCCTACTTCATGGCAACACTGAGCTTTTTTCTTTTCAGCTTTATTGAGATATAATTGACATATAACATTGTGTAAGTTTAAGGTGTACCACGTGTTGATTAGACACACTTAAATATTGCAAAACGCTTACCACCTAGCTTAGCGAACACCTCCATCCCAGCCCGCAATCAGCATTTCATCCCCTCTTCATAGTGAGGACATTTACGATCTATTCTCTTAGCAACTTTCAGGGACATGAGCTGGTGTTGTTAGCTAGTCACCACACTATACCTTAGACCCTCCTTGTTAATCTTACACCTGGAAGTCTGTGCCTTTGACCAACCTATCCCGTTGTCCCGATGCCCAGCCCCTGGTAACCACCACTCTACTTGGTTTCTCTGAACACTGATCTTTCTATTCATGCCTCTTTGAATTTTTCTTTTTTGAGGAAGATTAGCCCTGAGCTAACATCCATGCCCATCTTCCTCTACTTTATATGTGGAACGCCTGCCACAGCATGGCTTGACCAGCGGTGCTAGGTCCACACCTGGGATCCGAACCGGCAAACCCTGAGCCACTGAAGCAGAGTGCGCGAACTTAACCACTGCGCCACCAGGCCAGCCTCTAAATTTTTTTCAACAGTTGTTTACAATACACATCTTTACTTAATCACAATCAAGCCTCAAATAATATCACTCCACATGTAGTATAATAACCTCACAACAGCACACGCCAATCCCACCCCATCTTTTGTTCTGCTCTCGTACGTATTTTACTCCTACACATTCTATAAACTTGCAAGACATTGCTGCTATTTTTGCTTTAGAAATTCAGTATCTTTTACAGGGATTAAAAATAAGGAAAACAGCATCTTTTAATTGACTTTCATTTCTGGAAATCACTTTTTGTGTGGAGACCCCATTCTCCATCTCGTATTGCACTCCTCCTGTCTGCAGCACTTTCTTGAACGTCCCTCACAGTGCCGTCTGCAGGTAATGAGCTCTGTGCGTGTGTGTGTTTGGGAAGCCTCCATTTTGCTTCCACTTCTGAGAGGCATTTTTTCCGGGGACAGGCTTCCGGGTGCCGGCTTCCTCTCTTCAGCACAGTGAAGACGTCACTCCATTGTCTCTGGCTTGCACGGTTTCCGACGAGACATCTGCCGCGATTCCTATCTTTGTTTCTCTGCAACGTGTGCCTGCAAATTTTTCTCTTTATCTCACTTTTTAGCAGTTTGAGTATGACATGTCGAGGAGCTTTTTGCTGTGGTTAGGTGCGTTCTGTTATTTATCCTGCTTGGGATTCTCCAAGATTTTTGGATCTGTAGCTTGATGTTTTTCATTATTAAAAAAATTATTGGCCATTATCTCTTCAAAGTGTTTGATATTGTCCCACAACTCAGGTGCCCTATTCTTTTAGGGTTTTTTTTCCCTTTCTCTTTTTTCTTTGTGCTCAGTTGCGGTGGTTTATACTGGCCTTCAACGTTCACGCTTCTTTCTGCGGCTGTGCCAAGTTCACTGGCGGGCCTGTCAGAGGCATCCTGCTCTCTCCCCTTGGGTTTTTCTCCTGCCACTTCCCCGTGACTCTTCTTAGAGTGTCCACCCCTGTGCTGAAGCACCCATCTATTCATGCAAGCGTGCCCCATTTTCCATGACAGCTTTCAACACCTTCATCGGAATTATTTAAAATTTCCTGCCTGATGGTTTCGGCACCCAGCTCATCCTCGCGTCCGGCTCCACTGATGGGGCCCCACAGGGTTTTTTTTACTGAAGGCCAGACCTGTGGGGGCAGGAGTCAGACTGAAGTAAGCAGTATTTGTGCCCGGAAATGGACTCGCCTTCTCCCTGGCCCAGCCTTTAGTGTGAGGGATTCAGTCAGCCGAGTCCTGAGTTGGGCTGGGCTGGGTTTTCTGGTTGCTGGGGTCACTCTCAGGACCTCACTGGCTTCAAATCCCCTGCTGTCACCACATGCTCAGGTCGGGGCTGGGTTTCTGCTCCGCCCTCAGCAGTGCAGCTCCCTGCGGCCATGGCCTCAGCCAGGGCCTTTCACCACTTCTCCCCTCTGTTGGTCGGTGCCACCACCGGTACTTGGTGCTTGTTGCCCTGGGGGCGCTGTCTGTCATCCTGTTCTGACTCAGGCTCAGGCAGGCCCTGTGTTCCCTGGTGAGGGAATGAGGCTTTTCCAGTGGCCCTCCCCTCCCCCAGGAGTAGGAGCCGTCTCCTTGGTCAGGCTGGGGACAGTTTCCTGCCCGCTAACCGCAGTGGAGGGTATTTCCTTTCCCTTCCTACCACCCTCAATAGATTTTCACTTGCATCCGGACAAGGCTTTTGTTAGGGAAGAAAGGTCTGTGTGCCATCTGTGCACCACCTGCGTGCCCAGGCCTGTCCACTGCGGGCAGCTCTCTGGTCTGCCACTCTGTGCCCAGTCTTTGTTTTCATGAGGGTGCAGTGGAAGTCTGTGGAGAAGAATCTGCAAGTGGATGTCAGCTCCCCTCGTCTGCAGTCCCCAGGAATTCCCCGCTCTGGTGCTAAGGCACTTGCAGCCCTTGACCATTCTTTACAGCCTGCCGAGCAGCTTGGCAGTTTTGCCTTCTTCCCTGCGCTCGCCCACAGGGGTTCTCTCCTTGGAAGCACTGCCCTCCTTAGACAAGAGATGATTCTGCAGATTGTCCGGCTTTTCACTGCCAGGGAATGACTGGTGCCCTCTCTGGCTTTCTGCTTCCTCAGTGGCAGCCGAAGCCAGATCGATCTTTTCAAAAGCAATTAGATCACGTCTCTTGACCAAAACCTTCCAGCAGTTTCTTGACACACTATAAAGTCTCGCCTCTTACAAGGGCCTTGGACCCCCTGGTCTGGCCCTGCCTTCCTCTCCCTCTCAGCTCCTACCACGCTCCGGGGCCCACCGCCAGCTAGGCACACTTGCCCTGGTCCTCAGAGGCCCGGCTCCCTTCCTCACTCCTGCGCCGGCCCCTCTACCGTGATCCAAAGACGAACCCTCCCATCAAAGAATGAAAGCAGCCACAGTGACAGTCGCTACCGCATCCCCACTTAATGCACTGTGGGCCTGCGCAGTCTGATGGATCTCAGAGGACGCCCGCGAGGCTCTAACCTAACCAGGGCCGTCCATCGCAGCTGCCGGCAGGCTCAGTACCTTCACTGGAGCAAATCAACACAGCCCCCGGCACGAGGTCCGCATCCACTGACCTGGCAATGCCTTGTTCCCCATACCAATTTGGAAGGACCACCAAAGCGGTCTGCTTTTACCCAGCAGGGCCAACAGCATACCTTCACCATATAGTCTCAGGGCTGCATTAATTCTGCTTTCTGCTATCACAGTCTACAGACATACTGACCATCTTGACATTCCATAAAATATCACTCTGGCCCACTCTATGGATGACATTTTGTCATTGGCTCTGATAAGAAGGAAGCAGCAAATTCTATAGCTGCTTTAATGACAAGTGAACCAAAGCATAAGAAACAAACTCCTCCAAACTCAGGGGCCCTCAACTCAAGGAAATTTCTGGGTATTCAGTGGTCTGAAGCATATCCAGCTGCCCTGTTCAAGGCGGAAGACCAGCTGCTGCACCGGGCACCTCTCACCATGCGGAAGGCGGCCCAGCACCCGGCAGGTCCTGCTGGGTTTTGGAGGCAGCACGTACCACAGTTGAGTGTTAATCCGACCCGTCATCTGGTGGCACCACATGTCTCCCAGTTTCAAACGGGAACTGAGTAAGTTCAGACTGTTGTCTGTGCTGCAGTAGCACTCAGATCTCTTGATCCAGAAGATCCGAAGATACTCCAAGTGTCCATGGCAAATAAGGATGCTTTACGGAAACTCCAGCAAGGACCAGCTGGGAAGCAACAGCAGAGACCTCCATGATTTCAGAGCAGATCAAATCAATGTTCTCTTCTGCAGATATTTATTCTCCCTTTTAGAAATAGCTTCTGCTCGTTTCTCAGATTTAGCAGAGACCGAACACCTAATTCCGGGGCAGCATGCACAACCAAACGAACTGTGTGACCCACTCAGCCCTAAGACTGAGTGCGTGCAGCAGCCACCTATCATCTAGTGGACATGGCATGTAGAGACTGAGCTCGGGAGTGTCCAGAGGGCACAGTCAACTGCATGAGTAGATGACAGACTCTTTCAACAGACACGTGGTGCAAGGCCTCCTCCCGTGTTCCCTGTGGCCAGACGACTGGGTATGATTCTGAAGAACAGTGATGGAGGAAAATCCTCCCCGAGAGTGGACTTCGACCGGCCCATCTGGTTGTCTGCCTCGTCCAGATGAGACAGGGCCAAAGCACCGATCCACGTTGGTTCACGGGGAGCAGCTAACAGCTTCACTGGAGGGTTGAGGACTTGGAACAGGACTCAAAGATTAGTGACAAGATCTGGGTGGGGACAGACCTCTCAAAGTGGGCACAGACTGTGAAGATATCTGTATCCATGTGTGCCCACCAGAGAATCCTTACAGAGGATGCTCGTAACGATCAGAGGGACAGAATGGCATGCCTTGTGAATGCAGTCAGCTTCTTTCCCCAGCCACCATGCTTGCTCAGGGGACCCATGAACTCAGTGGCCATCTAGAC
This sequence comes from Equus caballus, assembly GCF_041296265.1. NCBI lineage: Eukaryota > Metazoa > Chordata > Mammalia > Perissodactyla > Equidae > Equus > Equus caballus. Next base: position 61,127,618 of record NC_091694.1, read on the forward strand.
AGGGATGGAGGCTAGCAGAGGCTCAATGCCACAAACTCACCCTGAACAAGGTCACCTGCCACTGCGTGCCTCAGCGCCAACAATAGATCCTAGCACGCATTCCTAGAACAGCATTTCCCAGGAGGACCAGCCAGCCACCTGGCAGCAGGCTGACTACGCTGGGCCTCTTCCATTACGGAAGGGGCAGAGATTTGTCTTCACTGGAATAAACCCACATTCTGGACGTGGATTTGCCTGCCCTGCCCGTCAGCACCACCATCCACCATCACACTCCACACAGCACTGCTTCATCAGGGAACCCAAGTCACAGCAAAGGACATGCAGCAACAGGCTTGTGTCTGTGGAACTAACTGCTCCTGTCACCTCACTCCCCACCTGGAAGCAGCAGGGCTCACTGGAGACTCAGTTCTGGTGAAGGGTTGGGGCTGTTTTCCAGGATGGCTTCCGCTTTAACCAGAGCGCCCCCATCCCAGCAGCAGGTGCGAGTCCGAGGGGCAGTGGGATCGGCACTCTTCAGTATCATATTGAATAACCCAATCACACACTTTTCTTATTCCTGTCCTGGCAAACTCAGGCTTTGCTGGTTTGACAGTCTTAGACCTCGAGGCAGGAGTTTCCCCGGGGGGGCACAACTATGGTTCTATTTAATTTGAAGAGACTGCCACACAACAGGGACAGGCAGTCTAAGCCTGGAACCCAGTGGGATTCTCTGACACCAACGGGTCTTCCACATAAGGGAAGGAAAGGAACTTGTCACAAAGGCATCCAAACAAGGACACCTCAGGAACGAGGGTGCGGGTCAGCCAGGTTACAACCAGCTGCAGTTCCCAGGACAGCAGAGGTGGACAGGGAGGGGCAGGAGATGCCATAGGCATCGACAACAGCCCTGTGACCAGAGTCAAGGGCAGCACTCAGCACATACCTCGTCTTTGCTTATTTATTTATACACGCTATTTTCTCATCACGTGGGGAGCTTGCTACACCTGCAGATCCCCACACCACATCCCAGGTCTCGTAATCCAGCTGGGGCAAGTACTCCTGCACGTGGAGAAGACCCTCGGGTGCGCACACCAGAGTCTGAAGGCCCATGGCTCTCCTGGATCTTGACTATGCCACCATCCTGCCCAGAGGAGGAGGAAAAGGTCAAAGAAGCAGTGGGCCACTCACAGAAACGAGACCAGGCAGGCTGCACGGACTTCCCAACGCCCAGAGCTGGCACAAGCTGGGCCCGCGGCTCCAGCACTGGACTCGGTGGGTTCTCGTCTCAGCAGGGTCTGTCCTGCGGGCGTCCACAGACAAGGAGGGCCTCTCATCCCCTGGCCCCCGTTTGGCCGCTGGCATCAGTAAGGGGACGGCTGGCCGATTTTCAGAATAAAACGTAGCTTTATTATGACATAGGAACGACTACAAGCCATTGGGGTGGAAGGTAGAGTCAAACAGTTGCTCCAAACGACAGGGAGAAAGGAGGTGTAAACGTCTTGGCAATAAAGTCCACAGCATGATCAGTGGAGTCCTCTCCTAACAATTTTTGTTTTCAAGGTTATAGCAAGGAAACAGTCGCTTTAACTGTCAGAGAAGAGCAATTTTACGTAATGAAAGCACACACACCAAGCTGGACTACAACAGCACAGGTGGACGCGGCGTGGGCTGCTCCGGCGCCCGGCCTGGAGGGGAGGCCTGGCCACTCCACCTCCCCGGCCCCACTCTCCTGGCACTTTACACTGCTCGGAACTCACTTCAGACACCAGACGGAGAGTCCACTGTTCCAGTGTGAAGCGCTGAAACGACAGCCGTCATCTCAGGAACACAGGACATTTTAAACACACTGCTGGGAGTGGAGGGGGTCACCAACGATTCCTTAGTGGTCAGACGTACTTGGTCATGATTGGAAAACCGACACAGGGGTAGTTATTAGGAAACAAGAAAACCATTTTCCTGAATTTAACAGTCAGATTGGGAGCTAAAAGGAAAGAAATTCCCAAACCCATCATGTAATATTTTGTTCCCAACACGATGAATTCAGACGAGCGCGTCGACGGCAGGCCCTCTGGCCGGCAGTGCAGCACCAGCGGCTCCTGAAGCAGTGCGCCAGCCGCAGGAGAACTTCTCAGTAGCAGAGAGGGGGGTAAGTGCTTAGAATGCCAATGCCAAAGGGAATAAAGAGAACTAATTTGGATACAAAAGTTTAATGTCTATAAAACATAAACACGGCCTCACTGTCTCTCCCCAGTCCTCCTGTGCTCAGAGCAGCTGAGCCCCTGAACCCGAAAGGAGACAGGAAGGGGTGCAGGGGAGGAGACACATGTGGGGAAGCAGGGCTGGCAGGCCACAGGGAATCTGCCAGGAAACCCCACAGCCAATCCATCTGCTTTGCCCCCACTTTGCACCCAGGCCCTGCAGCAAAGCGAGGTGGCAAACCAGAGGAGATCTGCGGGCTCAGAGCTCTGCAGACCCGCTTCAGTCCCTTCTGCCTTCCCTTGGATTTGTTCCTTATTACAAGACAGCACCTCCCCAAAGGAACTTAGCACAGCACAGTCACACACGCACACACATCCCTTGGGCAAATGGGGACATTTCCGGAAAGCTCGCACCCACCCATATTTCTCTGATAATGCTATTTGAAAACATGCTTTAAAACTTACGCTCCTTAAATGCAGAAATACAACTGAGAATGAACTGTGCAAGTGCTTAAAAAATTGTATCACTAAGGATTTTGCCATATATGATGATTCTGCAGCATATGATTGCTGATTCACATACTCTAGCATTTTCCAGGCTGTGCAGTAACTACTCAACTCCTAACTTAACTATCTAATGAGCCAGATCTGGTCCACTGACTGTTTTTCTATGTCCTGTCAGCTAAGAATAGGTCACACATTTTTAAATAGAGAAAAAAATACATATCAGGATGTGAAAAGTCCCATGAAATTCAAATTGCAGCATCCATACACAAAGCTTTATTAGAACACAGCCACACTCATTTGTTTACATATTACCTAGGACAGAAACCATACGGCCCACAAAGCCTAAAGTATTTACTATCTGGCTCTTCACGAAAAAAGTTTGCTGACCCTTAAACAGCTGACTCTCTTCTTCTCCAGGAACAAATGCTCCACAGCTCAGATGCAGACTTGGCTCCCAGGACAAGCACAGCTTGTTCACAAACTATAGGAAAGCAACACTGCCTCCCCCACGGCTCTGGGTTGTAATTTCTCAGAAATGGACAATCTAAGTTTGGGTTTAAGTAGATACATGCAGGCAAGATATCTTACAAGGAACAAAGTGTTCATCTCCTCACTCAGCTCTTCCCAAAGCTCCATCACAGAGTCATCTTTTCCTGCTACAATTGCAACGACACTGGACGTGGGGCAGAGGCTCCACAATGAAGCGTGGCTCCGCTGGAAGCCACTCAGCCTCAAGCCGGCCAACAAGCAGTGACGGGACAGCCAGCGGGACAGGAGGCCAGGAAAAAAATACAAGGAAACAACTGAAAAACACTTCATTTACTTCGAAGACTACTGTGATAGAGCAGTTGTGAGCTGCAGCCCCATCCTCTGCTGCACCTGCCAGCTTCGACCAGGACACAGATGCTTCCAGACGGGAGGGAGACGGAAAGCAACAAAACCAGCACCAATTCAAAAGCAAGTTCACTCTCGAGAATAAAGGGAAAACTATCTAAATTTCAGTATAAACTCAAGAATTCATTCACATCACTATCATTACATTTATGAAATTCACCACTATGGAAAAAGATGAAGAAGAGGGAATAAGAAAATGCCTATTTTTAGAAATCCAACAGACACCTGGCTGGCGCTTCCACATGCAGTCTGACGCTACGTCATCCGCAGAACAATGCGACTCGAACCCCAGTGAGCACCTTCCGTTCACAGGTGCTGGGGGTTCCTGATGTCTGCTGATAAAACGGAGGCTAAGGGTTCCACACTACGTAGATTTCATACGCAGACTCACACAGAGAAAGACACTTGCAAAGCCCTTGGTCCTTGCACAGCATCTCTGTCTCTACTGCTCTAATGCATCCATAATTCTAGGATGGGCTGGCGCCTTTTCAGCTCCACACTGCTGTGCAGAAGCACCAGGACAAGGCTGCCCTGTGCGGAGGGCACCCACACGCTCTCTTGAGGAGCACAGGAGAGACACAATGACTCATCTCCTCTGCCCCATCCCGCACAGAGCACAGCCTTCAGGTCGTGAGGTTCCTGGAGCCTCGCCCGGCCGCAGTGCTTGTCCAGTCGACCACCCGGGCACCCACTGTGGCCGTCTCTGGCCAGGCTGCCACGGCCCTGACACTCCTGGGGCGCTTCTGTGCGGGTGGCAGTGTCCTGTCGGGGAGTGGGGGATCATCTTGAGAGGCGGGCCAACTCATCGCCTTCCTTTGCTGAGCGGCTGCGGATGCGGTTACTCGTACTCCAGGAACTGTTTGTGGTAGAACAGCAGGTACCTGAGAACATGAAAACACAAAGCTGCTTGCCTCCAACCCTCCCGGCAGGAGCACCTGCACCAGCACGTGCCAGCAGGCTGACGCCTTGGCTCGGTGGGTTTTGGCTCTTAGTCCCCAAGGAGGAGGATCCTTAGCCAAGGAGCAGGAGTGCCCCACCTGACGCCCGAGCCCCCAGGCCTGTCCTTCTGCCCAGCTACAACAGTCACGAGCCCCGCCAGTCCTGCCTCCCACACAGCTCTGGAACTGGCCTCTCCTGTCCAGGCCTGCTGCTGCCTTCATGTTGGGGCTGTTTTGGTGAGAACCCTGCAGTGGGTTCCGGTCCAAACCGGTCCAAACCCACCTCTGCTCTGGCCTCCTCCCTGTCACAGGGCCGTCCTCTCAAACACAAACTGCTCTACACGCAATCTCCCACGGGGCCTGCCCCACTGCTTGGGACACCAAGTCCAGGAGCCTCGCAGAGTTCACGGCAGCTCATCTCTGGGGCTAGGACTCCTACTGACAGGCTCAAGACTAAGGACTTAGTGAAGCTCAAGGTGGATGACAACGTGCCAGGAAACAACGACATGGCCAAAGCAGAGAGGGGCCACCAGGGAAGTGACATGCCAGCTCACGCCGCGGCCACAATAAATGATCGCCCATGTTTGCTGTGTTAAGGCATTAATCAAGGGTGCCCTAGTCAGGTATATTCTCTCCTATCCAGGGACTGATCACGGCTGGTGTCCTGTCCAGAACAAGCCTCCTGACTTCAGCAACCAAAGGGGAACATCCTTCTACAGTACTAAAAACAGATGCGGCTTTGGATTCCGATGCACACATGGGGAAGCGAGCTGCCACCCCCAGACGTACCCCTCACTGTCTAGCACGTCCTCGATGCTGGCCTTGGTGATGATGGCATCGTCACACTTGAACCACTGGTCCTTGTGCTGCCTGATGAAGCTGGTGTAGTGGCCGCTCTCCAGGGTCCCCTGGTGGTTAACAACGGCAAACAAGGAGTACCTGGCAGGGGACGAAGGAGCGGGGAGACAGAGCAGTCAGCTTCACGACCGTCGGAAACCAGACAGCCTAAGCAGTCAGAAGCCTGTACGGTGAGGGGCGGCCCATTGGCCCCCAAGGGAACAGCCCAGGCAGGAAGCAAGGCCAATGTGCAGAGGAGAGCGAGCGCCCGCCGGCCCCACTCAACCCTCGCGCTGCTCTGCTGGAGCCGCCGGAGCCACGTGCAGAGGAGACACCGTAACCGTGCTCTCCTTTCATTCTTCCTACCACAGCAACAGTAAAAAGCACGGCGAAGGAAAAACAGAGGCTTTACTGCAATGCCGGCAGAGGCAGAGGAGACACCGTAGCCGTGCTCTCCTTTCATTCTTCCTACCACAGCAACAGTAAAAAGCACGGTGAAGGAAAACAGAGGCTTTACTGCAATGCCGGCAGAGGCAGAGGAGATACCGTAACCGTGCTCTCCTTTCATTCTTCCTACCACAGCAACAGTAAAAAGCACGGTGAAGGAAAACAGAGGCTTTACTGCAATGCCGGCAGAGGCAGAGGAGATACCGTAACCGTGCTCTCCTTTCATTCTTCCTACCACAGCAACAGTAAAAAGCACGGTGAAGGAAAAACAGAGGCTTTACTGCAATGCCGGCAGAGGCAGAGGAGATACCGTAACCGTGCTCTCCTTTCATTCTTCCTACCACAGCAACAGTAAAAAGCACGGTGAAGGAAAACAGAGGCTTTACTGCAATGCCGGCAGAGGCAGAGGAGATACCGTAACCGTGCTCTCCTTTCATTCTTCCTACCACAGCAACAGTAAAAAGCACGGTGAAGGAAAACAGAGGCTTTACTGCAATGCCGGCAGAGGCAGAGGAGATACCGTAACCGTGCTCTCCTTTCATTCTTCCTACCACAGCAACAGTAAAAAGCACGGTGAAGGAAAACAGAGGCTTTACTGCAATGCCGGCAGAGGCAGAGGAGATACCGTAACCGTGCTCTCCTTTCATTCTTCCTACCACAGCAACAGTAAAAAGCACGGTGAAGGAAAAACAGAGGCTTTACTGCAATGCCAGCAGAGGCAGAGGAGATACCGTAACCGTGCTCTCCTTTCATTCTTCCTACCACAGCAACAGTAAAAAGCACGGTGAAGGAAAAACAGAGGCTTTACTGCAATGCCAGCAGAGGCAGAGGAGATACCGTAACCATGCTCTCCTTTCATTCTTCCTACCACAGCAACAGTAAAAAGCACGGTGAAGGAAAACAGAGGCTTTACTGCAATGCCGGCAGAGGCAGAGGAGATACCGTAACCGTGCTCTCCTTTCATTCTTCCTACCACAGCAACAGTAAAAAGCACGGTGAAGGAAAACAGAGGCTTTACTGCAATGCCGGCAGAGGCAGAGGAGATACCGTAACCGTGCTCTCCTTTCATTCTTCCTACCACAGCAACAGTAAAAAGCACGGTGAAGGAAAACAGAGGCTTTACTGCAATGCCGGCAGAGGCAGAGGAGATACCGTAACCGTGCTCTCCTTTCATTCTTCCTACCACAGCAACAGTAAAAAGCACGGTGAAGGAAAACAGAGGCTTTACTGCAATGCCGGCAGAGGCAGAGGAGATACCGTAACCGTGCTCTCCTTTCATTCTTCCTACCACAGCAACAGTAAAAAGCACGGTGAAGGAAAAACAGAGGCTTTACTGCAATGCCGGCAGAGGCAGAGGAGATACCGTAACCGTGCTCTCCTTTCATTCTTCCTACCACAGCAACAGTAAAAAGCACGGTGAAGGAAAAACAGAGGCTTTACTGCAATGCCAGCAGAGGCAGAGGAGATACCGTAACCATGCTCTCCTTTCATTCTTCCTACCACAGCAACAGTAAAAAGCACGGTGAAGGAAAACAGAGGCTTTACTGCAATGCCGGCAGAGGCAGAGGAGATACCGTAACCGTGCTCTCCTTTCATTCTTCCTACCACAGCAACAGTAAAAAGCACGGTGAAGGAAAACAGAGGCTTTACTGCAATGCCGGCAGAGGCAGAGGAGATACCGTAACCGTGCTCTCCTTTCATTCTTCCTACCACAGCAACAGTAAAAAGCACGGTGAAGGAAAACAGAGGCTTTACTGCAATGCCGGCAGAGGCAGAGGAGATACCGTAACCGTGCTCTCCTTTCATTCTTCCTACCACAGCAACAGTAAAAAGCACGGTGAAGGAAAACAGAGGCTTTACTGCAATGCCGGCAGAGGCAGAGGAGATACCGTAACCGTGCTCTCCTTTCATTCTTCCTACCACAGCAACAGTAAAAAGCACGGTGAAGGAAAAACAGAGGCTTTACTGCAATGCCGGCAGAGGCAGAGGAGATACCGTAACCATGCTCTCCTTTCATTCTTCCTACCACAGCAACAGTAAAAAGCACGGCGAAGGAAAACAGAGGCTTTACTGCAATGCCGGCAGAGGCAGAGGAGATACCGTAACCGTGCTCTCCTTTCATTCTTCCTACCACAGCAACAGTAAAAAGCACGGCGAAGGAAAACAGAGGCTTTACTGCAATGCCGGCAGAGGCAGAGGAGATACCGTAACCGTGCTCTCCTTTCATTCTTCCTACCACAGCAACAGTAAAAAGCACGGTGAAGGAAAACAGAGGCTTTACTGCAATGCCGGCAGAGGCAGAGGAGATACCGTAACCGTGCTCTCCTTTCATTCTTCCTACCACAGCAACAGTAAAAAGCACGGCGAAGGAAAACAGAGGCTTTACTGCAATGCCGGCAGAGGCAGAGGAGATACCGTAACCACGCTCTCCTTTCATTCTTCCTACCACAGCAACAGTAAAAAGCACGGTGAAGGAAAAACAGAGGCTTTACTGCAATGCCGGCAGAGGCAGAGGAGATACCGTAACCACGCTCTCCTTTCATTCTTCCTACCACAGCAACAGTAAAAAGCACGGTGAAGGAAAAACAGAGGCTTTACTGCAATGCCAGCAGAGGCAGAGGAGATACCGTAACCGTGCTCTCCTTTCATTCTTCCTACCACAGCAACAGTAAAAAGCACGGTGAAGGAAAAACAGAGGCTTTACTGCAATGCCGGCAGAGGCAGAGGCCAAGAAGCCCAGATTTCAGATGCTGAGCTTTCTCTCTTGGACGGCAGCAGCCAGACTGAGCCTCCCTCACACACAGGGCCGTGGGAGAGGGGTCCCGCCCGGCGACAGGAGGGGGTGTTTATGACGCGGGCGTGAAGAGCCCTTTCCTAACAGAGGGCTCAGGTGTTTCAACACAGGACAACAGACAGCGAGACAGGAAGCAGGCCAGTGGCCAAAAGGAACGAGAGGTCTGCCACCACCACTTATGAATCAGGTTGCCTCCCCAAGAAACGCTGGGAGGGCCTCTCTGCTCACCTGCAGGGACACTCAGGGTACACCCAGAAGGGACCACTTACTTGTTATCGTTGTTGAGACTATCCATGGGCTGCTGGTACTGTCCATTCATCCTGCTCTCTTTGCTGTAACCAACGACAGCAAAACTCAGCATCACTTAAAACAATGAACCAAAGGGAGACCTGGCTTGAATGATGACACCAATACTGCTGGGGGCCCACTATGCCAGACACCATGCTGGGTACATCCTATACAGGCCTTCCAGTTCTGCCCACAACTCTCCTTTTTAGGAGAGATTGCCCCGCATTAAGGTGAGGAAACAGAGGCTCAGGGTGGTGAAGTTAACTGCTGAAAGCACACCTGCGTGAGACACGGAGCCAGAGAAGGTCCAGATCAACGTGGCCCCAGCTCCGGCAAGGGCGGGATCTTCCTTCAGCCCTGCCAGCACCTTGTTGCTTACGTGCCCCCACGTTCGTGGCAATTTGTTACAGTGGCCCTTGCAAACTACCACGTGTCTGAGGTGTCAGTGCTGCGGTTTTCAGGAGGGTAACTTTCTTTTTTACAATAATGAACGATGCTTTATTGATGTGGTACCTTGGTTGATCATACTGTTTTTCTAATCTGCTTTTCTGAAAATTAGGTCATCAAATTTATGCTTTTAGCAAAATGATTTTTTTATTGTAGTAACATTGGTTTATAACATTATACAAATTTCAGGTGTACAACATGCATTTCCATTTCTGTGTAGACTATATCATGTTCACCACGCAAAGACGAATTACCATTCGTCACTGTAAACACGAGCCCTGTCACCCCTTTCGCCCTCCTCCCCTCTCCCTTCCCCTCTAATAACCACCAACCCAATCTCTGGAGGGTGACCTTTAAGATCAGGTCATAATTCGGTTTGAGCAGGGGCGGTTGTATCGATGTCTACAATCGCCTCCCCAGGGACCTGTGCCCTGACCCAGAGCCACACCCCCACAAACCCTCTCGTACCTGGACGCCATGAAGGGGGTCATGTCCAGCTCCAGGGGAAAGGACACGTATGTGGTAATCTTCCGCCTCAGTTTGGCCGAGTGTTCGAATCGCTACAGAAATGGGGGAGAAGTGGGAGGGGAGAGGAACGGAGCTGTGAGGGGCTTCCTCTGATGGCAGTTCTCTGTGCACTCCCAAACGTGGGCTTTCCATCGACCTTCTGAACTGCCTTCTGGCCACGTCTAGAGCTTACAGACTCAGTAACACAGTACCAACCCAGAGAAATCTAATCTATGGGGTTCGAGTCAAGGCTTGAAATGAAGTGGTGGTTCAAAGTGATAAACACCAGGTGTACAAAAAAGTAATCTCACCACAAACCCTGCAAAGCGCAAGGTGAGAGAAAGCAGAACGAACACCCACAGCCTCTGGGAGCAAAAGCGAATATACCACTCCTGTCACCAGACAAGACATTCCTCTGACCAGATCAGGGGCCACCAAAGCCAGCCGGCAAGCTAGGAATTGTTTTTTTAAAAAAATCATAAAACAAAGAAGAATATGAAACAGAGGTGGCACGTGGCCGTGAAGCCTAAGCTACCTGCCATCCGGCCCCTGAGGAGACCCCAGTGCCAAGGGCCTTAGTTTGCTTTCAAGTAAACCCTTGGGAGGCAGCCGGAAGAATCGGGCAGGAGCAGCAGCAGCCCCTTAGCACCCCCGCGCCCAGTGGAGGGGCTCACGCCCTGGTTTCCCGATGGAGCAATCACTTTTCTTCTCCACAAGCCTCTCCCGGCTCCGGAACTGGGAACAGAGCCAGAGCTCGTCACCCGCTGCTTCCTTCAGGGCTCCTCACTGGGTCTCTGCGTTATAACGTACTCCACATCCCCCAGCGGGCTCCAAGCTGCACTGGGACAAACAGCTGAGTCTGCCCCCGGAGGCTGCTCCCTGGAGACCCACCTTGAGGTGGAAACAGGCCACGATGGGCAGTTTCTTCATGGTGAGCTGTTTGGTGGACTCCTGGTAGCTATGGCAGCCGCTACACTTGATCTTGGCGCTGCTGCCTAAGTGCTCTGGCCTGGTAAATCTACAATGCATTTTAAAAAATGTATTTTTAGGAAAAGAAGATGGGAGAGGTCAGAGAGAAGAGTTATCACTTTCAGTGGTTTCAATTAACCGATTTCCCTACTAAAAACATCAAGTTAGGGACGTTTACAATTTTATGACGATGACAACAAACTATTTCTTCCTTTCTCCCCTCTATCACTTTAAAAAATATCTTAAACTTTTTTTTAAAGAAGTCTGGTGAAATAGTAATAATTTTCCAACTACCATAAGATCCAGAAGTCAAATTTGTCCCAGAAAAATGAAATCTTGTGTTCACACAGAAACTGTACATAACCTAAATGCCCTTCCATGGTGAATGGTTAAACAATCTGTGGTACATCTTTACCATGGAATACTAGTCAGCAATAAAAAGGAACCAACTACTGATACACACAACCTGGGTGAATCTCCAGAAAATGATGACGAGTGAAAAAAGCCAATCCTGAAGGGTTACAGGATGTATGACTGCATTTACGTTATATTCTTGAAATGTGGAATTTACAGAAAGGGACAACAGATTCGTGACTGCCAGGGACTAAGGAGGCAGTTGTGGTGGGAGGGCAGGAGGTGTGGCTGTAAGGGATCCTGCAGTGACGAAATGCCCTGCATCTTGGCTGCATCCATGTCAATATCCTGGCTGTGATACTGAACCACAATTTTACAAGATGTTACCACTGGAAAAGAGTACACGGGATTGCTCTGTATTATTTCTTACAAGTGCATGGGAAACTACAACCATCTCAATATAAAAAGTTCAATTAAAAAAAGGAGATGTTTGCAGAAATGGTAATTTTCTAGTGATGATGAGACAGACTCAGCTATGCTGAGACAGCAAGCATTTCTGGCACAGGTGGTAGCTACTAAAGATAAAAATCCCTAAAACAGATGTTTCAATATAGTTCATGCCAAATTTTTAAAGTTTAAAGCTGAAAAACAAATATAAAATTCAACCTTTTCACAATTGGATCTGGAAATGCTCATTTATCCTTTGGAAATTCTGTCACCCCACGAGGGTGAGATGATGCTGCCACCCGAAGCTGAGCCTGTCTGCCCATGAGGTGCCTGGAGCCGGAGCGTGGATAGAACGGCTGGGTCTCATGGAGGTGGCAGGACGGAGCGTGGCATCTGAGCCGCTCACTGCAACCTCAAGACCCAGCCCACAATGCACCAGCAAAACCCAGAGGTGGGACAGTCTGAGGATAAACCATCTTCTTTTCAACAGAGAAGGGGCACGGAGAGAAGAGATGGCAGCTGAAGCCTGCGGATCTGAAAGGGACTCTGAGACCAGCACCAAATGTAACAGGGGGACCTAGTTTGGATCCTGCTTTGTGGGGAAAGCTTCAATTTTATTGAAATTTACAACTAAATTTAGTTTAGTTATAGACTCGCTTGAAAAATGTTTTTTTTTGCTTTTGATTTCTCATTTCCATATTTTCCAAATTAAAAATTTCATACTCCATTTCTATCTAGACATATCAGTGTAACAAAGCTGATGCATTTTAAAATTCTAAACATGCACCTCTGGGCCTGCTGACGACACAGGAAGGTAACAACCTGGAAGCTTGTCTGTCTTCATAAGGAACACTTCCACCCAACAAGGACTCGTCTACAGTGACCCTTAATTGATGCAATTAAAAGAAAATAAAAGCTATGAAACTTCAAACTCAATTAAAGTTTTGGAAGGGGTTCTGGTTTCCCCACAATTGTACGTCACCGCTATTTAAACGCGTTTTACAGCACCCTAAATCTTATCGCTCATCTCAATCAACAACGTGTAAGTGGACAGGCGGAGCCTGGACTGTGTGGGCAGCACTCCAGGTCTGCATCACCGGCAGAAGTGGATGCTGCCACAGCGTGAGGCCAGCTCGTCCAGTGCAGGCGCTGGGGTAGGTTACTATCACAAAAGGGGAGGGAGCTTCGCCTGCTGCTCTGTGGCTCTGTTAATTTACATGGCGGGGGGGGACAATAGCTGTAATACAGACATTCTAAAACACAAAGCTGGGTGGATAGAAAAAGCTAGCCATCCTGCAAAAATGTGACAAACTAGTAGGAGCCACTGGGCACCAACAACAGGGTGACATATCTTCTCTGTTTTATACCGGACGCGTGAAAGAAAATCCTACAGCGGCCCTGGGCGGCCCTGAACTTACCAGGACTTGACTCTGACAGCCTCGAGGCAAGGAGACGACACTGGCCAGGAAGCCCTTACTTTCCCTACACAGCGCAAGACAGGCTTCTCACCTTCGCAGGCAGTCCGTGAGAGTGGTGGTTCCTGACACGTGGCTTTCCCCGTTCACCACGCTACCCTCGCTCCCTGGGCTCAGGGGCCAGAAGGGGGTGGAAGAGCCAGGCAGATCTAAACTGATGTCCCAGAAGGGATCTATTGTGGTGGAGACGCCACTAGAAGCAAACGGAGATGAAAGCCCATGAGAACTGACATCCACACACAGCTTCAGAAGTCCCACTGGGTGGAGCGAATCTCAACTCCGCCCTTTTATGCAAACGACATCGAAAGTCAGAAAAAGCAGAGTGCTCACACAAATGTGTCCTGGGCTCCTAAGAGGGCCTGGGAAGGGAGCATGTAAACCACTTCAGGCAAAGGCTGCTCCTAAAGCAATGGTTTGCAAACCAGCAGCTCATCAGTCACTGTGGGATCTTTGGGAAAATATAAATTCCTGGGCTCCGTGTCCAGAGGTGCTGCATCGATGGATCTCTCTTGGCCGCATGTGTGAACTGCAGAATTTCTTCCTGGGAACCGGGCACTGCCGGCCTTGGTAGTAACTTAGACCTCCAAACACACGTCACACGGAGAGCAGGCACCAACCAGGCCCAGCCCACAGGCCGCACAGCTGCATCTCGTGTTCTACTTAGCACAGCCAATTCCCTCCCAGAGCTCTATTCAAAATACGCCACGAGAAACTCTCACACTAGGAAATCCACTACACATGCGCAACAGGATGTGAACCGAGACGACCTCCTGCTGACGGAGTCGCGCACCCCAGGGCCCACAAAGGCCACCGAAACTACGAGTCTAAACCCCGCTCAGGGGGCCAGCCCATGACGACGTACGCTATGGAACAGAACGGTGCATTTTTAACACAGGCAAAACTGACCATTTTCCAATATCTAGTCTATCCTACACAAACTGCAAGCGGCAATCCATCACATTTTCTGAAGTAATTTTCGTGGATCATGGCCAGGGTTTATAAAAACTGAACTGAAACGAAAACGTGGGGGTGCACGGACACTGGGTGGGAGGGTCGAGGCCTCACCAGCCGATCGTGCTCCTTCTGGAGAGGGAGCACGGAGCTCCAAGGACAGAGCCTCCACTTGTAAAGAATTAGGGACACTACTGTGAAGAAAATGGAAAAGGAAACCATAAAATAATTAAAACTGACACGGTTTGGAGCACGTATACCAAGTATCTGCCACGTGTGGTCCAGTCCTTCTGGGGCTGTTTTATTAGGGTCCTGGTGTCAGCGACCCCCAGGAAAGCTGAGACGTGGGGGGAAAGATTCAAAGCACACAATGATGGATATGGACGGTCTCCACATGAAAAGCCACATCCCCCCTGGGGACCCTGCCCCAGACGACGTCAGCATTCAGGGTGACCTGCTAACTTCTCCTGTCCTTTGTATTGGAGCTATTTTACCTCGACACATGCCTCTGGCGTGGCTGTCTGCACTTCTCCTGCTTCTCAGCTGGCTGCTCCTCTGTAAGAGCCACACGACCTACTGGCACACCACAGAGAAGGCAGGACTGGGGTGGCGCTGAATACACGTTCGGCTCCAAGAGTTTGAAACCTTCACAAACCTCTCAGAACGCACCAGTTTTACTGACTGGAAACGCGCCCCGATGTTCACTAAGCAGTGCCGGAGTGAAGTGAGTCTCACTGGCGGGCCGGGGGTCCCACACAGTGGCCTGGCTGGCATGGCCCAGACGGCTCCCCGTGTTGCAGAAGCACCCCCTGCATCCCTCGGGAAGCCCTGCACTTACTGGCAGACCTGGCAGGTGACGTCCGACTGCAGTCCGCCTGTGAAGATCTGGTCTATGATGCAGCTGCAGTGGTTGGGGTTGTTGGCCTTCTTCCCGTTGTCGTCACCTGGGGAAAGAACGCAGCTCTGGGATTCACATCCACACCTGAGTCAGCAAGTTTCCAAGAGCCACATCCCAGGGGTGAGGCCACTCACCCGTGGAGGCAGGATGAGGCCAGGAGAGCTGACACTTTCAAAAGGGCAACAGAGAGAATTGGCAGGGAAAAGGGGATGAGCCAGTCAGTGTATTTCCAATTTTCTTCTTTCTCTCCACTCCCTAAAAGGATATCCTTAACTTCTATCCTGCCACTAAAACGTATCCAATGACCAGCAGCTGGGGAGGGTTCCTGATTCCCTTAGTGGGGCAGAGAATAACTGAGTGAAGCTTTCCACTGAGGTGGCCTGACACACTGCGGGTCAGAGGCTGCCAGGGAAGGCCCTCCTTCTCCCCCGGACTAGACACAAACAGGGGCCTCACTTCAGAAAGCATTACTGCAGAATGCTTTTCTCATCAGCTCCTGCACTCTGGGACCTCAGAAACAGCTGTTTCCCAGTCAGCTGCATCTAGGTAAGTACCACTCCCACCCTTTCCAGCTCAAGTTTTATTCATACTTGTGTGTAGACATATGAACACACGGTGGAGTGTAATACATATTAATACATATTGTGTATACATTCTATTAACTGTCATTCAACTAGACGATGGGGATAGAGAGTGTGTCCGTATGTATACATACAACACATATCAAAAAAGTAAAATTATTAAAGAGGGATAAAGGACGGACATTGGGTCTTCTGATGGCAGCTGCCTGGAGAGATTAGGGAGAAATGCTACTTAGATGGATTTCAAATTCATGGGACAAAATGCTAGGATATGGGACAATACATACAGGAAGATGCAAATAAAAATAAGCCAAAAAGACACCTGAAGGTCACAACACCATACAAGAACGCCTAACCCAGTGCGTGGGGGGGCCCGGCTACACGGCCTCCCCACGTGCTGTGAACCAGTAGCCTGATGAACTCAGAAGAATTCTGATGACGTGCTTCTATGGCAAGAGCCTTCCATTCCTTTTCAGACTCTTCAAATGGAACATGTCAGAGAAGCAGGTCACAACGGTTTCATCGTTTTTTTTTGTCATATGAAAATTTTAACTAAAGCAATGCATTTCCACACAGCTGATTTTTAGAACAGATTAACAGCAGTTACAGAAGGCTCTCAAGTGGTGGAGTAATAACGCCATCACCTTCCACGGTGGCTCCTTTCTGTCGTGGACTGCACTCGATGCCAGGAAACCAAGCCTTACCCAAGCTGCTAAGCAACGCTCAGCGGGCTCCTCGGGCAAGCACTAAAAAGATCACATGTGTGTTTTCAGGAGAAAAGAACTTAAGCACAGTCAGGTGTCACTTAGTGACAGGGACAGGTTGTGAGAAACGTGTCGTTGTGCGAACGCCAGAGTGTACTAACACAAACCTAAATGGTACAGCCTACTACACACCTAGGCTGTATGGGACTAATCTGAGGGAACCACCGTCATACGTGTGGTCCACTGTTGACCAAAATGTCATTATGTGGCATACGACTGCACACATACAAAAACCCTACAACCCAAACCCATGATGACCAGAACAAGCCATCTTATTTCCGGTCTGGCTCGGCTCTGAGCTGTAACCTCAGACCACACAGGGCACTTACGAGAGACTGAGAAGCAGCAGCATGAGGCCGCTCACCAAGACCTGGACAACCAGGGTTTTGCTTCTTAAACAACATCAAGGTGAAAGAAAATTAGCCAGAGGGCTATCACCCACAACTAGCTGTCTCAGCCCAGAGGCCACAGGTAACCAGGTAACTCTGCTACCCCAGCACACTCCAGTTCTACCCGAGCATGCTCTGAGCCAGCCTAGAACTCATTAGGAATGAAAAGTGCTGACTTCACTCCAGGCCCACCAGGCAGAAACAGCAGCGAGCCCTTGGGGTGACTCCGACCACACTCAGGCTTGATAACCTCACTGGGCTAACGCCTGCGTCAGTAAACTTCCACACAGAGCCTTCAAACGGGGAGCCCGCGGTGGGCAGGGCAGGGGGACCCACTGCGGCTTCCTGCTCAGTCCTAATCTCTCGCCTGCTGCCCCTCCCCCAAACCCGCAAATCTGCAAACTGGTGAGGCCGCCGCCCTCTGGGGCCAGGCTGTGGGACTCGACTACGAGGAAGCCCAGCTCCAGCAAGATCCTAAGAGGGACTTGAAAGTAAAGGCCCTTGGCTGGATCCAAAATGAACTGACTCAGGGTCAGGGAAGCACTGGCACGGGCGAGGCTCAGGCTCCTTTACAGCACGGCCCCGCGGCCTTTTGGGAGCCCCTGAGGGGGCGGGAGCAGGAGTGCCGGTTCAGCTGTATCTGGAGCACATCTGGACGCTCCCGGTCTGCCACCACCACAACAACTCATGGGAGCCGCAGACAGGCCCCTCCCAAATCAGGCCAAGAGGAAGCTGGCGGCAGAGGACTCAGGGCAAAGGCCCATCAAGAAGGGAGAGCTCACTGTCCACCGTTACGGGTGACACAGGACCGACCACCATGCTGCTCCACTCCCAGCAAGGTCAGAAGACAACACCCAAATGGCTTCCTCCTTTCAAAAACTACGAAGAACCTCTGTGAGGTACTAACGTGCTCTTCTTACTGGGAAAAACATGCGATCCTAACACACATGAACTCTGAGAGGCCCGCACGGAGCCCGGGCTGCAGGCGCACGGCCGCACCTTTGCAGTGCCGGTGCAGGACGTCCAAGGCCGCGATGAGGAACTCGTGGGCGTCCTGCTGCTCGTAGCCTGCCAGGTGCCGGGCGTGAGTCCACACCAGGTGCAGCAACTTGTACGGGATGTGGGGGGACCGGTGCCCAGAGTAAAACTGCTCAGAGACAGGAAACGAAAACGCTGGTCAGGAATGAATGCTACATTCCAAACACAAAGCACACACAATGGAAAAATATTTAACAGCTGCCTAGAACTTCTAACGGCTACTCTGACAAAAATGACTCCATTTTGTTTTCTTCTTTTTTGCAAACTGCACTGTTATTTGGACTCACTGACTTTTTGAGTCTGTATATCGTTTTTTCCCTTCCCACCATCTGTCTTCTACAGATAAGCCAAAATGATTTGTCAAAACAAAGAGATCTGTACACCAAAAGGTGAATTATGCCGTTTGTAAATGATACCTTAATAGATTTGAGCCTAAAAACCAATCAGATAGAGATGAATTTATCACCAGAAGTGCCCACCGGAAATGACTGGACCCACACGTGTGTAGCCCCCCCTCATTAGTTTCTCTACCACACCGCCTGTCTCTGTGTTTGGCCCGGCGACACCACTCAGCTTGTTCACTGCCGTAACCCCAGCAGTCACTGCACGCTGCAGGTACGCAGGCACCGGGTTAGGCTAGACCAAAGGTCGGCAGGCATTTTTTAACAGGTCCAGATAGCACAGGATTCCGGCTTTGCAGGCCAGATGGTCTCTGCTGCAATGGCTCGATCACTCCTGCCTCTGCTGCGGGCATGTGAGGGCCGCCAGAGCCCCCTAGGTCACTGAGGGGCGGCTCCCAAGTGGGTGTGAGACACTAAAGTACATCCAGGTGCTCTCAGCAACCTGTGGGGCAGGAAGCACTGCCCACCGTAGTCGGGTGCTGAGGGACTGTACTTGCTGAGGCCACCAAGCTGAGTGTGGAGGGTCCAGCCCAAGGATGCCTGAGCCCAGCCTGAGCTCTGCCACGCTGTAAGCACTGGCTGGAGACAGACATGGCCAAGCACGACCTGAGTGCAGCTCACGTCCAACCAGGAGAACGGAACCTGATGTTCAGAGCAGAGGACACAGAGACAGGGACCTCTGGTGAAGCAGACTGAGAAGGCTGGGCAACAGAAGACAAGACCCACTCTCTCTGAGAACAAAGCAAACAAGTGGCCTGCGCATGTCCACATGCCTCACTGTGAATCAGGATGGCAGACATCACAGAGCAGGAACGCCACAGTATTTAGGGACAAATGTCACCCACCAGCCGTGCTTCTTCCAAAGGGCTCTTTTTCATCCTCTAAGTCAGCAGTGTGCCTCTAAAAATGATGCTAATAGCCTCTTATCTAACAATCTCTTTTAGAAAAGATGTGTTCCATAATAAACGCACATATTAAATATTTACTCACTACATAAGGTTTTACAAATTTGCTTTTCTTTATAGTCAACCTTATTTTCTCTTTTTTAAAAGAGAAAACACCCCATGTAGTTAGAGAAATGTTACGCTGCAGAAGTCAACAGTGCTCACCTCCTGAAAAAGTGACGACATCTCGCAGACCAGGCAGGAGCTGGGGCTCTGCATCTCACACCTGTGCCTGTCAGAGAGGAAGAAGTCTCGCAGCAGCGGCGTGTGGGTGAGCGCCTGGACGATGCAGTTCATGAAGCAGGTATTGCCAAGGTTGATGAGCCCTCGCAGACCTGGGCAGGAGGCAGGCGGGAAAGCAGGACTGGCTTGGGCACTGAACTACAGCAGTCCCGCCTTATCTCTGCTTTTGCTTTCCATGGCTTCAGTTACTGAGATCAATCTCAGCCCAGAAACATTAAATGGAGAACATTAAATGGAAAAATAAACAATTCGTAAATTTTAAATCGTGCACCATTCTGAGCAGCGTGACAAAACCTCGTGCTGTCCCGCTCCATCCCATCCGGGAGGGGAACCATCCCCTTGTCCAGCCTGTCCACATTGTATATGCCACCCGCCCTTTAGTCACTTAGTAGCCGTCTCAGTTATCAGATTGCCTGTTGTGGTCTCTCAGTGTGAGTGTTCAAGTAACCCTCATTTTACTTAATAATGGCCCCAAAGCCAATTGTTATTAGTTATTGTTGTTCGTCTCTTACTGTGCCCAATTTATAAATTAAACTTTATCGTAGGTCTGTATGAATAGGAAAAAGCACAGTGTATCTAGGGTGTGGCACCATCTGAGGTTTCAGGCATCCGCTGGGGGTCCTGGAACGCCTCCTCTGCGGTAAGGGGGACCGCTATGTGAGTACTACTGAGTCCCAACGGCACTGCAGGGGCTTCCTCTACAGTGCGCGCTGAGTCTCTCACTCAGTCATTCAAGAAGCAAAAAGAAATGTAACATTCTTCTAATTTTTACAACACTTTTATACGAACTGTTCAGAGGAATGTTCATCACCACCCACCCAACTTCAGCCACTGTATGTTTTGATAGAATTACCCAGAGATATTCTATAACAACAGGGCAGGTCAACAAGAAGCCTCTCTAACAATCAATCAAAATTATTTTAAAAGTTTCTAAAATGTTATTTCTTGAAGTCTTAGAAAACCCAGGGAACCCTCCCCCCTACACACACATTCCTCTCCCTCAAGATCACTGTACACAGCATCGATCTGGCCAGAATGAACTTGAGCCGTTTCATGCAATGGTGTGAGGGCCGTGGGCAGCGACTGCGTCTGCCCATCCCTGCCCCAAGCCCGCTGTGGCTCCCCGCAGAGAAGACGGCTCAGGAAGTGGCTGGTGAGCAAACCGATGGGTCAGATGAATGCAGGGTCTCACAGAGAATAGTGATTCGAACACCAGCTGTAAACCCCGAGAAGTAAGCCTAGCTGGATGCGCGCAGAGCCCCCGAGCACGCGCCCACCCACCTATGGTGCAGTTGGAGGTGATCTTGCGCCTTTTGGGGTTGTGTTTCAGCAGTTCAAGCTCCCGTTTGGTTGGTTCCCAAGTTGAAAACTTTTCTCCAACGCCTAAGCAGACGAAAGACAGTTCCAGATGCCTTTAGCCCAATTTTCATCAAGTGTGTTAATAAACAAAAGCAGTGGGATATAATACTTATATCAGGTTGTATTTCAAAGAGGGACAGCCACAGCCTGAGGTCATTCTAAAACCCTCTGACACTGTAAGGGACTACACAACATGCGCAGGCCTTTCTTTCAGAGGATGTGCTGTGAACAAGCTGTTTGCTGCAAGAAAAGCAATACCTCCAGTTAAAGCTAGCCTAACACTAAGGCCCAAATGGTGGTTTCTTCAAGGCCTTTAGTCCTTGAGTAGAGAGTGCAGCAGGGGCGCCAATGGGAGTACTTGGCAACCCAGATGAAGGCGTCTCCTGGGAGCGAGAGAAACTGACAGCGATGAAATGCACTTGTTGAAAGGTACTTTGAAAATACACCTTGTTGAACAGCTACACCCATAAAAGATTTAAACCAAAGACAATACCAATGTAAATGCTAGGCAGTGTCACATTTCATCCTAATACTCATCCTATTCCATGCTCCCGAAAATTTCTGCACGATTCAATCAATATTAAAAGACATAGCATCTTGCTGACAGATGGAACTGTGGAATGGTTTTAGAAGAATTCTATTTTATTCTGGGACAGACATTTCTTAGCCCTATGGTTTAAGTATTCTGCACAGAGAAATAATATACTCAGACTTAGTTGCAATGTTACTAAATTTTTGAGTGGGAAAAGAAGAGGAAGTTGGTTAAAAGGATTGTTTTCCAGAAAAGATTTGTTAAACACAAATGATTCTGATCCCTGAGAGCACCTGTTCCTACTGTGCCATTCCCAGGAAATGAGGTTTTTAAAGCAGAACAATAAAGGCAAAAAACTAAAAGAGATACTGGGTTTCCACGTTCTCTTTGTAAACAGGGACAGTTCTGCTTGTTGAGATGCTCACCCGTCAAGGGGTAACTGTATCTATTACTGTTGTTGTAACCCATGAGCGTCTGTTGGAAATAAAAACTGAAGGAAAAAAAAAGATCAGGTGAACCAGAAAGAAATAAATGAACAATGAAGAAAACAGATACATGATATTCATGTGTGTCCCTGACTATGAATCTGATGAAGAAATCGTGTGTGGACAGGGAAGTGACAGCAAGTGAGAAACCCACACTGGTACCAAAGCTACCCTGAGACAGAAAAGAGATATACTGGCCTCTGTCCCTGGCTCCTGGCACAGGCTCCTAAAACCCTGATCACATCCTAAATGGTAAGAGCACTAGGAGCATCTTTCCTTCTCTTGAGGTGACTTTGGGAGGACTCCTAGATGGCTCCTAGGTGGGGGCTGGTTACCAGAAAGATCAAGACATGATCAGAAGCTTGGAACTGTCAGCCCTACCCTCCCACCCTCGAGAGAGGGGAGAGGGCAGAAACAGAGTAATATCGATCATGCCCACGTGAGGAAGCCTCCATAAACGCCAATAACAGGAGGGAGCAAGCAGGCGGCTCGTCCCACCGAATGCAAACCCAACCTGCAGAGCCCAGCTGCCACCCTTTCTCCCTGAACTCCCTCTCTCCTGAGATCCTGATCTTTTATTTCTGCGAGTTTTGTCCTTGACAGCCAGGAGAGAATGCAGGACTAAGAGACAAATCAGGCACACAGTTCTAGACAGAACCAAACCTTGCATTTTCCAAGCTTTCCGCTGCTCCTCTTTGGCAATGATTTCCATGTCCTTGTCATATATGTAGTCCTGACACAAAAAGCAGTAGATACCGCCATACATAAGCTCTATGGCTGAAAAGAGAAAGGAGGGAAGAGAGAAAAAATTTAACTAAAAATTGAAAGACAGGGCTTAAAGACAAATTAAACATAAGGTTTTTAGACATCTGACTGCACCATTTTTCTACTCTCTAATCATAGAATTTCCTCCCACGTCAGTCAGTTTATCCTACATAGATGAAGCATGTGTATTTTCTTTTTTTTTTTAGATTTCACTTTTCCTTTTTCTCCCAAAGCCCCCCAGTACGTAGTTGTGTATTTTCAGTTTTGGGTCCTTCTAGTTGCGGTATGTGGGATGCCGCCTCAGCATGGCCTGATGAGCGGTGCCATGTCTGCACCCAGGATCCAAACTGGCGAAACCCTGGGCCACTGAAGCACGAACTCAACCACTCGGCCCCGGGGCAGCCCCAGCATGTGTATTTTCTTGGGAAGCTCCTGCCAAGGTAAAGGGAGATGCCACACCCACATTCCACACAGGACCGTCTGCCTCTTCTCTGAAACAGTGGTATTTCGAACAAGGGAAACTTCCAGAGAGTATGATGAGCCCATGAGGGCTCTCGGCCACCTGACGTGCCGTGGCCGTGCTTCACTCCGTCTAGAGCTGACACCATCACGACAAGGAAAGCAACAGCTCTGTGCCCGCGCTCCCTGTCAGTACGGCGGTAAAGCAGCCTCTGAGCAGAGGGCCAGGGCTGCCTGCTGCCCACCCGTGTGTGGGTCCTGCACTCTCTCAACTGCCCCATCTATGACACAAGGATGAGAGCAGGTTCCTAGTTACTTCATCATAAAGATAAATAAGATCAAGTCCTTCGAGTACCTGAAAGAAAGGGACTATCTCCGCTCAACAATTAAAAAGGATTTTTTGTCTTGGATTCACCAAGCGCTATCAGGAGTCTGAGAGGCAATGTGGCCGGAGCAAAGAGCACCGACTCAGAATAAATAGCATTAACCCTGGCTCTGCCACGCACGAGTCATGTATCTTTGATAAATTACACTTCTTAGACTTGATGCCAAAAGCACGAGCAACTAAAGAAAAAACATAAACTGGACTTCATCAAAACTGAACTTCATGCATTAAAGGACATTATTAAGAAAGTGAGAAGACAACCCACAGAATTGGATAAAATATCTGCAAATCATCTCTCTTAGGGGTCTAGTATCCAGAATATAGACACATTTCCAAAATACTTACACATATATCATAAGGTACAACAAAAAGACAAAGAACCCAACCCAACCAAAAAACGGGCAAGCGACCTGAAAAGACATTTCTCCAAAGATGCACAAATGACCAACAAGCACACACAAAATATTTAACATCACTGGTCCTTAAAAAAATGCAAATCAAAGCCACAAGGAAGTATCACTTCACACCCATTACGATGGCTAAAGTTAAGAAAGAAAGAAAATAAGTGTCGTCAAGAATGTAGAGAAATTGGAACCCTCATGCGTTGCTGACAGAAATGTACAACGGTACAGCAGCTGTGGAAGAGTCTGACGGCTCCACAGAAAATTAAACACAGAATTACTGCATGACTGACACCTCACTCCTAGGTATATCAAGGAAAATGAAAACATCTGTTCCACACAGAAACTTCCACATGAATGGTTACAACAGCATTATTTCTAAGAGCCAAAAAAGGTGAAAACAATCCAAATGTCTATCAACAGATGAATAGATAAACAAAAGGCGGGATGTCCACAGAGACTGTTCGCCATACAGAGGAACGAACGACTGATGCTGCTGCAACACGACGAGCCCTGAACACACGCCAGGAGAAAGCAGCAGACACGAAAGGCCACACACTGTATGATTCCTTTTACAGGAAACATTCAGATTAGGCAAATCCAGAAACAGAAAGGAGATCAGTGGTGCCAGTGGGAGTGGGCTGGGGGAGGAAAGGGTGGAGAGTGACTCGTTAATGGAGATGGGGTACTCCTCTGAGGTGGTGGAAAGTTTTGAAAGCAGAAAGAGATGGCGGTTGCACAACACAGTCAATGACTAAATGCTGCTGAACTGTATACTCTATGACGGCTAATTGTATGTTATGTGAATTTTGCCTCAATATATAATTTAAAAACCCAAAGCAACACCCACAATCAAGGTAGTTTCCTTGGAAAAGTATTTCATAGCCAAGATAACTATTCTAAGGATGAAGCCTTGCCTGCAGCAAGACAAAAGGATCAACGATAGGAATCAGACACCTGGATAAGAGTGACACGTCGACCAGTAAGTTGGAGACAGGCCCTAGGATTGTGGGGCTCTCCCACGGGTCTTGTTTTCACACTTCGGCTTACTTGGGAATTCCCAAGCCTCAGCTGACATAGGTACCATGCATGGACAGGGCCTTTTCCCTTGGTCACAGGATGACCTTGAGAATAGCGGGGGGGAAAACATCATCAACTCAGAAGTGAGCTGATACCCACACTCCCCAACCCCACACATGTACTATCTTTTTTGGACAACTAAAATAACTCTTCTGGGATGCAGAGAACAAAGCTAAAGGCAGTACTTTTAGACCTTCTGTGGCTCCTACAGGCAAAATCCACGTGCCCTTGTGACTTAACATAAAACACAAACTTGTATGAAACTAAAAAGTGTGAAATCAAACTTCTCCAGGTTTGTCATCTTCCGCTACTGCACAGGCCTCACAGTTACCTGAGACCCCAACATCCTGTCTATGCCACCTTCCAGCACAGACGTAGTCGACCAGCAAAGGTGACTGACTACACCACGTTACAGTAAGCTCCGTTCTCTAAAGTGTGCACTTTATCACATCACATCAAGGCAATTCTGGAGGACAGGTGGGACAAAGGCAACAGACCCTTCCAGCAGACCGCTATCACACCCGTCGCATCCCACGCCGGCCGTGCTCACCGGTCCTTGCATAAGGCCTTCAACAAAGGCCCACTGCTACTGACAGTCTCTGTGGAAACGCATCATCCACAACATCCAGACAGGCCTCTCCTGCTACTCAATGAAAACTGGATGCCCAGCGAGAAACGTTTCCAATAATCCACTTCAGGTACCAGTATAAGACTGAAGGGTATTCCAGGAGACAGAAGAACTTGGCCACAGGAAATCAAGGCTCTTCACTCCTGATACGACACTCAGCTGCTCAATTAAACTGCCCTTGAACATTCTGCAAAACATCCCCCATAAAACAACCACCAAAATACCCAGAGCCTCGGACGCTGCTCTGCGGGGGCGGGCGGGAGCTGTGGAGGGAGAGGAGCGGAGGGCGAGCCTGCGCGGGACGCGGACACCGTTTCCTGCCAGGGCAGGCCGCCCTTCAGCGTCCTCTCCTGCTCCCTGCCCTCCTCCCCACCTGGACACACACGACTACTTTCTAGTCGTGTAGGAAGGAATCACCGGCCGCCTCGCCCGTCCTCCGTGTGACAGGCCGCCCGCACAAGCGCAGCACTGCGGGCACTAGAGCTCTCCCTCCAAAGAGGCCAATGAGCCCATCGTCACAACCTGAGCCCCCAACTCCAGCCGTCCTTTTGCAAACGCTTCCTTTAAGTTAACAGTTACAAATGAGATAGGTCCACGGGAGATGACTGAGTTGGTACAATTTCATCTCTACTACTTAAAAAGGCCTACACAATATCTTTAACTGGAATTGCTAGACCCACGTGATATATTTTCTAGAATAGCTTCTCTGGCTTGGACCTTTTGAAAGTGATTTTCTTAAGGATATCCTAAAACCTCACAATCATTTAACAGAAAACACTATTCTGAAGGAGAGAATATTTAATGACCACAGTTAGAAAATACAGTTGAGCAAAACTCTGCTTTATGTAACTTCCAGAAGGTATGACAACAGTTTGAATTCATAAGTCTATGAAATGTAAATTATCTTAATGCCACAGTGCTGTTAGCCTTTTCACGAACCAGTATTATTGAGAACAATGAAAATCCATTACAGAAAGCAATAAAAATCACCTATGGACGCCCAACTCCATGCTGACATCACTAACCTAACACTCCATTTAAGATCTTTCTTTGCAAAATTTTGCCTAATCTAATTCCTAATCATGCTTTTCAGAGGGAAAGATGAGCCTCTGATATTCCATTAAAGAAAAGGCACATGTCAAAGAAAGCTGGCTGAAACAGTGAGCCACCATAATTTATCACTTCAGGCTGCATAAACATTAAACCAACTTAAAAGCCTCGGGGCCAGCTGGGCACATAGTCCATCTGAGTTAGTCTGTCCCTTCCATCTCCTCTGCGGAGTGGCACAAGGAGGGCACAAATTATTTTAGATAAAGGAAGTGGACTTCCGCAAGAGTGGAACTGCGAATCAAGATTCAGAGAGCAGGAGTTGGGGCAAGGACGGTCCCCGAGCCCAGTGGGACATCGCAGAAGGGTGCCTTACCCAGGTGGTGCCGTTTCGACTTCGCATGTTCATGAATATGTTTCTTTGTGAAACAGCCGAAGAAGACACAGTGGAGGCAAGAGTGAAGCCTGTTCAGGTGGACACCACAAACATGACAGACGCACGACTTTGCCTGAAATTCAAAGAGAATTAAAAATCAGCACATGCTATGACAGGAGTTCTCACAGGGAACATTCCAGCGCAGTGACCCACAAGGGGCACACTATGGGGGAAAGGAAGGCGCGGATTTCTTCGCAGTCTCACCACGCTAAAAGATCACCTTGTTAATCCTCTCAAGTGCCCCAAAAGGTACTTAGTTCATTCAGCTCAAAACTAGCTCCATGTAAGAAAAAACAGCCCATAATCTCAATTACCAAAACCAGCAAGTTTACCACACGAAGCTATAGGAGCAGTGTCTTTGTGTTCTCCTCCGAGTCCCGACAGGGTGCCCACCCCAGCTCCCGT
The DNA here is from genome assembly GCF_041296265.1 of Equus caballus. Lineage (NCBI taxonomy): Eukaryota > Metazoa > Chordata > Mammalia > Perissodactyla > Equidae > Equus > Equus caballus. The sequence goes on from NC_091694.1 coordinate 61,154,890, forward strand.
CCCAATCCCAGACCAGCAACTCACAACCTAGTCCCCCTTCACCTGACAGCATTTTAAGCTGTATACTCCAGGACCGTGGCGAATTCGGAAGCACTCCGTCACTCACTCAAGAAGAACGTGAATCAGAGCAACATACACAAACAAGGGAAAGGAATGGTTTACTGCCAAGAACTAGACCACAGAAACCTAAAATTGAGGTCACAGCAATTATGAGCAGAGTGGCAAACAGCTCTTATACACCCAAACCACCCTGAATGCCACTGTTTCCTAGCACCCTATGACCATTACAGTTATATTAGCTATAAATCCCCTGCAGATAATCAAACTGAATTTCCAGCCTCTGAGATGACACGACTGTATGTACTTCTCTTCTGTTTCGAGGTGGGAGATGGAGCAGGGAGATGAAGGAAAGTAGAAAATAAATAGGGTATGGGGAAGAGAAGCCTAAATAAAACAGAAAGGGTCTCTGAAAACAAAGGCTGGCGACACGAACACTGCACACTATCTGCCAGATGCGCACCAGACACTGGTGCTGGGGTCTTTCGGGCAGTCTGTCCCATTCAATCCTCACAACCACGCCACAAGGAAGGTCAAGCCCTTCTGACGTATGAAGAAACCTACTCAGTCACAGCTGGAGGACACTGCTGGAACATGGACTACGACCTGCCTGACCCCAAGAGTCCACACTCTCCCCTGCAGCTCCAAGGCAGCCACTTCTAAGCTTCACTGCACACACAAGACCAAGGCAAGGGCCCAGCCAGCAGCGACAGGTGAGCACTCACCCAAGTGGAGGGCCGAGGGAGGGCAGGACAGGGCAGGAGGACCAGTCTCACACCTGTATTTACAGAAAACGCGAATCGTGACTTCTACCCAGAGAGTAACTGCCTTAAGGGGACCTGCACAGGGACCTTAAGAACTTCTCTGGCCTCCAGAAGAGGCAGAGTCAGTGCAGTGGGTGAGGCAGGACGCAGGAATGCTCACTCCAAGAGTGCCCTGCGGCTGAGCCCCAGGTGAGAAGCCCCAGCAGACAGACGAGCACCGCACACCCCCTGCAACTGCATGGCAGGCGCTCCTTTACAGGGGTGCTCAGAGCGCACGCCCACCCAGGCCAGTGGGAGGTGCAAGTCCTCAGGGGCAGCCCTGGGCTAACGAGCCCCGCGGGAGGGCCCCGAACAGCCCTGAAAGGAGCTCGGCACACCATCAACTCCACCGACAATTTTATCTGTGGACTCACATTCAAATCTAATCATTAAAACGCCATTTCTTCTTGATTAAGCAGTTACTCTCAGCGGTTACTTTTTTTAAACAATATGAAGAGTTTCTCTCTGCGAACCCCCTAAGGTTTAGCTGCGTCACGGGACTTCTCAACAGCAGCACCACAGACGTCTGGGGCCGGCTGATCCTTCGAGGGTGGGCGGGTGGATGTGGGGTGTTTCCACGCAGTGCAGGATGTTCAGCAGCAGCAGCAGAAACAGCAGGTCTATCATCTATTTACTCTTCCAACAATATATCAAAGGACTTAAGTAACTATAATTGCTTCCAGTAATGCAGGGGACATTTTTAAATTACATATGCAGTTATGATGAACAGACAACAAATGACACTGCCAAGTATCTTGAAAATTTCCCTTTAGCTATAAATGCTGTTGGGAACAGACTCCTGGGGAGCCTCATCCATCCTCCCTCTGGGTGACTGGTCACGTGCGCACAGGCTAAGGACGCTCAGCCCTCACCAGTGAAGACAAGCTCACAGACTGATGGAGCCAGGAGCAAAGGGACCACCTCTCTAACAGCCATCAAGCAGCCAACCAACAGGGAACCGGCACTGAATAGAGAAAACAGAAACCTGTCTTTGACATACTCATAAAATCTCAGCTGTCTTCTGTATTACGATGTCTCTATCAGCACCATTCAATAGAACGCTATGATGCTGGAAACGTTCAGTAACGGCACTGTCCACTACGGCAGCCACTGGCCACATGTGGCTACTGAGCTCTCGACATGTGGCTGGTGACTACAGTAATGGACAGCACAGTTCCAGGTCCTAAAATGAGCAATTACTACGTTACACACAGAGTTCTTTTCCTAATATCTGTCTCCTGAGTTCACTTCCTCCAGAAGCTAAAGCACGGCCAGAGCAGTTGGAATTAACCCTGGATGCCCTAAGATGTATCGTACTGACACCTGTACGTCTGAACCCAAAACTCCAGGCAGTTGGTCAGTAGCACCAGAAACTAGTGAAAGTAGTTAGGTGTTAACGTGAATTACTTATCCAAAGCCAGCTGCTGACTTCTAGTTTAGTGCAGTTGCAGCCGCCACCGTGACCCACTCAACATCTGTTACAGGACACAGAGGGTTCAGCTCCTGCTTCTGCCACTTCCTGGCTGCAAGACACTGAACAAGTGACAGAGTTCTCTTTACCTCCGTTTCCTCACTTTTAAACTGTAGACATGCTCCTACCTCATACACCTATTATGAGGATTAAATGAACTGATGCTTTCAAAGTATTTAGGATACTGCCTGCACAGATGAAGATTTGTAGTGGGCTGACAGGGGCCCCCAAAAAGCTAGTGTCTGTCCTAATTACCAGAGCCTGTGGATGCCACTTTCTGTGGAAAAAGTATTTTTGCATATTTAATTAAGAGTTTTGAGATGAAATTATATTTGATTACCTGGGTGGGCCCTGAATGCCATCACCAGTGTCCTTAGAGGGAGAGGCAGAGGGAGATTGGACAGAGGAAGGAAGGCAGTGTGAAGGTGGAGGCAGAGACTGGCGATGGTGCCAGAGTCCTCCAGGAGCTGGAAGAGGCCAGATCGGTTCCCACCCTGGAGCCCCCGGGGGGCCCCTGCCAACACCGTATTTCGGGCTTCCAGCCTCCAGAACTTGTTCTGCACCACACAGTGTGTGGTCATTTGCTGCAGCAGCCACTGCAGACTAAGAGAGTTCACATTAGCTATGAGTCTTTTGACTTCCTCCCACTGACCCTGAGATGATTAGAAACCAAACTCCCTGGACACTCTCGCCTCACGGGCAGTGCGTATGAGTCGGCCGACGGGCTGCATGGCTCCTCCTCGAGCGGGTCTCACACCTTCCTCTCAGGGAGGCAGAAGGATTCTGGAGGCTGGCGGCTGTTCCAGGTAACTCAGTCTAGAATCTGCCGCTCTGGAGGCCTTGCAATGATTTTTGGACTAAATTCCTTTCTCCTATAAATTAATTCAAGCAGCTTCAATAGCCTGCAAGTAAATCCTGAAACACAGCTAGGACCTGTAGGAACAGCAATGGGGAATCAACAACTTTTAAACCAAGAGTTGTTGATTTCACACAGTGCAAGAAACACACTGCAAGTCCATCAATTCAGCCCCAATATTAAGAACATTCCTCTGGATATCTTAGTCTCTGTTATCTCCCTTCTCCTATCTTCCTCTTAACCCCAAGAAGGATGGGGACGGGGCAGAAGGGGCAAAGCCCTTGCAGCCGACACACATGGGCTCACACCAGTGGGCTGACTCAGTTGTGCGGTGAATTCTGAGTTCAGCGTAAATTACACACACAAACCAGCACCTCAAGAACTGGCGCACACCTCAGACATCACCCCCGCCTTCCAACCACTGCCGGGCTATTAAACCCAAAGCTGCGAGAAGGAAAGCTCAAGTCTCGTGCCTTCTTGTCAGTGACTTTTTCGAAGGTTCAAAATACATCTCCACCACCATGAACTCGGATGTAAGCAAAGAGACAGGTACGCACACTCCATTTTCCACATGAACAAATGAAAGAACCAGAAGGTAAAGACTTGACGAAAATTAGACAATCTCCTCAAGTTTCCCAACCTCGGAAAGCCAGATTCAGACCTTTGCATCTCCGAGCTAAAACAGACCTTAGCATCATTCTAGTCCAACTCCTTCAATTTACAACAGTGGTGACATAACTGTAGTCTAGTGAAAAATTCACATTTTGGTCTCAATCCACAGTTGCAAGCACAAAGCTCCTGAAACCCTTGGCATTCTTAGGTGATTAGATGGATAGAGGCATCTTTCGTTACTCAAACAAGTCCCTTTCAACCATGTCTAAGTGCATGTCAATGAAGTGACTTCTGGAAAGCTCCTGGATAGCTCCAGATGGGGACTGGCTGCCAAGGGAACCAACCATGTGAGCAGGGGGTGGAACTTTCAGCCCCATCCCCCGACGAATGGCCAATGCCTCAATCAATCATGCCTATGTAATGATTTGACCAATGCCTGTTTAATCAATCGTGCCTATCTAGTGAAGCCTTCATAAAAATCCTTAACGACAGGGTTTGAGAGCTTCTGGGTTGGGGAGTGCATCCTTGTGTGGGGAGGGCAATGCACCCCAACTCCACCGAGACAGACACTCCTGCGCTTAGGGTCCTTCCAACCCCACCCTGTGCACCTCATCTGTATCCTTTATAGTATCCTTCATAATATAAACAGGCACGCGTAAGTAAATGGTTCCCTGAGCTTTGTGGGCCATTCTAACAAGTTACTGAACCGGAGGAGGGGATCATGGTCAGCTGCAAGCACAGGTGACAACCTGGATTGGTGTCTCAAGTGGGGGCAGTCTTGTGGGACTGAGCCCTTAACCTGTGGAATCTTACACTATGTCCAGGCAGTGTCAGAATTGAGTCAAATTTGTAGGACATCCAAGTGGTGTCTGCCAAGATTGGAGAATTACTTGGTGGTGTTTGAAAGCTTTCCAGAATAATTTAATGGGAGCATGAACTTTAGCGTCAGACCGACCTAATTTCAAGGCCCAGACCTGGCATTTAACATCAGCGTCCTTGGCCAGGTTAGGACTTACCTGCCAATCCTACCTCAAAACTGTTTATCACAAGTACCAAAACCAAAACGAAATTACATATGAAAAATGCTTTATAAAATGGAAAATTCTATGTAAACATAAAGTACTATTGTCATAAATGAGAGATGAGTGAAGGCCAAGAGAGATGTGGGGACCTACCCAAGGGCACACATCTGTGTGGAAGCAAGGCTAGGGCAAAGTGCGCGGGCACTGCCTGCCTTGGGCTGTTGATTTAAATTTCAGATCACTTCCCAACTGTCAGTTACAAGCCCCTACAGGGAGTGATCAGATTATCCTGAAACTTCATCTTAACCTGCTGCTCCCCTTTACTCCCTGCCGTCTTTTACCAGAGCTGCTAACAAGTAACAATAAAAGTTACCGACACACGAGTCTATGCTCTTCACCACTCTCAGCTGCAGGTGCTGGCCAACATAAAATGCTAGGCAAGAAAGAGATCTAGATATCGGTAAGGTAGGTCATTTCAGTCCCTGAAAACCAAGCTTGCTTACTTCCTATCTAATCTTCCAAGTGTCTGCTTGATAATGATCTCATCAGGCCTGTGCACTGAAGACAGCAGAACCTTCATAAAAGACACGTGACTTAAGATCTCGCTAAAGGATTAAGCTAAAGTCTGATGGAGCCTCTGGCCCGGCTCCTGATGGGGTCCAGGGCAGGCAGCCCCGAGATGCGCCACTCTAGGATGCGAATTATTTTGAGACAATAAAGGGTCAGAAGACTCAGGAAGAACATCTGACCTTCCTTTAAACTGCCTAAAAGAATTCAACATAGAAGGCCTGTTCCAGGAAAGAGCTAATACCATGAGATAGCTACAGTATAATGTAAAATAGGGTGATAGAAAGGGACCAACAAGCCCATTTCTGGCCCAGCAAAAAACTTGTTTAACAAACTTGCATTTCCATCTCCATATAAATTGTCTTTTTGGGGCCGGCCCCGTGGCCCAGTGGTTGGGTTCCTGCGCTCCACTTCAGCAGCTGGTTCACATCCTGGGCACGCACACGGCACCACTCTTCAGGCCATGTTTAGGCGGCGTCCCACATGCCACAACTGGAAGGACTCACAACTTAGATATACAACTACGTACTGGGGGGATTTGGGGAGAAAAAGCAGAAAAGGAAAAAAAAAGAAGAAGAAGAAGGTTGGCAACAGTTGTTAGTTCAGGTACCAATCTTTAAAAAAAGAATAAATAAATAAATAGTCGTCTTCTCCTCTGAAATCCCAAAACACCACCCCCCAAATCCTCCTTTGTCTTTAGCTGAAGACATATTTAAGGTGGCAGCTTTGGCCAGATGACTGAGTTGCTCAATTTTCCTGGGTTTCTCCCATGTACACACGTTGTTAAACTTTGTTTGACTTTCTCCTGCTAATTTGCCTTTTTAATTGTTTGACCAGCCATAAGAACCTTGGGGAGGGGGGCGGGATTCTCCCTCTTCCCCCACACCACCGACTTACAGGAAACACAGAGAACAAAAGAAAAGCTGAACTTGCACCAGAAACACGCAATCAGCAAATCCCCAACTGCGGGAAAGTCAACAAGTCACAGGCCCAAGTTCTTCAGCATGTCAACTGTAAGGAGAAGGAAGGGATGGAAGCAGAACCTGCAGATTAAGAGACTTACAGGACACATTGTTACCAAACCAGAGCGGGTCTGCTCCTCGGGGAGCTGAAAGCCACACCTTCACCAGAAGCAGCTGTCACACAAAGTGAGGTTCAAGTGCAGCATGTAAGGAGCCCACAAGGAATTATTCCAGAGCTGCGGCTCCCCAAGCAAGGGAAAGCAGGGGCCTTTTATCTGAGTTGGGGAATAAATATTCAAAAACGAAGTTCCGTCACCACATGTAGAGGTGGGTATAAGCCTGCACAGGTGCAGCTAGAAAACATGCTTCCACATACATTGCATGGTACGGTGACAAGGCCCAAGCTCCTCTGGGGGTGGAGATCTCAACATGAAAATGAACCCTTGGGCACTTCCCGGCCCCCCTGCACTGGCGTCACTCCTGCGCTGGGGTCTGGACAGGCTCAGGGCAGCTGGTAATTGCATCGTCTCTTAACTAAAAAAACATTTCGAAAAACAGTTAAGCTTTTCCGAAACCTCCTTTGAGTTGCCCAGGGCAGTTAGTCGGTGTCAAGATCAGTAGAGCCATACGACGGAATACTGCTCAGTGACAAAAAGGAATGAACTGTCCATCCACGCAACACTAAGCGCGTGCTGATAACCACAGAAGCCAGGCTGAAAGGCTACATGGTGCATAAGCCGATTTCTACGACACCCTGCAAACCGCATAACTAGAGAGACGAATAGCGCCGTGGTTCCTGGGTTTGGGGAGGGTTAAGCAGGTGAAGCGTACGGTTTTTTCAGGGCAGTGAAACCGTTGTGTACAGCACTGTAGTGGCAGACGCGTGACACCACGCATGTGAAAATTCACTCAACTTCACAGCACAAAGAGCAAACCTTAATGTACACAAATTTTCAAATAATTGCTTAGGCAGTCAGAGGATGGAATGCAGGCTATGACAAAAGAATCTGACTGTATTACAAATGTGGGACACAACCTCACTGAGGGGTGAGGAGGACAAGTTACCTAAGTAACTCAGGAACGAGTGGGGAGTGTTAAACTGAAGGCGAAAGGAAGCATGTCCGAGCGCCGTACTCTGGATGACGCAGTTCCCCAGGAGAACAGAGGTTACTAATTCTGAAGCCACTAGACGTATACACTGACATTCAACAGTCAAGTACACGGATGGGGGACGACAGGGCTAGGTTTCCCTCTGTTGGACAGAGAAGTTACAGGTAAGTGAGAAGAAAAGGCTAGAATGATCCGTGGAGTATAGGATTAGAGCTGGGAACATCAGCCTAAACTCAGGTATACTTTAATATGGGTGGAAATGGATCTCCATATACAGTCGTGTGTCTAAACGGAGAGGATACGCTCTGAGATATGCATTGTTCGGCGATTTCCTCATTGTGGGAACATCATAGAGTGTACTTACACAAACCTAGATGTTACAGCCTACCACACACTTATGCCATATGGTACTTACCTTATGGTGCCACCAGCGTGCATGTGGTCCACTGGTGACTGAAACGTCATTATGCAGCACATGACTGCACTGAAATTGACGTAGATGTGTTTATACACATCTGTCTCCTAGCTCTGTCCCCTGAAGGCTGAGAAGCCACAACACTCCAGTATCAACAAGCACAGCCAGTGTCCAGACTGTATTTCCCTTTTTTTGAGAAAGATGAGCCCTGAGCTAACATAGACTGCCAATCCTCCTCTTTGCTGAGGAAGACTGCCCCTGAGCTAACATCTGTGCCCATCTTCCTCTACTTTATACATGGGACACCTGCCACAGCATGGCTTGCCAAGGAGTGCCATGTCTGCACCCAGGATCCGAACCAGTGAACCCCGGGCTACGGAAGCAGAACATGTGCACTTAACTACTGCGCCACCGTGGCCGGCCCTAGACCGTGTTTTCTAATTCCATTCTCCAACAAGAAGAACCAGAGCTCCTTGGAGAAACGGCAGACTCTAAGGCTAGGGCAGAAAATACACAAAGTGAGCCTAGAAGATCTTGCAGTACAAGAAAGCAGGAAGTGCTCAAAAACAACAATAAACAAAAAAATAACGAAGAAAGGGCCAGCCCCAGGGGCCTAGTGGTTAAGTTTGGTGTACTCTGCTTAGGCAGCCTGGGTTCAGTTCTCAGGCATGGACCTACACCACCCATCTGTCATCAGCCATGCTGTGGTGCTGGCTCACATACAAAATGACAACGACCGGCAGTGGATGTTAGCTCAGGGTGAATCTTGCTCAGCAAAAGAAAAAAAAAGACAAAAGCATGTCAAAAGGACACAGAAAAGCTCCCAATGGCTGCAGCTGGAACAATTCGGGCAACAAAATAAGTAACAGAGTATTGGATTATAACCTATAGTATCAAATAAATATCAAGTCCATACTGATATAAATAACTGAATAAATACTAAATGAGTGAGAAAAGACAAATCTTTCATATAGAAAAATTCCAAATAATACACGGATAGATATTCTGGCCTTCAGGAGGTGGAGCATAATTGCCCACTCCTTAAGTGTGACTTGTGCAGAGTGACTTCACTCCAAAGACGACAGAACTGAAAGGAGGGAAAAGAGTCCCTTCCCAGTGAAGGGATTCGACAGCCACGCGGTCAAGCTCACCACCACCAGCGATGAGTCATGGTGACTGCTTTACCCTGGACAGGACTTGGGGGGGACTTCACCTCTGTGCTCTTTCTCCCAATACCCGTAATGGGCTATGAACCAGGAGAAAAACATCAGACAAACCCAAACTGAGGGACATTCTACAAAATACCTGAGCAATACTCCTCAAGATACCAAGGTCATCAAAAACAAGAAAGTCTGGGAAACTGTCACCATCCAGAGGCACTTAAGGAGACATGACAATTCAACATATGAGCAATTCTGGATGAGATTCTAGGAAAGAAATGAGAGACCAGGGAAAAACTAAGGAGATCTAAATGAGGTACGAAATTTAGGTAATAACAACATATCAAGCTCGGTCATCAGCTGTGACAAAACCCACCACAGTAATGTAAGATGTTAACAATTGGGGAGATTGGGGCCCGGCCCCAAGCCCGAGTGGTTGGGTTCACTGGCTCTGCTGCAGCAGCCCAGGGTTTCACCGGTTCGCATCCTGGGCGTGGACATGGCAACACTCATCAGACCACGCTGAGGCGGCATCCCGCATGCCACAACTAGAAGGACCCACAACTAAAAATACACAACTATGTACTGGGGGGATTTGGGGAGAAAAAGGAAAAATAAAACCTCTGTATTATTTTTGGTAAATTTTCTGTAAATCCAAAACTACTTTATTATTAATTTGCGTACAACTATACACACACAAACGAGTAAAATAAACTGGGGAAATCTGAATAAAATGGGTGGATTGTATCGAAGATGACTGCATCAGTGTGGACATCCTGGTTGTAATACTGTATTACAGTTTTGCAAAATGTTACCACTAGGGGAACCGAGTAAAGGGTGCATGGGATCTGTCTGTATTAGTTTTTACAACAGTATGTCAATCCATGATTATCTCAAAAGAAAAAACTTTTGCATTTTAGCCTTTTACTTGGAATGGCCTGCCCCCTGCTTAGTATCAATGGTGTAATGCTTCATCATGATTTGAAGGATCCAATTTATCAATAAATAAAGCAAAAGTTAATTCCTAAAACAATAAAGTTTGAATAGGAAAAATGTTTATTTAAAAAAAAGAACACAAGGGGCCGGTCCCATGCTGTAGTGGTTAACTCCAGCACACACTGCTTTGGTGGCCAAGGTTCACAGGTTAGGATCCCAAACGTAGACCTGCACCACTCGTCAAGCCATGCTGTGGCAGCGACCAACATACAAAACAGAGGAAGACTGGCACAGATGTTAGCTCAGGGCTAATCTTCCTTAAGGAAAAAAAAAAAAGGAAGATCTGCAACAGACGTTAGCTCAGAGAGAATCTTCCTCACACACACACAAGAAAAAGACATATACAAAAAAGAACTAAAAAAAAAAAATGGATGAAAGACAGGCGAGAGCTCTCAGCAGCACTCTCATCACCCTGAGTGCCTGGCTGAATCAAAAGAGATGACCTGAGTCACTGGTGGAGCCAGTGACATGCATGCATTTTTCACGGTTCTCAGGCTACTATCTACCAGATGGTGGGCTGCGTCACTCCAGGCATTACATCTAAGCCACGCTGAGGCGGGGTCCCATATGCCTCAACTAGAAGGACCCACAACTAAAAATACACATCTATGTACCGGGGGGCTTTGGGGAGAAAAAGGAAAAATAAAATCTTAAAAAAAAAGTATTTACTATAGCTACAAAAAGGGCTCTATGGTTTTTTTTCTTCTTTTTTGAGGAAGATTAGCCCTGAGCTAACTACTGCCAATCCTCCTCTTTTTGCTGAGGAAGACTGGCCCTGAGCTAATATCCATGCCCGTCTTCCTCTACTTTATTTGTGGGACACCTGCCACAGCATGGCTTGCCAGGCGGTGCCATGTCCACACCCAGGATCCAAACCGGCAAACCCCGGGCCACCAAAGCGGGACCCACACACTTAACCACTGCGCCACTGGCCACCCTGAGGGCTCTGTGTTTTGAGGACAAGCTGCTGGAAAATTTTAGTGTCAGAGAAACAGTTCAAAGAAGACAGAAATGATTATTTTAAAAACATTACCTGCCCCCCCAAAGTGTCTACCCGCTCAAAATATAACATAGACTATGTTGTGTCATAATAACCAGTAGAACTGAAAATTCCTGATGTTTTTATGGCCAGTTTCTATTTCAAACACAAACCCTAAAGTGGTAAGATATTTGTTCTATTTAACAAATGCCAGAAACGCAGAGGAGAGTTCACTGTGGCAGCGAGGAGTCCTAAATCCGGACACAGTTTTACATTCAGTAGTTAGAGAAGTTTTACAGCAGTTTAAGCCTAAATTGAGCAGAAAGTTATCAAATCTGATCATGACATTCTCACTCTCTGCCTATCAAAAGAAGATCAAAGTTTGGATATAAAAACCACAACCCACCTCTACTTTGGACTAGACAAAGTTTTAATTCCCGTTCATCCAGGAATCGTGTCTCTAGTCACATTGCAGCTGAGACACCAACCTCAAAAGGCACCTGGTTCATTTATAAAGACTACAATGTAACTTGAAGTACTTTCCTAAGAAACTTCACATCCCTAAAACTGAAAGTGTCCTGAGCCTAGAGACCTGCTGAGAACTCTGTGCGAAGTGTCAAACGCGCAATGACGACTCGTTGTTAATCCTCAGGGGTGAACTGCTTCTCAGAGCAAGTCTTCCTTGGCTGGGCCACTAGAGCGCGCCAGAACGCAGTCACACAGGGCCCGGCGAGCCAAGACCGCGACTGCCCCAAGCTCTGAGAGCAGCAGGGAAGGCCACTATGATTCAGTGCTGGTGGACCACCAGCGAGACAGAGACCAGACCCGTGAGAGAAGGATTCACCACCACGGCGGTCCGCCCGGAGCTCAATCTCTTACTGATAAATAATACAGACCCGGTTCAACAGCTTTCAAACCTACAACTGACATTAAAAGACATTCATCTGGACAGCAAGAAGGACCTACAACTAGAATATGCAACTATGTACTGGGGGGCTGTGGGGAGAAGAAGGAGAAAAAGAAAAAACAAGATTGGCAACAGTTGTTAGCTCAGGTGCCAATCTCCTAAAAAAAAAAAAAAAAGACATTAATCCGGGCCGGCCGGGGGCTGAATGGTTAAATTCATGCGCTCCACTTCAGTGGCCCAGAGTTCCGCTGGTTCGGATCCTGGGCGCGGACACAGCACCGCTCATCAGGCCACACTGAGGCAGCATCCCACACAGCACAACTGGAAGGATCCACAGCTGGAATATAGAACTATGTACTGGGGGGGGCTTTGGGGAGAAGGAGGAAAAACAAAAAAAAAAAGGTGGGCAGATGTTAATTCAGGTGCCATCTTTAAAAAAAACCAAAACAGTAATCCAAGTCATACATAGCAAAAAAAAACGTGATTTCGTCCTTTAGAAAATGAGGCCACGTTAATGACAGGTTAAACTTGACTCTTTCAGGTTTGTTAAAAATTACAGGGGAGGAGAAGGGGGAAGATAAGGAGGGAGAGAAGAAGGAAAGAGAGGAAGAGATTCCCCACTCAATCCAATGTGGAGATAAATCTTACACACCTCACATAAATCTCAACCAATTAACTAACAATACAGAGCAGCAACATATCATCGTTTCAACCAAGAGATTTTTTTTAAGGCACAATTCCATGAGCAAGAATCTCACTCTGATCTAATAGAAATTTGTTTCATCTCTGATTTTAGTTCATTGTAAGAAGTAATGCTTCCCAACGCCACTACTGACCAAAAAAAACAAACAAACAAACAAAAAACATGGTGCTTAACAGTCCCTACAATCTCAGTGGATCTGTTTGCCCATAAAAAATACCATTCAAGGGGCCGGCCTGGTAGCGCAGCAGTTCAGTTTACACGTTCCGCTTCGGGGGCCTGGGGTTCACTGGTTCAGATCCCAGGTGCGGACATGGCACGACTTCGCACGCCATGCTGTGGCGGGCGTCCCACATACAAAGTAGAGGAAGATGGGCATGGATGTCAGCTCAGGGCCAGTCTTCCTCAGCAAAAAGAGGAGGATTGGCAGTAGTTAGCTCAGGGCTAATCTTCCTCAAAAAAAAAAAACACTATTCAAGATGGAAACTGCCTAACGCCTCCTAACCTTGCAGACGGCAAACTGCAAAACTGTTACACTGTAAAAACAAGGTTGATTCCGATAACAGTTTTATCTTATTTTCTGACTTGCAAATCATTAATTAACCTAACCACTTAAATGGGGCGTCTACCTGAAAAATGTAACACCAAATACAATTCCTGAATGTCTCACGAAGGTGGAACAGTTCCGTGCCAAAGGCTCTTCTCTTAGAAAGCAGGCCAAGGCCCACCTTCTCATCAGACTAACCTTTTAAACGCCCTCCCGCGGAGCTACAAGGACTCTGCAAACCACAGCCGTGCTGAGAACTAGGCGGCCTCGCAGGTCCGGCCCTGAACGGCGACACGATTTACAACACTGCTAACTGCTCACCACCTCCACCCACATCCAAATCTGAGACGGGGACGGGAGAGACGCCATTCCCCTACACTGGCTCCTGCAGACCCTCGATCCAGGGAGGGTTCTGCAGTTGTAACTACACCCTAATAACCCCCAGTCCCGACGTACGGTTCTGTTTCTTTGGCCTAGGTAACCCTAATGAACACTCTAGAATGACGTATACTCAGGATGGAGTCAGGGGACTGACCCACAGCAGACCACCAACAGGCTCCGGATAGTCTTAGTCCCTGTATTAGCTTTTTGTCCTATTTTTCCTCGGGGCCCCCAACCGCGCCCCGAACCTTCCCACCCCGGGCGGATTCCTCGGAGAAGCCTCGCGGAACGCCGGCGCCCGTCGTCTGTCCCAGGCTTCCAGCCCCAGCCCGCAGGACAAGGCCGCCCCTCCCCAGGCCTGCGCTCGCCCAGCCGCGGGACTGGACGCGCCCCAAACCCCACCCCTGCTCGTCCCACCCCCGCGCCCAGAGCCCCGCGGGGGAGGGGGAGGGGAGGGGAGGGGAGGGGGGCGAGGGGGAGGGGAGGGGGAGGGGAGGGGGAGGGGAGGGGGAGGGGAGGGGGAGGGAGGACTGAGGAAGGGTGGAGAGAAGGGTGGGGAGCGGGGGGAAGGAAGACTAGGGGGAGGGGAAGGGTGGGGAAGGGGAGGAGGAGGAGGAGAGGGAGGGGCGGGGAAAGGTAGGAAGGGGGAGGGGAGGGAGTAGGAAGGGGGAGGGGAGGGGGTAGGAAGGGGGAGGGGAGGGGGTAGGAAGGGGGAGGGGAGGGGGTAGGAAGGGCGGCAGGAAGAAGGAAGGTGCCGAGCCCCGCGCCCCCAGCCCGGCGCGCGCAGCCCGCCTCCCCGCCCCCGGGGTCCGCCGCCGCCCCCGCCCCCGCCCCGGCTCGGGGCGCACCTTGCGCTTGCGGGCCTCGGCCGTGCCGCTCCACACGAAGCACTGGTAGATGGCCCGCAGGTTCTGCTTCCAGTTGTCCACCTTGAAGCTGCCCAGGTGCGAGCAGCCCGGCGGCGTCACCACCAGCTCCGCGTCCATGGCCTCGCTGTCCGGCTCGGGCCGGGAGCCCATGGGCGGCAGGGCCCGCCCGCGCGCGGGGGGCGGCGAGGGCGGCGAGGACGACGCCAGCGCGGCGGGGACTGCTCGCTGCGCGCCCGGCCGGCCGGGGACGGGCCGGCGGACAAAGCCGGGCTGCGCGGACGCGGAGGGAGCGGCCGGCCAGGCGCGCCCGCGCTGCGCTCGCCCGGGGCGGGGGGCGGGGGCGGGGCGGAGGCCGCCGGCGCGGCTACGTCACCCGCGGCCGCACTGCGCAGGCTCTGGCCGCCCCGAGCCCCCGCGGGCGGCGAGGGGTGGGGCTAGCGAGGGCCCGCCCCTGCGCCCGCGCCATTGGTTGCCTGCCGGCCGCGGCACCGGCAGCAGTTGTCATTGGCTACCAGGACAGTCCGTCTGGTTCGGGGCCGCCTCCGGGGACGCTGGCCGCTCGACGTTCACGGTCTCCCACCAGCTGGGAAAGGGGGGCGCGCGGAGGATTGGGTGACGCGGGCTGTCCGTCAGGGCACCGAACCGGTTTGCACCGGCCCGAGCTCTACTGCAAAGAGGCGGAGCCACAGGCGGGGCCGCTCGAGGCCCTGCAGTGTCGCCGGGTCTCGGCGTCCGCCCCAAGCCCCCGCCTGTGCTCTCTGGCCGGCGGCGCCGCGCTGGGTGTCTGTCCGCCCCGTTGGCCACGGGAGCCCGGCTCTGGGACTGCGGGTCTCTCCGGCCCGCGTACCCGGTCCCGCGCTGCAGCGCCAGCGTCGTGCGCCGCGGCCGCCACTACCTGCTTCGCGCTGCTTCGAGGAAGCGGGCTGAGCGTGGGTCCCTGCACCCCGGGAGGCGGCGTCCCCCGAGGGCCTAACCCAGCGCCCTCCAAAGAAATAGGACTCGAGAGCGTGTCTAATTTTAAATTTTCTGATAGCTACATTTTTAAAAATGAAAAACTAGTGAAATTAATAACATACTTTAATCCAATATATCATCTCAACATGTAAGCAATATTGTAAAATTATTAAATGAAATGTTTTACAGTTTTTGAATGAGTTCTTCGAAATATGGCATTTTACCCTTAACAGCACATCCAATTCCTGCCAGCCATGTTGGAAGTGCTAGTGGCTTCCATATTGGACAGGAGGGGTCTGATAGGTACGGAGGTGATGGAGCCAGGGCGGGGAATAAAGAACATGCAAACAGTGCCTGGGGGAGGAAAGGCCCGAAGGATGTGGGAAAACGGAGGCAGCGTGGTGCTGCTCGCCTGCGCCACTGCAAACTGCTTTGCTGCCTTCCAGCACAGGTTGAGACGGGGCAGTTGCTGGCGAGGCCAGTCCAGAGCTATCACAAGTTAAAAAATAAAGACAATCTCCAGCAATTAAAGACGCGGGGCTTAATGAGCAGAGGACTGAGACAAAGCGCTTGTCTTTAGGAAAAATTGCCAAGCACACTTGGGCCTCAGGCCTTGGTGCTTGTTGTCCCCTCTGCCTATAACTTGTTCTACCCCGTATTCCACGGCTTAGACTCCCTAACCTCCTCAGGTCTGGTCAGGCACGGCCTTCTCAATGGGGCTCCCCTTGCCACCCTATTGAAAATTCCAACCCCCCAAATTCTCCATCTTCTTACCCTGCTTTATTTTTCTCCAAAGAATCTGTTTATTTTTTATTGTCTCTTCCTCAGTAGCGTGAAAACTCTATGAGGGTAATGATTTTTGTGTGTTTTATTACCTTCCATATCCACCAGTCCCCAGAGTAGTAGTGGCTACATGCAAGGTCTCAAAAATTAATATTGAATTAGCTAATTAATTAACCCAAACAAACTTTTTTTTAAGATTTTTTTTCCTTTTTCTCCCCAAAGCCCCCCAGTCCATAGCTGTATATTCTTCGTTGTGGGTCCGTCTAGTTGTGGCATGTGGGACGCTGCCTCAGCATGGCCTGATGAGTGGAGCCACGTCCGCACCCAGGATTCGAACCAACGAAACACTGGGCCGCCTGCAGCGGAGCTGGCGAACTTAACCACTCGGCCACGGGGCCAGCCCCCAAAACAAACTTTTACAGAAGAATCGAACAAGATGATTCTCAGAATAAAACACTGGTTAAGTAAGGCACACTATGGATATGTTAAAGAAAAGAATGTCAGTTTAATAAAAGGTGAGATCATAAATGGTCAATAAGTTAGGAATTACAAATTATATGTTATTTGCATCTATATATATTACATATGATGACTATTCCAATATCACTGGGCTTATAGATATGGTTTGGTTTCAAGAATCTGTACTTAGCATTCCAGACCCCTAGTATCTATCAGTGAAGTTTTTCATCCACATGGTCATTAACCATGAAAGGATTTCTGTGCTCGCTACTTGAGTAATAGATAATCACTTACAACACTCTGGAATCATAACAGCCTTATACGTAAATAAAATGTGGGATATATCCTGAAGAGGATACGATCCCCAAAAGAGACATGGACAAAGCTGCTTAGTACTATATATATATTTTTTTAATTGCTCAGACACAAAATCTTTTTTTAAATTGAGGTAATATTGGTTTATAACATTGTGTAATTTCAGGTGTACATTATTATTTATCAGTTTCTGTATAGACTGCATCGTGCTCACCACCAATAGTTTAATTTTATCCATCACCATATAGATGTGCCCCTTTACCCCTTTCACCCACCCCCTCAACCCCTTTCCCCTCTGGTAACCACTAATCTGTTCACTTTATCCATGTTTTTATCTTCCACATATGAGTTAAATCATACACTGTTTGTCTCTCTCTGGCTGGCTTATGTCGCTTAACATAATACCCTCAAGGTCCATCCATGTTGTTGCAATTGGGACCATTTTGTCTATTTTTATGGCTGAGTAGTATTCCATTGTGTGTGTGTGTGTGTGTGTGTGTATACTACATCTTTTGTATCCAGTCATCAGTCAGTGGGCACTTGGGTTGCTTCCTCCTCTTGGCTATTGTGACTAATGCTGCAGTGAACATGGGGAAGCATAAATCTCTTTGAATTGTTGATTTCAGCTTCTTTGGATAAATACCGAGTAGAGGGATAGCTGGATTATATGGTATTTATATTTTTAATGTTTTGAGGACTCTCCATACTGTTTTCCATAGTGGTTGCACCAGTTTGCATTTCCACCAGCAGTGTACGAGGGTTCCCGTTTCTCTGCATCCTCTCCAAAATTTGTTTTGTTTCTTTGTTTGTTTGTTGAGGAAGATCAGCCCTGAGCTAACATCTGCCGCCAAGCCTCCTCTTTTTGCTGAGGAAGATTGGCCCTGAGCTAACATCCATGCCCATCTTCCTCTACTTTGCATGTGGGATGCCACCATAGCATGGCTTGTCAAGCAGTGTGTAGGACTGCTCCCAGGATCTGAACTAGTGAACCCCAGGCTGCTGAAGCGGAACGTGCAAAGATAACTGCTGCACCACTGGGTGGGCCCCAAAATTTGTTATTTTTTGTCTTGGTAATTATAGTCATTCTGACAGGTGTCAGGCGATAGCTCGTTGTAGTTTTGATTTGCATTTCCCTAATAATTAGTGATATTGAATGTCTTTTCATATGTTTGTTGGCCATCTGTATATCCTCATTGGAAAAATGTCTGTTCATATACTCCGCCTATTTTTTGATTGGGTTATTTGGGTTTTTTGCCATTGAATTGTGTGAGTTCTTATATATTTTGGAAATTACTCCCATGTTAGATATATGACTTGCAACTGTTTTCTACCAGTTGGTGGGTTGTCTTTCCGTTTTGTTGATGGTTTCCTTTGCCTTGTAGAAGCTCCTTAGTCTGGTGTAGTCCCATTTGTTTATTTTTTCTTTTGTTTCCCATGTCTCAGTAGCCATGGTATTCAAAAAGATGCTGCTAAGACCAATGCCAAAGAGTGTACTGCCTATGTTTTCTTCTAGGAGTTTTATGGTTTCAGGTCTTACCTTCAAGTCTTTGGTGCACTTTGAGTTAATTTTTGTGTATGGAGAAAGACCCATTGGTTTTTCAGTAGTAAGTTGTTTGGTCTCCACATATTTGTGACTTTCCCAGCTTTTTTCTTGTAGTTGATTTCTAGTTTCATACCATTGTGGTTGGAGAAGATGCTTGATATGATTTCAATCTTCTTAAATTTGTTGAGGCTTGCCTTGTTTCCCAACATATGGTCTATCTTTGAGAATGTCCCATGTGCACTAGAGAAGAATGTGTATTCTGCTATTTAGGGATAGAATGTTCTATATATATCTATTAAGTCCATCTGCTAAAGAGTTTCATTTAAATCCACTATTTCCTTGTTGACTTTCTGTCTGGATGGTGTATCCATTGATATAAGTAAGTAGGGTGTTAAGGTCCCCTACTATTATTGTGTTGCTGTTAATTTCTCTCTTTAGGTCTGTTAATACTTGCTTTGTATACTTTGCTGCTCCTGTGTTAGGTGCATAGATATTTAGAAGTGTTATGTCTTCTTGGTGGAGTGTGCCTTTTGATCATTATACTGCTCTGCTTTGTCTCTCACTGCCTTTTTTATCTTGAAGTCTGCTTTGTCTAAGTATGGCAACACCTGCTTTCTTTTGCTTGCTGTTTGCTTGGTGTATTCACTTCCATCCTTTCGCTCTTAGCCTGTGTTTGTCTTTAGAACTGAGATGTGTTTCCAGGAAACAGCATATTGTTGGGTCTTGTTTTTTCGTTTGATTGTTTTTTGAGGAACATTAGCCCTGCGCTTCTGCTGCCAATCCTCCTCTGTTTGCTGAGGAAGACTGGCCCTGAGCTAACATCCATGCCCATCTTCCTCTATTCTATATGTGGGATGCCTACCACAGCATGGCTTGCCAAGCAGTGCCATGTCTACATGTGGGATCTGAACCAGCGAACCCTGGGCCACCAAAGAGGAAAGTGCAAACTTAACTGCTATGCCACCAGCCCAGTCCCTGTGTCTTGTTTTTTAATCCATTATAACACTCTATGTCTTTTTTTTTTTAAGATTTTATTTTTCCTTTTTCTCCCCAAAACCCCCGGTACATAGTTGCATATTTTTAGTTGTAGGTCCTTCTAGTTGTGCAATGTGGGATGCCACCTCAGCATCGCTCGATGAGCGGTGCCATGTCTGTGCCCAGGACCCAAACCGGTGAAACACTGGGCCAGTGAAATGGAGCATGTGAACTTAACCACTCGGCCATGGGGCTGGCCCCTCTATATGTCTTTTGATTGGAGAATTCAATCCATTTACACTTAGAGTGATTATTGATATATGAAGGCTTGATACTGCCATTTCCTGTTTTGTTCTCTGGTTCTTCTATATGTGCATTGTTTCTCTTCCCTTGTATTTCTGACGGCCATTTAATTTTCATGGTTTTCTATGATGCTTTCCTCAGTTTTCTCTTTATGATTGTGTCTCTGCTCTTATTTTTTATTTAGTGGTTACCATGAGGTTTCTACCAAAAAAAATCTCATAGATAACCTGATAAAGAGTACAACCTAATAATCATAAGGATGTTCATGGATCTTGGGAGAAGAATAGACAAGTTCAGTGAAAACTTCAACAAAGAATTGGAAAATATAAAAAAGGACCAACCAGAAATGAAAAATACACTAATGGAAATGAAAAATTCACTAGAGGGACTCAATAGCAGAGTAGATGATACAGAAGAATAGATAAGTGAGCTGGATGAAAGACTAGAGGAAATCACCCAAGCTGAACATATAAAAGAAAAAAGAATTAAAAAGAACAAGGACAGTCTAAGGGACCTCTGGGACAACATCAGATGCACTAACATTCGTGTTATAGGCGTCTCAGAAGGAGAAGAGAGAGACAAAGGGACAGAGAATCTATTTGAAGAAATAATAGCTAAAAACTTTCCTAACCTAAGGAAGGAAACAGATATGCAGGTACAGGAAGCACTGAGAGCACCAAACAAGAAAAACCCAAAGAGGCCCACACCAAGACACATTATAATTAGAATGTCAAGAATTAAAGAGAGAATCCTAAAAGACACAAGAGAAGGACAACAAGTGACATACAGAGGAAACCCCATAAGGCTATCAGCTGACTTCTCAGCAGAAACCTTACAGGCTAGAAGGGAGTGGGACGATATATTTAAAGTGCTGAAAGGAAAAAACTACAGCTAAGAATGCTCTACGTGGCAAGGTTATCATTCAGAATGGAATAAAGAGTTTCCCAGACAAGCAAAAACTAAAGGAGTTTATCACCAAGAAACAACCCTTACAAGAAATGCTAGAGGGGCTTATTTAAGTGGAAAAGAAAAGAACAAAACTAGGAATAAGAAAATTATAAAAACAACACTAACAACAATAAAATCACTGGTAAAAGCAAATATACAGTAAAAGTGTCAGATCAACTATCTATGAAGCTAATAGGAAGGTTAAAAGACAAAAATACTAGGCCAGACCATACTCATCAGCCATGCTGTGGTGGCATCACACATACAAAATGGAGGAAAATTGGCACAAATATTAGCACAGGACTAATCCTTCTCAAGCCAAAAAAAAGAGAGAGAGAGAGAGAGAGAGAGAGGAAGATTGGCAGTGGATGTTAGCTTAGGGCAAATTTTCCTCACCAAAAAAAAAAAAAAAAAGGCAAAAGTAGTAAAATTAGCCATTTCCCTGATAAGAGAGTAACAGAGACACGTGCACAAAAAAGAGATTTGATATGATATCAAAAACATAAAATGTGGGAGGACTGGAGTAAAAGAGTAGAGCTGTTAGCAAAAGGTCAAATTTAAGAGATCAACTTAATGTGTATTGCTATACACGTAGGTTATTAGACATGAACCTTATGGTAATCACAAACCAGAAACCTATAATAAATACACAAAAAATTAAGAGGAGTGAACTCAAACCACAAGGGAAGAGAGCAAGAGAAGAAAAAGGGAACAAAAAGAACTACCCAGAAAACACCCAGAAGAAAGTCACAAAATGACAATAAGTACGTTCTTATCAATAGCTACGTTAAATGCCACAATCAAAATGCTAAATCTACATCAAAACTAAATGCTACAATCAAAAGACATAGGGTGGCTGAATGGATAAAAATACGAGATCAATATGTATGCAGCACACAAGAGACACACTTCAGACCTAAAGCCTCTCACAAACTGAAAGTGAAGGGATGGAAAAGGATACTCCATGCAAATGGTAAAGAAAAGAAAGGTGGGGTAGCAGTACTTATATCAGACAAAATAGACTTTAAAACAAAAATTGTAGCAAGAGACAAAGAAGAGCACTACATAATGATAAAGGGAACAAGCCAACAGGAGAATGTAACACTTGGAAATATCTATGCACCCAACATAGGAGCACCTAAATATATAAAGCAATTATTAACAGACATAAAAGGAGAAGTACACAGCAACATAATAATAGTAGGGGACGTTAACACTCCACTTACACCTATGGATAGATCATCCAAACAGAAGATCAGTAAGGAAACACTGGCCTCAAGTGGAACATTAGACTAGATGGACCTAGTAAAGATATAAAGAACATTCCATCCCCAAACCAGAGAATATGCATTCTTTTTGAAGGCACATGGAACATTCTCTAGGGTAGATCACATATTAGACCATAAAACAAGTCTCAATAAATTTAAGAAAGCTGAAATAATACCAAGCATCTTTTCTGACCACACAGTATGAAACTAGATGTCAACTACAGGAAGAAATTCAGAAAAGCCACAAATATGTGGAGATTAAACAAAATGCTACTGAAAAATGATTGGGTCAATGAAGAAATCAAAGGAGAAATAAAAAAATACCTGAAGACAAATAAGTATGAAAATATGACATGCCAAAATTTATGAGATACAGCAAAAGTGGTTCTAAGAAGGAAGTTTACAACAATATAGCCTACATCAACAAACAAGAAGAATCTCAAATAAACAATCTAACAGTGAACTTAAAGGAACTGGAAAAAGAACAAATGAAGCCCAAAGTCAGGAAAAGGAAAGAAATAATAAAAATCAGAGCAGAAATAAGTGAAATAGAGACTAAAAAAAAAATAGAAAAAAATGAATGAAATGAAGAGCTGGTTCTTTGAAAAGGCAGACAAAACTGACAAACCTTTAGCTAGACTCACCAAAAAAACAAGAGAGAAGGCTCAAATAAATAAAATCAGAAGTGAAAGAGGAGAAATTACAACAGATACCTCAGAAACACAAAAGATGATAAGAGAATACTACAAAAAGCTACACGCCAACAAACTGGATAATCTAGAAGAAATGGATAAATTCTTAAAATCATACAGCCTTCTAAAACTAAATCAAGAAGAAATAGAGAATTTGAATAGACCAATCACAAGCAAAGAGATTGAAACAGTAATCAAAACCCTCCCCAGAGTAAAAGTCCAGGACCAGAGGTCTTCCCTGGTGGATTCTGTCAAAAATTAGAAGAAGACATAACACCTGTCCTTCTCAATCTCTTCCAAAAGAATTGAAGAGGAGGGGAAGCTTTCTAACTCATTGTAGGAGCCAATATTACCCTGACACCAACATCAGACAAGGACAACACAAAAAAAAGAAAATTACAGGCCAGTATCACTGATGGACATCGATGCAAAAATCCTCAACAGAATACTGGCAAATCGAATGCAACAATACACTAAAAAGATCATACACCATAATCAAGTGGGATTTATTCCAGGAATGCAGGGATGGCTCAACATCCACAAATCAATCAACATGATACACCACATTAACAAAATGAAGAATAAAAATTACATGATCAATGGACGCAGAGAAAGCATTTGACAAGATACAGCATCCGTTTATGGTTTTTAAAAAACTCAGAATAAAATGGGTATAAAAGTAAAGTACCTCAACATGGTAAAGGCCATATATGACAAAGCCACAGCAAATATCATGCTCAATGGAGAAAAACTGAAATCTATCCCTTTAAGAACAGGAACCAGGGGCTGGCCCAGTGCAGCGGCGGTTAAGTGCACACGTTCTGCTTCAGCGGCCTGGGGTTTGTCAGTGTGGATCCCAGGTGTGGACATGGCACTGCTTGGCAAGCCATGCTGTGGCAGGCATCCCACGTATAAAGTAGAGGAAGATGGGCATGCATGTGAGCTCAGGGTCAGTCTTCCTCAGCAAAAAGAGGAGGATTGGCAGCAGTTAGCTCAGGGCTAATCTTCCTCAAAAAAAAAAAAAAAAAAACCGGAATCAGACAAGGATGCCCACTTTCACCACTCTTATTTAATATAGACTTGGAAGTCCTAGCCAGAGCAATCAGGCAAGAGAAAGAAATAAAAGGGATCCAAACTGGAAAGGAAGAAGTGAAACTGTCATACTTGCAGATGATGTGATTTTAATATATAGAAAACTCTGAAGAATTCACCCAAGAAACTTTTAGAAATTAGTGAGTGAATAATTAATGAATGAAAGAAATGAATACAGTAAAGTAGCAGGATACAAAATTCAATTGTGTTTCTATACACTAACAACGAAGTAACAGAAAGATAAATTAAGAATACAACCTCAGGGGCCAGCCCGGTGGCACAGAGGTTAAGTGTGCACATTCTGCTTTGGGGGCCTAGGATTCACAGATTCAGATCCCGGGTGCGGACACAGCACCACTTGGCAAGGCAAACTGTGGTAGGCATCCCACATATAAAGTAGAGGAAGATGGGCACGGATGTTAGCTCAGGGCCAGTCTTCCTCAGCAAAAAGAGGAGGATTGGCAGCATATAGATGTTAGCTCAGGGCTAATCTTCCTCAAAAAAAAAAAAATACAACCCCATTTACAATTGCAACAAAAAGAATAAAATACCTAGAATAAATTTAACCCAAGAGAGAAAACACCTGTACACTAAAAACTATAAAACATTGTTGAAAGAAGTTGAAAAAGACACAAATAAATGGAAAGATATTCTGTGTTCTTGGGTTGGAAGAATTAACATATTTAAAATGTCCATACTTCCTAAAGCAACCTACACATTCAATGCAATCTCCATCAAAGTTGCAAAGACATTTTTCACAGAAATAAAACAAAGAATCCTAAAACTTATGTGGAACAACAAAAGACCCTGAATAGACACAGGAATCCTGAGAAACAAGAACAAAGCTGGAGGTAGCACAATCCCTGATTTCAAAATATACTACAAAGCTATAGTAATCAAAACAGTATGGTGCTGGCACAAAAACAGACACACAGATCACTGGAACAGAATCGAGAGCCCAGAAATACACCCACACATCTATGGACAGCTAATTTCAACAAGGGAGCCAAGAACATACAGTGGAGGAAGGAAAGTCTCTCCAGTGAATGATGCTGGGAAAACTGGACAGCCACAAGCAAAAAAATGAAAGTAGACCATTATCTTACACCACACACAAAAATTAACTCAAAATAGATTAAAGACTTGAATGTAAGACCTGAAACCATGAAAGTTCTAGGAGAAAACATAGGCAGTATGCTCTTCAACATTGGTCTGAGAAGCATATTTTCAAGTCCCATGTCTGACCGGGCAGGGGAAACAATAGAAAAAATGAACAAATGGGACTACATCAGACTAAACAGCTTCTGTACAGCAAAGGAAACCATCAACAAAACGAAAAGACAACCTAACAATTGGGAGAAGATATTTGCAAACCATATGTCTGATAATGGGCTAATATCCAAAATATATAAAGAACTCGTACATCTCAACAACACCAATACTGACAACCAATTAAAAAATGGGCAAAAGATCTGAACATTTTTCCAAAGAAGATATACAGATGGCCAATAGGCACATGAAAGGATGTTCAATATAAATAAGTATTAGGGAAATGCAAATCAAAACTACAATGAGATATCATCTCACACCTGTCAGAATGCCTATAATTAACAAGACAAGAAATAACAAATCTTGGAGAGGATGGGGAGTAAAGGGAACCCTCGTACACTGTTGATGGGAATGCAAACTGGTTCCATCACTATGGAAAACAGTGTGAGGATTCCTCAAAAAATTAAAAATAGAACTACCATACAATCCAGTTATTCCTCTGCTG
Source organism: Equus caballus (assembly GCF_041296265.1). Classification (NCBI taxonomy): domain Eukaryota; kingdom Metazoa; phylum Chordata; class Mammalia; order Perissodactyla; family Equidae; genus Equus; species Equus caballus. The sequence continues at coordinate 61,180,410 of NC_091694.1, forward strand.
GGTATTTACCCAAAGAACACAAAAACACAAATGTGTAAAAATATATGCATTCCTATGTTCATTGCAGCATTACTCACAACAGCCAAGACTTGGAAGCAACCTAGGTGCCCATGAAGGGATGAATGGATAAAGATGTGGTATGTATACACAATGGGATACTACTCAGCCATTAAAAAAAAAGATGAAATCTTGCCATTCGTGACAACACGGATGGACCTTGAGGGTATTATGTAAGAAAAATAAGTCAGAGGGAGAAAGTCAAATATCATATGATCTCACTCATAAATAGAAGATAAAAACAACAGCAAACAAACACATAGAGACAGAGATTGTTTTGGTGGTCACCAGAGGGGAAGGGGGGAGGGAGGAGGGTGAAAGGAGTGACTAGGCACATGTGTGTGGTGATGGATAGTATTAGTCTTTGGGTGGTGAACATGTAATCTACACAGAAATTGAAATATAATGATGTACTCCTGAAATTTATATAAGATTATAAACCACTGTTACCTCAATTAAAAAAATAAAGTGAAAAAAAAAGATCTCATAGATGAGATAGCCCGTTTTCTGATAGCCTCTTATCTCCATTAGCCTAAGAAAGTTCCATCCCTTTCCTCTTCCCCTTCTGAGTTATTGTTGCCACAAAATTATTATGTTTTCTGTTATGAGTTTGTGATTAAAATGAAGTGTTATATTACAGTTATTTTTTATGCTTTTCTTCCCTTTATCTTTCATGTTGTAATTGTTTGCTAACCTGTTCTGATATCTGCCGTTTTCTGATTTTGTCTGTCTATTTATCCCCTTGCTCAAGACTTTGTAAACCTTTGTGTTTTTTTTTCAGGTGTGAGGGCCTTCTTGGTCATTTCTTGTAAGGGAAGTCTAGTAGCAATGAACTCCCTCAGCTTGTGTTTATCTTGGAAATTTTTTATTTCGCCATCATATCTGAAGGATAGTTTCACTATACGGAGTATTCTCGGCTGAAAGTTTTTGTCTTTCAGTATGTTGAATATATCGTTCCACTCTCTCCTAGCCTGTAAGGTTTCTGCTGAGAAATCCACTGAAAGTCTGATTTGGGTTCCTTTGTAGGTTATTTTCTTCTGCCTTGCTGCCCTTGATATTTTTCCTTTGTCATTGACTTTTGCCAGTTTTACCAATATATGCCTTGGAGCAGGTCTTTTTGCATTGATGTAATTAGGAGTTCTATCAGCTTCATATACTTGTAATTCCAGCTCCATCCTCAGGTTTGGGAAGTTCACAGCTCTTATTTCTTTCAACAAGCTCTTTGCTCCTTTCTCCCTCTCTTCTCTCTGGGATACCTATAATACTTATGTTGCATTTCCTGATTGAGCTGGATATTTCTCAAAGAGTTTCTTCATTTTTTTAAAGTCTTAGTTCTCTCTCCTCCTGCAAATGAAGCAGGTCCATAAATCTGTCCTCTAAATTACTAATTCTGTTGTCCATAATATCAGCTCTGTTTTTCAAGGTTTCTAGATTGTTTTTTTATCTCATTCATTTTGTTCTTCATCTCCAGAATTTGTTTGGTTTTTTTTTAGAGTTTCAATCTCTTTGTTGAAGAATTCCTTCTTCCCATTAATTTTATTCCTAATTCCTTGAACTGTCTTTCAGAGTTTTCTTGTAACTCATTGAGTTTCTTTATGACAACTATTTTGAATTCTCTGTCATTTAGATTGTAAATTTCTGTGAGCTCAGGATTGGTTTCTGGAGACCTGTCATTTTCCTTCTGCTCTGGAGCATTAATGAATTTCTTCATGGTGTTCGATGCAGTGATCTTTGCCAGTGCATAGTGGTAGTATCAGGTTGCAGATTCCACCTGCCACTGTTGGTGGGGAGGGGCAGGGGCTGTGTTTTCTGAACCTGCTGCATCTGCTGGAAGTTGTGCCAATAGGGCTCATCTGTATTTGCCTGCTGGCCGCAGCCACATTGTAGGTCACACAGGCATGCACAGGTGCTCTGATGTGGACCACAGCCTTGGCCAGGGACTGGCTTTGCTGGTGTGCTATGGGGGGGGGGGGGCACTTTCTTTCACACACTTGTGAGCCCACTTGGGTAGTTTGCCTGGGATGCTATTCTTGGTGGGTGTGCCCACATGGTGTCTAAGCCACGCCACTCGGTGTGCAGTGTCCCACTGGCCAGGCTGCAAATCTGAAAGTGAAAGCATTCACGTGCAGGCCAGCCTGCTCCCCTGCCTCCTCTTACAGTTACACGCCAGCTGCTGTGTGAGGACCCGCAGCCTAGATCACTGCTGCTGGGAAGGAGGAGGGGATCCACTCACCTCCTTCCACTGCTTGCTGGGTTCCAGTACCCCCATCTTCAGATGTATGGCTGCATGGATCTCTCAGACATTCTATTGTGCTTTGTAGGGAATCCTCTTTTGGTTAATGAATGTCTATTTGGTTGTAGCTTTGGGGAAAGAAACTAAGGGAACAGTTCACCGTACCATGATGCTGACATCACTCCAGCATTTTTTTCTGATGATAAAAAAGCTGAAAACATCCTAAATGACCCTTAATAGGAGAATGGTTGAATAAACTGTGGAATAGCCATTCTAGGGAATACTATGCAGCTGTTAAAAAGAATGAAATAGATCTATAGGTACTAATATGGAAACTCTATAAGATGTAAGTGAATAAAACAATCTGCAGAAATATACAGATATTATGCTGACATTTATGGAAAAATAATACCATACTTAGGTGCTACCACCAAAAAAGGGGATTCTTCCACTTGCCACAAGACAAGCAAATAGTCAAGAGGCAGGGTGGTAGGAGAGAAAGGGTTTTTATTACAGCTTGGTAGCAAGGTGGAAGACGGGGTGACTAATGTCCACAATAACCATCTTATAGAACAAAGACTACAGGCCAGCTACATAGGGGCTGGTCTTTGGGTGGGGCCGACATCTGGTCTTAGTTCCTGATAATCTTTTGTTTTCCTGGATATGCATCATAGACCAGTACAATGTCCTATACCCTGATTTAGTTTAAAAATAATAAGAACAAAGTCTTTAATATGTATAGTAAAGATTACTGTTTACATGACTGGCACCCACATAGGTATATATTAAAGAGCTGGAAGAAACAAACAAATGCATCCATCATAGTAAACTGTGAGGGAGAACTTTATAATATTTTATTTTTTTTACAATGAATATTAATCATATATTATTTTGTACTTAAAAATCAGTAAAACTTAAATGAGAAAATGTCATGATACAAGGGAGTGTAAAGAAACTAAAGCCCTGAGAAAGATAACTTGCTGAAGTTCACACATTCATACTGTCCCACAACATCCAGAAAATAGTCAAGTGTCCAAAACTTCCATTTGTTCATCTATCCAGAAAACAAGTCAGACCGCTACATTAGAGTCCTGGCTCTGCCACTCACTATCTTGTAACCTTGGGCAGATGCCTGATTTTCTAAGTCTGTTCACTTATCTGTTAAAATTGGGGTAATATCAGTTCACTGCCTACATTAAAGAGTTGTGCCAAGGAATAAATGAGATAATCCATGGAAAGCTCTTAGCACATGCCTGTCATTTATTAAGAGCCCAAGAAACATTAGCAATTATTGATCTGATAGTTACTGAGAATTGAGATGACTAAGACAATATCTCACTTGAAGAATCCTGCATTGTAGTGGGACAAACAGCCACATTTGTAGGCAATTATAGTAATATGAAATTTCAGTGATAAAAGAAAGTCCAGGTAAGATGAAAACACTCCAAGACACCTCTCACCCTATCCCTGCCCAGGCAGTCACAGTGGAGGGGAGCGGGAAATGTTTTCTGTGCCCTACTTAAGTGTACTAGTATGAGTAGGAGTTGGCCAATTTTTAAAAAATAAGTGATATGGTAAGGAATTTCCCTCAAAAGGCATTTCCCACCATTCATAGGACCAATGGCCTAAAATGTTATTCTCTGTATTTATCTGTTATTTATTTTATTTTTATTTTCAAGTTTTAAAAAATTTAAAACATTCATGGAATTATGCTTCCAAGATGGTCAAATAATATACTAGACCAGTCCTCCCTCAGAAAACAACTGTGAACTCTGCACAGAATACAAAAAAATGCCTGAAGCCACTGGAGAGTGAATCAATGCAGGCAGACTCAAGAGGGAGTAGACACTTGGAAGAAGAGACCTGCCCAAAGGAAGTAACCTGTTTTTTATGGCTTACGGGACAGGCTACACTTGGACAGGCTGCACTTGGAGGAGCCCAGACTGGGAGGCTGAAACTCTGATAGAAAACCCGCAGTCTTTCTGGACTGAAGAAGCAGAGAACAGAGTACAGAACAACTAAAGCTACTGAAAAGTGAGGAGAGAGTCAGAGAAGAGGGGTCCTAGTGTCTGTGGATAAAATATATCCAACTATCTAGTTGACCACTGAACTGCCCATGTGTGGAACAAATTCCAAACAGCCCAACTAGAACAAAATGAAGTGAGCAGAGACTGAAGCTGCTGCCCAAGAAATAGTTAAATTCTAAGTTAGTTGCCTGCTAAAAGAAAAATGTCAATTCTCTATGGAGGTATATGACAAAATCCATATTTTCAACAATATAACATTCAAGATAGAATCCAAAATTATTTGATATAAGAAGAAAAAGGCAGAAAAATATGATCCATTTTCAAGAGATGGAACAGTGAAAGGTGAAAAATCCAAAGATGTATCAGATGTTGAAATCAGCACATGAGGACTTCAAAGCAGCTATAGCTGTGCTCGGTGAAGTAAAGTAAAATATCCTTGAAATGAATGAAAAGATAGGAATATCAGCGGTAAAATACAAACTATATAGACGAACCAAATAGAATTCCTGGAACTGAAATATACAGCATCGCCAATAAAAAGATCACCAAGCGGGCTTGAAAGAAGAATAGAAATGACACAGGAAAGAGTCATTAAACTTGAAGATAGATCAATTGAAATTATCCCACCAGAAGAACAGAGAAGAAATATTGAAAATAAACTGAACAGTCACAAAGACCTGTGGGACAATGTCAAAAGCTCTAACATATGTATAATTCAAGTCCCAGAAGGAATAATGAGAGAATATGAGAGAGAAAATATATTTGAAGAAATAATCGCAGATATTTTCCCAACTTTGGTGAAAAATATAAATGTACAGATTTAAAAATACCGTTGAGTCCTAAGTAGGATAAATGTGAAGAAAACCTGCCTAGGCACAGCATGGTTTAACTACTGAGCAAATCTTGACAACAGCTACAGAAAAACAAGCCACTATATACAGGGGAACAAAGACATATTTTTTTATTTTAATCAGAAACCATGGAGGCGAGAAGACAGTGGAAGAATATCTTGAAAGTGCTGAAAGACAAAAATTGTCAACCCAGATTTCTTTATGTAGTGAAAATACCCATCAGTAATAAAAGTAAAATAAATAACTTTCATAAAAATAAATAGAGAATTTTTGTCCAGCAAATCTGTACTACAAGAAATGATAAGGAAGTTCTCTGGCCAAAAGGAAAAGATACCAGATGGAAACTTGGATATTCAGAAAGAAATGAAGAGCATCAGAAGTGACGATTATCTGGGTAAATATAAAAGTCTATGTTTTTTCTTAATTTATTTAAAAATACATATGACTATTTGAAACAAAAACTATAACATTGTCTTAAGGGGTGCTACAGACTGAATGTTTGTGTCTCCCCAAATTCGCGTGTTGAAACCCATCCCCCAACGTGATGGAATTTGGAGATGGGGCCTTTGGGAGAAGATTAGGTCATGGGGGCAGAGCCCTCATAAATGGGATTAGTGCCCTTGTACAAGAGACCCCCGAGAGCTCCCTCCCCAGCTCTGAATTCAGGGAGGAGACAGCTGTCTACAAACCAGGGAGCAGATCTTCGTCTGACACTGAACCTGCTGACGCCTTGGTCTTAGACTTCTCAGCCTCCAGAACTGTGAAAAATAAGTTTTTCACAGCTGTTTACAAGCCACTCAGTCTGCAGTATTCTATTATAGGAGCCCAAACAGTCTAAGACAGGGGCTTTATATTATAATATAGAGAGATATAATACATATGACAACTATTACACAAAGGACAGGAAGGAGGGGTCAATGGACTTATGAAGTTAGAAGATTTCCATATTTTATGTGAAGTGATACAACGTTAAATTTAAGTAGATTATAGAAAGATAAGGATTTATTTTATAATCCCTGGAACAGACACTAAAAAAGAATGCAAAGCAGTATAGTTAAAAAGTCAGTGGATAAATTAAAAAATAGAATTAAAAAAACATTCACATAATTCAAAATAAGGCAGGAAGGGGGGAAGAGAGGAACAAAAAGCAGAGATAGCAAACAAGAATCAAATAATAAAATAGCAGACCTAAATACAAACGTATTCATAATTCCATTAAATGCTCCTAAGTAAGAGGACTTCCAATTCCACCCATGATGGAAAACCAGGGGCAGATATGTCTCCTGCTGTAAACAACAACGACAAAACCAGAGGAAATATAAGAAATGATGGTTTTCAAACACTGGAAATCAGGAAGCACAGAACAGTGATCCCTGATGGAAAAGAAACAAATGCAATGAGCCCTCTGGCTGGCACAGCTACCTGCATGACAAGCACAGGGAAAGGGAACCCAGAGTGGGGCAACTGGGACATTCCCAGTTTTAGCACTCAAAGTTCTGTGTCCTGGGAGCCCCGTCAGTCCAAGGCTAATGGGGGAAGGTTGACCACTCCACCAATCAGGGAGCAATAACCGCCATGACTTGAGGAGGTAGGGAGGTCCGGGTGGTTAGAAGCGACAGGACAGCCAGCCAGCAAAGAGAGCTGTCCAGAGAAAGTGTTCCGGAAATGTGCCCCTGGCTCCCTCGAGTCTTCAGCTTACAGGCCAGCATAGACATGTAGGTGAACCTGGGTGGGGGAATAAATGCCAGTCAGGAGCGGGTGAAACACTTCCTGGAGCTCACGTAGGGCTGGAGAGAGTTCAGATTCCCAACAGCCAGACTGCAGAAACCTTTAATAGGTAGGGCATCGGGGAGAGTACAGGGAAGGGTGTGGCTCAGTTGTGGGGGCAAAGCAACCTTAGCATAAGGCTGTTGGGGGGCCGGCCCTGTGGCCAAGGAGTTAAGTTCGCGCACTCCACTTCAGCGGCCCAGGGTTTCAGCAGTTCGGATCCTGGGCGTGGACATGGCACCGCTTGTCAGGCCACACTGAGGCAGCGTCCCACATAGCAGAGCCAGAAGGACCTACAACTAGAATATACAAGTGTGTACTGGGGGGCTTTAGGGAGAAGAAGCAAAAAGAAAGAAAGTTGGCAACAGATGTTAGCTCAGGTACCAATGTTAAAAAATAAAGAAATATGGAAGATATAAAAAGAGAAGCAAACAAAATGAAAGGAGTATCAGTAAGCTGCAGGACAACTTCAAGAAACCTAATATACACGTAATTGGAGTCCCTACAGCAGGAGGGGGAATAAATTTGGAGTGACATACCCAAGTCACTCCAAACATACTTAAGAGTTTTCCAATAACTGAATCAAGCATCTGTTTTTTAATTTCAATTAATTAAAATTAAATAAAAGTAACCATTCAGTTCTTCGGTCACACTAGTCACATTTCAAGTGCTCGATAGTCAGACGTGGCTAGTGGCCACCATATTGGACACCACAGGTATAGAGTTAGTGAAACTGGCAAACAGCCATTGATGACTAAGTATCTAGGTACTAAAGTTTTTTCCTTTTTGCAATTACTGACTATGGTTTTTAGCTGTTTAACCCGCCCATTGTTACCTGTGCTGCTGAGGCAATATGCTGTCTGACTCCCACTAGGTTCCTACAGGTAACGTCTCCCTGGAGCCTGGGTCACCATGGAAATGGGTGTGAGCTGTTTTTCAGGAATTAGAACTCCTTGTCCACTTCGGGCCGGTTGAGACCACCAACTCATCAACCGGCCAGCGCAGATGTCCGATAGGCGACCTTTTGACGTCAAGAGGCTAAAAACTCCACTGTCAGATCATGCTCACACCACCATTTTGTGAACATGGGTCCTATGAAGAGGCATGGAGTCTGACTGCATTTGTGCAGATCACCAATGACCTCACCTCTCCTCACCTCCAATCACCTCTTTCCACATTTCAGACCACCCTGCCCCCATCCCATAAATATCCCTGAGTCCCTATTTTTGGGGAAGCGAGTTTGAGGCTCGTGCTCTCACTTCCTCACGTGGCTGCCTTGTGAGTAAACCCTCTCTCTGCTGCAATGTCTTCATCTCAGTGTTTGGCTTTCTGGGCAGCAGGCAAAAACGAACCTGGTTCAGTAACATTAGGAGAATAATGACATTTACCTATCTTAAGACCTGGTCAACTTGGGTGGGAACTGCAGTGTTCTATTAGTAAACAGAAGGGGTAGGTCATGTGTGCAACTTAATCCAGAGATTTGGGCCATGTTGAAGTTACAGAATCACTGACATAACAACCATAACTGGCAGTCAGCTCAGTCCATTTGGGTCACAAACTAGAACCTGGGCACATCTCCGTTCATAGTTGAGATCACTACAATCACAGAGGCTACAAATGGCCTGAGGCCCTCAGTTATCATGATGGATGTGTGCAGCACACCTGCATGCACACTGACTGGGGGCTCCAGATCTGAGGAAATGATCCACAGGCGGGCAGCGGGGCTGCCACACACCATCCAAGCAGATTCGAGATGTGGACCCCAAACCAAATTTCTACTAAATTAGATGTTGCTTAGACATAGCACTTATTGCTTGAATATCTCTTGCCATCTAAATTTTCCTGGACTTTATAATAACATGTAGAGGAAAGCCATATCAAACAGAATTTTTTTCTTTCTTTTTTTCCATCTGCATCAGAGTTTGCAGTTACAAATAATGCAACACCCTACAGCTTGTTTAAGCAGAGAAGGAGACCACCAAAACTCTAGGAGGCCAGAGTCTGAACCTCTCCACAGCTACTTTCGCCAGAACACGGGTTCCAGGAAACATTTGTTGCATGCCCTACTGCCTTCTCCTGAAGTAGGCCACACGGGCACGCCTGATGGGCGGTAGAGGCCAGACACAGTCTGCACCTTTATGGAAAGAGAGTCCGCGACAGTGAGTTTCTAGCTTTTCTATCCTGAAGAAGAGACAGCCTTAATGTGGGACCGTACTCAAACACAGGATGGTGTGCATGAAGCGCTGGGAGACCATGCAGAGTGACAGACGTCCACGCCAGCACCCAGCTCGAATCACAAATGGAAACAGAAACTTAACGTATTTCCTTTAATGTTGGCATCGAAGTATAATTTTCAAAATGTTAAAAATAGAATTCTCCTATAAACAGGTGGTGAGAGACACGTAGATCAACAGAACAGAAGAGAGGGTCCAGAAATAAACCCATGTGTATAAGGTCAATTAATTCATGACAAAGGAGGTGAGAATATACAACGCAGAAAGGAAAGTCTCTCCAACAACCGATGCTGAGAAAACTGGAAAACCATGTGCAGAAGAGTGAAACTGGCTGCCTATCTTACACCATACACAAAAATCAATTCAAAGTGAATTAAAGATTTGAATGTAAGACCTGCAACCATGAAACTCCTAGAAAAAAACACAGGAGGTGAGCTCCTTGATGTTGGCCTGGGCAATGATTTACTGGATCTGACACCAGAAGCAAAGGCAACAAACACAAAAATAAACAAGTGGGACTCCGTCAGCCATGTGGATGTAATGCACAGCATGGGGACTACAGTAAACAACACTGTATTGTATATTTGAAAGTTGCTAAGAGAATAAATCTTAAAAGTTCTCATCACAAGAAAAAACCTTTTGTAACTATGTGAAGTGATGGATGTTAACTAAACTCATCGCAGTAATCACTTCACAATATATATATATACCAAGTCATTACATTGTACACCTAAAATTAATATAATGTTATATGTCAGTTGTACCTCAATTAAAAAAAAACGGGTTGTGGGCACACATCACAGTTTTGTTTAACTCATTAACAAGGGAACCAGCAGGAAGATAAAGATGGGCCAAAAGATTGCAACGAAGTTTTTTTAACTTCAAAAAATCTCCCCTGGAGCAAAAAACTGAGATAAGCTTTGCTAACTGCAGCTGCGCGCGTACTCAGCATAATCAGCTGTTGCTGAAAACCAGCCAGGTCTTTGTGTCTCACTATATGGGTGAGCTGCTTTTCCCGCGAAGTCAAGGTCCAGACATCAAGACTCAGTCTCACAAGGCCAAAAGCAGGCCGAAGATGAAAACTAACCAGAGAAGTCCAGACAGTCAGGGAAGAGAAATTCAGTCTTCAAGGCGAAACGGAGGCTGGTGGGAAGGTGCCAACCGGCACCGACACATGCTCCCCGGCCCCACCTACAACCCCAGCACATGCTCTGCCTCCCCTCCCCCACCTGCAACCCCCAATAAAAACCTCTCCCTTTGAGGAGGTGGATTCTAACTCCCATCTCCTCATCTGTCTGCCTTCCAATAACAAACCGCTTTCCTTGCCCCAAGCCTGGCATTTCCAATTTTTGGCTCTCCTGTGCTGTGGGTAAACAAACCTGTGTTTGTGTTCAGTAACAAAATCATATGGAAAAACGGGATCTTTTTGTAGTCAGTGGAAAAAAAGGGAAGGATGAGATAATATTTGCTAATTGGATTAAGACAGTTAATGTCGTTCAGCAGTGGTTCTCAAACTTGAGCACTTAGAGTAAGCTTGTGGTGCTGCGCTCCACCCCCAGAGCCTGTGATTTCACAGGTCCAGAGTACGTTTTCTTACACGTTCCCAGGTGAAGCTGATGTTGCTTTCCCGGGAGCACCCTTTGAGAACCACTCCCCTCCAAGAAAATGTAACCGTAAGCTTTGGGTTGGTCTTTTCTGCTAGTCATAAAAGAAAGTCATTGCAACTTATGAGTCGTCTATCATTAATCTTTAAGTTCAGACAGTTGTAAATTATCTGGGTCCTAATCAAGAGGGATAGCAGGTTACGCAGAGCTGCGTTCCCTGGAGAGCAGAGGGTCCATAACGTCCCCACGAAATTAAAAGTCATGCAGTCATCTTTTACCTGGTTTCCAAGCTTTTGCTAATTTTTCTTAATAGTGATGCTTTTTCAAATGTCTTATTAGATGATTTATTTTGTACTGAGTCACCCAAACTGCTAAAGTAGAGACTGCTGTAAATCACTTCGGATAATATTTTCCACTAAGAAGAGAAAAAAAAGTGGAGAAGAAAAGCAATATTACCAATTTTGTGTATCACCCTTTGTTATGTTTCACAGGGCTTTTACTTGTACTGTCTCATTTGACCCTGGTCCAAACCCTGTGAGGAACACGGCTCAGCCCGCTTTTAGGGACAGATAAACTGAGCCTCAGGGAACTTACAGTGCTACCCAAGCTCAGGGAATGCGGAGCGTGTCATTTGCATGAAATGCGATATGAATGATGTTCCGAAGTCAATGAGACTGCGGCTCTGGCCACAGCCTTGCAGCCTCATTCATCCTCGCCGTTTTGTTATTTTGTCACTAATTCCATTTTACAAAATGAAAGCCTTGCTCGTTTGCCCTAGCATACTAGGGCCTCTTCGAATAGCTTAGCTATTAAAATTCTGCTCTGTATAAAAGAAAGTGCAGAAGAAAGGTTTTTCCAAAATCGCTAGAAATACTTATCTCTAAAATGGGCAAAATATGGCATTCTGCATCAGAATTCAAGTCAGAAATTCCAACGACCTATTCAGAACTTGACAAATGTCTTGTTTCCTCTGTGAGAAATACTTTTTGGCAACGGTGTTCTGCCACTCATCAGCCTGCCAGGGACGCCAGAAAGCAAATCACAGCCTGGCTGGTCTCCTGGCTGCTGCACTGTGAGCTGGCGGCGCCGCCCGTGCCCTGGAGGCCGCCCTTCAGCAGTCTGAGCACGCAGCCCAGCCGGCGGAGCGGCTCCGCAGCCTAGCAACGAGGTCGACTGCCAAGGCACACAGGAGAGGGACAGTGCGCTTCCTTTACAAAGCCGCCCCCCATTCTCTTTTTCTTTTTATCTCGTACTCCCATCTCCATGTCATCTCTGTGGTCCCTGACAAGTCATTTCTGCATGTCCCTGCATGCAGGGAGAAGGCTGCGTTTTGAACACTGATGAAGCTGCAGCTGGGGAGGGAACAGACGACTCAGCGCTGGGCTGGCCACATGTTCTTTCCTCTGTGCAGGCATCGCCATGCTAACAAAGAGACTCCCTGCTGGCTTACAAGAAAAGAAGGGGTGTGTGTGTGTGTGTGTGTGTATGTGTGTGCTCACGTGCATGTCAAGGTACATCTACAGCTCACTGAATGCTTGAACCAGATGACCCTTGTCTCCTCCCCCTTCTACTGCCCCTTTCACGTTGCTGCCCACCTCCTGGGCTTCCATCCTGACCACCTCTTGTCCCCGCTTCCCCTCTCTGCAGAGCCGGGCAGCAGAGCATGGTGGATTGGAGACTAGGTCTGGGAGCAGACTGCCTGGGTTCGTTCCCATCGCCAATACTTACAGGCGTGTGACTTCTGGCAAGTCAGTTAATCGTCTGGTGACTCAGTTTCCTCATTTGTAACATGGGTTGAAGACAGTATCCACCACATGGGGCTGTTGTGAGGACTGAGTGAGTTACCACCAGGAGAGAATTCAGGACCATGCCCGGCACGTGGCAAACTTGAGTGGTGCATCTGGCCCAATCATCATATGTGCACGTGATTTAGAAGTGTGGGGACACAGACTGGATGGGATCTTACAGAAATGACCACCATCATCCCTACCAGAGCGTTGATTGCATTCCTACTTGTGTGCGGAGCGTCGGGCTGGGCATGTGAGATCCAGCATCCTGCAGGAGATGCTATGAACCCCCCCTTTACAGATGAGGGGATTGGGACCAGACAACCTTCGCAAGGCCACAGGTGTCCAGTCCCCAAACTCAAGTTCTTCTCCCGTGCCCTGCTGCTCCGGCCATGGAGTGGGCCAGAGATGGAGTCTCCTTCTGATTTTCATACTTGCTGTTAACATCATTACTGCCCCATAACAAAACAAATACACATGGCCTTATGCAAGCCAACTCCGTAAGTCTCTGGCAAGACAGGGAGGAGGATGGGTGGCTGCCTCTCCAACCCAGGAGCAGGAGGGCTAAGAACAGAGGAAGATGGCCTCTATAAGGCCAAGCTCGGCAAACTTCATGCTTTCCTGGGCTCTAGCACTGAGATTGTCCACACTAGGGGCTTCGAACTGGGCAGGAGGTCAGTTTGCCAGAAACTTCCAGCCCAGCCCCACCCTGCAGTCATTCTCAGCGTGTTCTTGATGCTTGGGTCATTGGACACCGGAAAGTCTAGCTCAGAGTGGAGTAGGAACCAGCCTTCATGTGACTGCTTTGTGTACTGGGCTCATAAGTTTTTCAAGGGACCAGAGACCTGGGGTGTGCCAAAGGGACGAGAAGACAGCTCTTTACTTGCTTCTGCCAGGAGCCATAAAGGTAGAACCCTATGCGGGCCGCCGCCCCTCTGGCATCAGGATGCTGAGGCCCAGGGGCGACTGGAGCTGAACAGACTGCAAACGCACGCACACCTGGGATGGCTGCCCCAGAGCTCCCAGGGCCAGCTCAGCCCAGGCGGCAACCGGGGAGGGGCCAAGTCTTTGCAGTACACGGAAAGAGGAGGGAGGGCCTGCTGGCCACCCCTCACCACTCAGACCAGGGAACTCAGCTGGCCCCTGGGATTGGGGCAGGAGCACGTGGCTCTCGTTTCTATCCTGCAGATGTGCTCCTCACTTCATGGGTCTTCTGGTTTGGGTGACAAAGGCTCTGTTTTCCCTCGGCCCTCCATTGCTCCCGGTCTACGAGGAAGCCCTCTCCTCGGTACCCAGGCGGCACTCCAGCACATCAGAGACCCTAGCAGGACAGTGAGCAAAGCCAGCCACGGAGCGAGGGGCTCGCAGAGCGCAGGAGAGCTCGTCTGCAGGGTGCCTGCCCCACCCTCTGGCCCCCTTCCCTTCCCAGCTCTTGGGGCTTCCAGACCACGCTGTCCAGACTGGCTGTAGGAAGGCCAGCACCTCCACTACCACCGCTCTCGGCCAAGCAGCCACTCTCTCTTACCCGGATGCTTGCGCTCAACCAACAGGTCTCCCTTCCTGTCTGTTCTCTTGCAGCCGCCAGAGGGGTCCTGTCAGAACACGCGCCCAACCCTGTCCTCTGCTCAGAGCCCTGCAACTTCTGCCACCCCACTCAGAGTCAAAGCAAAGTTCTTGAAACAACCAAAAGTTCATCAACGGATGAATGGTCCGGTCAACAAGTTGTGGGACGTCCATTCAATGGCATGTTTCTCATCTATAAAAAGGTGTGAAGTTCTGACACTCCCTACAATGTGGACAAAGCTTGAAACTTTATAGTAAGTGAAAAAAGCCAGACACAAAAGACCACATATTTAAAATCTTTCAAAAAAACAAGGGGGCCAGCCCCACGGTCGAGTGGTTGGGTTCATGTGCTCCCTTCAGTGGCCCAGGGTTTCACTGATTCGCATCCTGGGTGCAGACATGGCACGGCTCATCAAGCCATGCTGTGGTGGCGTCCCACATAGAAGAATTAGAATGACCTACAACTAGGATACACAACTATGTACTGGGGCTTTGGGAAGGAAAAAAAAAAAAAGAGGAAGACGGGCAACAGATGTTAGCTCAGGGCCAGTCCTCCTCACCAAAATAAATAAACAAATAAAGTATTGCATTGAAATAATAAAAATCATTAAGGTGATAAATATTATGTTTTGTGTATTTTACCACACACACACACACAAGTTAAGTCCTTGCCACGGGCCGTCCATCCACAGCTGTCCCCCTGCTGACCCCTTGCTCTTACACTGTAGCCACTCTTCCACTCCTTCCAGCTCCTCCAACACACCAGGAATGCTTCTGCCTCAGGACCTTTGCACCTGGTGCTCGAGGCGGGGAAGGCCCTTCCCCAGATCTGGTGTGCTTCCTGAGCAAGCCTTTGTCAGAGGTCACCTTCTCACTGAGCTCTTCCTGACCCTTCTATTTAACATTGCAAATATGTCCTCACTTGGCTTTCAAATCCCCTTTAGCCTACTTTGTATTTTTCCATATCATATTACTTTTTTATCATGTTTATTTTCTCTCTGCCTGCACCAGAATGTAAGCCCCCTATGGGTAAAAGTTTTCATGAGTTGAGGTGTCCTCAGGCCCTAAGCCATGCTCGACACTCTGGAATCCTGTAAATGGATCAGCAGGTTAGCCCACCCACCTTCCCGGAGGTTCAGCATCGCCCCCCTTTCCCATGTGCTCTCCTGCCCCCAACCCTGCAGCCCCCTCCTCCCCAAGGCCCTGCCTGTTGTTGTCTCTGCCGAGAAGCTTCCCCCAGAGCTTCACGGACTTATTCCTTCTTGTCCACCCCCAAGTCCTGCTCATTCCTCGCCCAGAGAAAATCTCCTTCTTCCTCTCCACATCCATCCCCTGGTCCGGAGTCCTCCACAGCCAGTGACCCTGCCTCAGTCCCTGGTCCCTTTCTCTAGAGTGATCTTTCAGAAGCACAATTCAGATTGCGGCTCTCCACTTGGCTTCCATTGCCCTTGGAACAAAATACAAACTCCTTGCCACAACCTTTGGGGTCTGGAGTGACCCCTGCCCCCTCACTCCCACCTCAGGGGAGTGGCACTAGCTCTTCTCTCTGCCCCTGATTCTTACTGTCACTCAGGTCTGCACTCGGTGGTCAGCGCTCAAGCAGCTTCCCTTGACCTCCCTAGGAAGCCTCGCTGTGCCCGGCTGGCACCCGGCATGGCGTCAGGCTTTATTTCCTGTACAGCACCAAACTTCTCTCACAGCTTGTCTCCCTTCCTGCAAAGATGCCACCCCTACGGGGCCCAGGAGTGCACATCCTGGTGCAGAGCAGCACTCTGCAGCCCCCACTGCTCTTTAGGATCACTGGGGGACTGTCTCTAAAGGTTCACACCCTGTGCCTTTCAAATCCCTTTTAATCATTCTGGGGTGAGACAGAGGCACCATTCGTTTGTTTGTTTAAGCTCCTGAAATTATTCTAATGTGCCACCGGATTGAAAAGAACACCTATTCCTGCCTCTTCATAAACGTTGAGTCATGTTTGTTGAATGAGTATATGAACTTTGACTCAGCAAACTATTATAGCATCTTCCTATGTATGGAGCCCTACTGAGGCTCTGGGGGTCCACCAGCTGAGGCCAGTACTGACAGTATCATCAGGTCACTTTCCACGCTGGGAAACGGGTCGCATGAGTAGGGAGGTGGTTGGGTCAGAGGCCAACGAAAGGATGTAGCGAGAGAGGAGCCCTGACATTTGTTGAGGGACCGATTGACGTGTGCCAGACACTGGTCTGGGCATTAACCAACATCGTCTCATTTAATTTCATTTAATGAAATCATAGATGTTGTTTGTTTCCCTTTCAAGGACGGAGCTCAGAAAGCAAAAGGAGTAGGGCAGAACAAGGATTCTAACCAAGGTCCTGGAACTCCAAAGGGGTGGGCTGAGTAATGACAGCTCAAGACATCCACATCCTAACCCGCAGGAACTTGAGATGGGAGGGGATCCTGGATTATCCCGGTGGCCTGAGGCAACCACGGGCAAGGCAGGAGGGTCAGTTAGCAGGAGCAGGAGATGCGACAGTGGAAGAGGTTGCAGGAGTGAGAAGAAGGGGCCGCAGCCAAGGGATGCAGGCGGTTCCTAGAAGCTGAAAGGGGCAAGGACATCATTCTCCCCTTGAGCTTCCAGAAGGAGCCAGCCCAGCCAACACCCTCACTTACGGGAGGTGAAACGGATTTCAGACTTCTGACCTCCAGAAATATCCTCCAGGGAATAAATTTGTGTTTTAAGCCACTAAATTTGTGGTGATTTGTTACAGCACCTACAGGAAGCTAACATACTCTCCTTCCAGACCAGCCAACTGGGGGGGATGCCAAATGAGATTCCCCAGACATAAGCTGCCAGAAATTCTGGAGAAATAGTCACCAAATACAAGAGGAAAAGGACCCTGCACAGCTGCTAATAAACATGTCACCTGTCTGTTCCCTTACAAATGGCTGACTGCAAGTGACCAAGTGGAACAAACAGAATGAATTTTGGAGGCTGTAAGTGGGCAATGCTTTTGGACAAGGCCACAGGTCCCAAGCAAGCCAAAATCCAGCAGGGCAAAATCAATTAGGGTTCACGGCCTGAAAACAATCTTCCAGGGCTTGAAGCTTCACTTCCGGGCCTGTGGCAGTCCCATTGACCCCCACTTGTAGGCCTACAGAGGCAAACACCCTGTCAGCCTCCCCGACCTCTGAGACACCAGACCATTCTTCCCTTTTCTACCTTTAGAATCCCAGAAGTCTGACAGCCTTCCTTCATTTCATCCTGTCTCTCTCCTCTTCAATCCAAGCGGGCAGTGTTTTTGGTGCTATACCATTCTCAAAACCATTGTGGGTCTCCTATGTATGTCAAGGGGATCCACACCATCAAACACAAGGCTCTCCACAGATACCTCCTGGGTAATTGCAGCTCTATTCCCGGCTTCTGCAGAGACACTTGGTTAGATCCATGAGTCATATACTTAATGTGACCAGCAGGTTGTCCAGCCACACCCTTGGTGTTCTCTCCAGAGCATGCTTTAGTGTCTTTTGCATGTGGATACATGGAGAATCTCCCCAAGCATCAAGTTCTGATTCCTTTTTGCTAACGATTTATTCCTCCATTCATTTCTTTCCTCTCACTTTTACTATAAGCAATGAGGGGAAAGCAGACTTTACCTTTCACGCTTTGCTTGGAAATCCCCTCACCTGAAGACCCGAGTTCATCCCTCATAAGTTCTACTTTCCACCCAACAGAGGAACACAATTCAGCCAACTTTTTGCCACTTTTAGAAAGGATTGTCTTTCTTCTAGTGTCTAACAGCATGCTCATCATTTCCTTCTGAGGCCTCAAATATCCACCCTGAACGTTCACATGCCAGGCAGTCTGTTCACAATGACATATGGATTCTCTGGGATGACAGGAGCTTTCTCTACAGCTCTCCTTATTTCCTTCTGAGCTTTCACCAGAATCACCTTTCACGTGCATAGTTCTATCAACAATCTCTTCAAAGCACTCTAGCCTGTTTCCATCATGCACCTCAAAATTACAGCAACAGAAATACATTCTCTCACAGTCCTGGAGCTATAAGTCTGACATCAAGGTGTCTGTGGGGCTGGTTCCTACTGGAGGCTCTGAGAGAGACCCTATTCCACGCTCCCTCCCAGCTTCTGGGGGTTGCCATGATCCTCGGTGTCCCTTGGCTCGTAGATGCATCGCTCCAGTCTCTGCCTCCATCTTCTCGTGGTCTTCTCTCCTCTGTGTGTCTGTCTTTGTTTCCTTTTCCTTTTTTGTGTTTTCTTTTTTTTTTTGAGGACACTGGTCATCGGATCAGGGTCCAGTCCAATCGAGTGTGGCCTCACTCTAACTTGATTACATCTGCAAAGATCCTATTTCCAAATAAGGCCACGTTCACAAGTACTGGGAGTTAGGACTTGAACATATCTTCTAGCTGCAACTGGGTCACGACATAGAGGCTCTCTAAACAGCCAGGGAGAGGCAGGTTGTGGAGAGCAGGCGCTTTTCTTCTGACTCAAGCTGCCGTGAGCCCTTCAATGAGGTTGCAGAGCTCAGTTTTTCTCTTAGACAGGAACCACTGGTGACCACACCCCAGGCTTGGTCATCAAATTGACCTCTCAGCTTTGTCCCGGTTCAAATGATTGCTGCTCTGAAGAACGAGGGAAATGTCCACTAGCCCCTGCGAAGCTCAGGAAAGCAGAAATGAAGCTGGGAGGTGCGCGGGCCGAGAACGCTCCTGGCGGAGGAGCAGCAGGGACAGAGGCCCTGGGGCCGAAGCGGGTCTGGTGTGTTGTAGAAATCACAGGGTAGAGCACAGGCAGGCAGAGCTGCAAGGGTGACCCCGAGGGGGTGAACAAGACAGACTCAGTTGTGTCTCCCAAACTCACCAGTCAGAGAAGTGATTTGCCTTCTTTAAGATAATGTGTTTTCCCCGCAGACCTCCCATCTCAGAAGTGGAGTTCGAATTCCCGCTCTTCTCAGGAAACGTTGACTGTCAAGTGTGTATAATAAAGGGTCAACTTAGCAGGCTCGAGTTGCTGAAATTCTGCACGTTCCAAAGAAAGAACCAGCCTTGATCATCTCCTGGGAGATGACGTCTGAGCCCTTGGAATATCCTGCCTAATAAGAGTGTCATTGTTGACTTGGAACTTTGGCCATGCCCATCATTTCTGCTGACAATGTGATTGAGAGTGAACGCCTGTCTCTGTGTGCTAGGAGCCCTGGGCCATGCTGTATCACTGACCTCTGGATGGGTAGGGGCTGGAGAAGGAGAAGCTGAGGTTAGTCGTGTGGACACTCCATGCCTAAGTGACTGACACCCAATTAAAACCCTGGAAACCAAGATTTGGGTGAGCTCTTCTGGGTGACAATACTTTGTGCGTGTTGTCACTCACTGTCGCAGGGAGAATGAAGCACTGTCCATGCGATTCCACTGGGAGAGGACGACTGGGAGCTCACCTTGGCTTCCCCCGGACTCTGCCCTATTGCACGTTTTTCTTTTGGTTTTAATCCCTATCCCTTCACTGTAACAAACTGTAACCATCAATATAACAGCTTTTCTGAGCTTTATGAGTCCTTCCAGTAAATCACTGAACCTGAGACTGGTCTTGGGGACTCCGACACAAAGTTGCCTTTATTCCATCTCTCTTCCCTCATCCGGCTACTCTACCTAGGGGTCAAAGGCCCAGCAGGACAAGTCTGATTGGCTGACCTTGAGTTACCTCGCCCCCTGTAGCCAGCAGAATGCAGGGCACCTGGATATGCAGCCCCAGGAAGGCCGCGCTGAGTGGGAAGGAAGATACTCAAAACGGCTGGTACTAGAAAAAGGGAGAAGGGATGCTGACAAACAGCTAATTTGGCACCAGGTGGAACATGGGAGTCCAAGCTAACAGAAGGAAAGAGTCCTGAGGAGACAGTTTCCAACAAGCTATGTGGTATCCAGGTATGTGTCTACCTGGCTGTTGGCATCAGGAAATCACACCAGACGATGGAAGGTCTCAGCTGCAGGATGGAGACAAAGAAAGTCAAAAATCTAGAGACTTTCATTGTGTGTCGAACTGTGCCCTCCCCTGCCAAAGATATTTTAAGGTCTTAACTCCCAGTACCTACGTATGTAACTTTATTTAGAAATAGGGTATTCGCGGAGGCAATCAAGTTAAGATGAGGTCATACTAAATTAAGATGAGCCCTAAATCTAATGACTGATGTCCTTATAAGGAGAGAGGGAGAGAGGGTTTGGTGACACACAGACACATTGGGAAAAATAGCACGTGAAGACGGAGGGAGAGGTTGGGGTGCTGCAGTTACAAACCAAGGAATGCCAAGAGTTGCTGACAACCACCGAAGCCAGAAAAGGCAAGGAAGGATTCTCCCCTAGAGCCTTTAGAGAGAGCGTGGCCCTGCCGCCATCTTGATTTCAGACTTCCAGCCTCCAGAACTGGGAGAGACCACATTTGTGTTGTTTTAAACCACCTGGTTTGTGGCAAACTGTTATGGTAGCCACAGGACACTAATGCAGTTTTTGGTACTGGAAGTGGGGCACTGCTGTCATAAATGCCTTCAAAAATGTGGAAGAGCCTTTGGAATTGGGTTATGGGAAGAATTTTGAGACGTTTGATAGAAAAAGGCTAAATTGCGTTTGTCCGCCTAAAAATAAAACAGCCAGTTATTTTACCAGCAAAATCAGTTTATTTGGGAATAGGAAAGGAATTGCAATTTGGGACAAGCACACTATAGCAAAAGCCACAGTCAAGTCTAGCACACAAAGGAGAGGGACTTTATTTTATAGAGAAAAAGGAGGAAGTTGGGAGGGTTGTTTTGAACAGAAGCCCATTGGTGGAAAACAAGGTCTTGTTCAGGGTGGTGACTGTTTCTCGTTGGCTGGGTTGCTGGAGTGGTCTTTCTTGTCTGGAAGGCAGTGGACGTCTCTTCCGGGGCCTGTGACGGACGATCTTTCCTGGAATTGACGCAGAGCGGTAGTGCTGAGGGCTCCCCCTTCTGGCCTCCCCACTCCATTTTGTGTAAGGTTTCCCTTTATTAATTTTCACACCTTGAAGAGTCTGTTGATAGAAACAGAGACATTCAAGGCGATTCTGTGAGAGCTTCTGAAAGAGTCAGGAGGGCTGTAAGAAAGCGTCTGTTCCCTTAAGGAACATGTATATTATCTGCACAGAATGTTGGTGTGGGGCCTGGTTTACGAACGCTGAAGGTGCTGCTGGGGAGGCTTTCGAGGAAATGATGAACACGTTATTGGACACTGGCAGAAAAGCAGTGCTTGTTATAAAGTGACGGAAACTTGGCAGAATTGTGTTCTGTTGTCAGGTAGAAAGTAGAACTTACAAGGGGTGAACTTGGATATTTTGGTGAGGAGATTGCCTAGCAAAATGTGGAAGGTGCAGCCTGGTTTCTCTTTCCTGCTTATAGGAAAATGCAAGAGGAAAGAGGTAAATGGAGGAATGAATTGCCGGAGAGATTAGGAGTGTGACTTGCAGATCTAACCAACCGTTTCCACAGAAACCCTGCCAGCGGGACTGAAGTAGGAGAGAAAACAGAGATACAGAGACACACAGCAACACGGGAGAAGGCCGTGTGAAGATGGAGACAGAGACGGGACTGATGCGCCTGCAAGCCAAGGATTGCCCAGGGTGGCCAGCAGCTGGTGGAAGCTAGGAAAGAAGCGTGGAAGTATAACCGAAAGTTCAGTCCCTGAACCCGATGCCAATTCAAATAACGAGAACGGTCTTGAGTAGAAGAGGAAAGTCTTTACTATGCCAGGCACAGGGAGCAAAGCAAGGGCTCATGCCTCAGAAATTGCTGGCTCCCCGACAAGGAATGGGTAGGGGTTTTTATTTGGGGTTTTGGGTAGGTGAGGGGGAACACGTAGCTTGTGCAGCTCGGTGCTTTTCCACCAGCCTGCGTTTGGCCTTGAGAGGCTGCTTGCAGTGAGGCGGGGGTGGGGGGTGGGGGGATAGGAGGATGGCAGGTGGGCGTCCTTCATCGTTGTCTCTTGTCTCGTCTTCCTGTTTGAGGCAGGTTCGTGCGCCGGGAGTGAGGAGTTGAGGTCTGGGAAGCCTGCCCTCCTTGATATTCTTGAGACAGCGGCTTTCCTGGCAGACTTCAAGGACATATGATCAGCTAAACTTTAGTGTGCCTCCCATTCCAGGCCACCTGGGCTTTTCACAATTTGTAACTCCCATTTAGTTATAAAGCTCAAGGAGGCAAAGGTTAAAGAAAGAGGTGTTTACATATGAGCGGAGCTAGAGAAGCAGGAAAGGGGGTGGGGGGGTTAGTTTTAACCCCATATACGCTGCGTTCAATGTGGGGGAACAGATATCAGGGCTCATGTTAAGAGCCTGTAGCAGAAATCTCTGTCAGAGGCTCCAGTAGGAACCAACCCTGTCAGCACCTCGATTTTAGACTTCCAGCCTCTAGAGCTCTGAGAGAATAGATGTCTGTTGTTTTAAACCCCCAGGCTGTGGCAGTTTGTCATGGCAGCCCTAGGACACTAACACACAGACTTTTACAAGTAATGACATGGCAATGACCTTTGGGGAGGCAGGCACGTGAAAGGCAGGCACGTGAAAGGGTGGACAGCAGTAAGCTCCTGGAGGACAATTTGGGCAATATCCATAAAAATGGACAGGCATGCGCCACTGACAAAGTAACCCTACTTCACTGTTGGTCACATACATTGTAACGTTGTTTGAAACAATAAGCAGGAGTCTGGATAGATATATTATGGAACATCCTTTCAATGCAATACCTCACATAAAGAACACAACAGTGTAACATTTCATTTCTTCAAAAAAGAGATTTGAGGCACATATGGTGAAATGTTTTTTAGAATAAAATCACATCATGGGGATGCAATAGCAAGATATATAATGGGGGGCCAGCACCCTGGCCAAGGGGTTAAGTTCGTGCTCTCTGCTTCGGCAGCCCGGGATTTCGCTGGTTCAGATCCTGGGCGCAGACATGGCGCCGCTCATCAGGCCATACTGAGGAGGCGTCCCACGTGTCACAACTAGAAGGAACCGCAACTAAAAATATACAACTATGTGCTGGAGAACTTTGGGGAGAAGAAGAAGAAGAAGAAAGATTGGCAACAGATGTTAGCTCAGGTGCCAATCTTTAAAAAAATATATAGCTCTATCTATCTATCTATCTATCTATTTATCTATCTATCTACACACACACACACGCATACACGCACAATGTTGCGGAGACCTCCATAGGACAAACTATCCAATTTCTTAAACAAGTAAATTACAAGGAAGGAAAAAACAGAGGAATGAGACACCTATAGCTTAAAAGAGATTGAAAAGGATTCTGTTCCTGCTGTGCCAGAGTAAGCACCTACTGGAACTGACCTGTCTGCAGAGAACTAGAAACTCTGAACAAAATTAAATAAAACAAAGCAATGACCATAAGATACTAGAGAGCGAAGAGTCTCTGGAGAGTAGTCGACACCGGAGAGAAGGGCTAACTTGGAATGAATTTCCTGTTTCTATAGCTTTTAGCTTAAAGGTGAGCAATAGTCCGTGTGGCATGGGGTGGCTAAAACTCCAATAAAAACCCTGCAGTCTTTCTGACCTCAACACCTGGAGGACAGAGTTCAGGCAAACCACAGCTGCTAGAAAGTGAGCAAGGGATTCTGGAAAAAAGAGGAGACAGAGAAAAGAAGCCCTAAATTCTCCTGTAAGGAGCCCGTATAGACGGTTCCCCAGTCTCTGGCTTATCCCTGAACGGCGCCTGCGCCGGCAGGCTCGAAGCAGCCCAGCAAAGAATAGAGAACTGAACTGAGATTTGAGCAGCCATCCAAAAAGACAGAATCTAAAGTCTGAGTTCAAGTGAGCAGGTTAATTGTCTACTAAAAAAGACAGTTTTTTCTAAGACACTCTTCAGAAGACTGTAACAGAGTTTAGAGTCTCCACGACATACCAGTCACATTATCTACGTCACAATAAAAAATTACTCCACTCTGAAGAGCCGGGAAGAAATGACCCATTCTCAAGAGAGGAAAGCATCCTTAGAGACTACTCCCAAGATGACCCAGATATTATATAGCAGACAAGAATTTTAAGGCAGTGATCACAGTTATGCTCAATGATGTAAAGAAGAAGTCAGCAAATTTTTTCTGTAGAAGGTCAGATAGCAAATGTTTTTGGCTTTGTGAGTCACACAGGATCTCTGTTGCAACTGCTCAACCCTGAAACTGTACTGTGAAAGCAGTCATAAGATAGTGTGTGTAAACAAAAGATATAGCTGCTTTTCAGTAAAACTTTATTTACAAAAACAGACAGTGAGCCAAATTAAATCCACAGACTGTCATTTGCTGACCCCTGACATAAAGAAAAATATCTCACAATGAATGAAAAGATAGGAAACCTCAGCAGAGAAATAAAAACTAAAAAAAGAACCAAGAGGAAATTCCACAACTGAAAAACAGGATGCCTAACATAAAGAATTCACTGGAGGGGCCAGCCTGGTGGTGCAGCAAAGTTCCCATGTTCTGCTTTGGTGGCCCGGGGTTTGCCGGTTGGGATCCCGGGTGCGGACATGGCACTGCTTGTCAAGCCATGCCATGGTGGGTGTCCCACATATAAAGTAGAGGAAGACGGGCATGGGTGTTAGCTCAGGGAAAAGAGGAGGATTGGCAGCAGATGTTAGCTCAGGGCTAATCTTCCTCAAAAAAAAAAAAAAAAGAATTCACTAGATTGGGTTTAACAACCAAACATAGATGACAGCAAAGTAGTAAGTGAGCTTGAGGGTAGGGCAATAGAAATTATTCAATCTGAAGAATAGGAAAAATAAAAACCAAATAGAACCCCAGGGATCAATGGGACAATATCAAAAAGGGTAACATAAATGCAATTGGACTCCCAGAAGGACAGAAGGTGGGGAGAGAGGGTTAAAAAAAAAAAAAAAAAAAGAAGAAGAGGAATTGATAGCTTAAAACTCAACAATAAGAAAACAAACTCTGATTTTATTTTTTTTTAAGATTTTTTTGTTTTTCCTTTTTCTCCCCAAAGCCCCCCAGTATATAGTTGTATATTTTAGTTGTGAGTCCTTCTAGTTGTGGCATGTGGGACGCTGCCTCAGCATAGCCTGACGAGCAGTGGCATGTCTGCGCCCAGGATCCAAAGCGGTGAAACCCTGGCCACCGAAGTGGAGCGTGAGAACCCAACCACTCGGTCACGGGGCCAGCCCCATAACTCTGATTTTAAAATGGGCGAAAAAGTTTACCTGGCAGATGAGATGCCGTGATCACAAAGGTGGTTTCCCCAGGACAAGGCTCATCCAATGCTCACCCCTGTGATTTCCCCACGTGTCCTAGGAGGGGACTGCTCTGTGTTCACGTTCTCCCCTGAAAAAAATGGGCAAAAAGCCTGGACAGACACCTCACCAAGGAAGATATACAGAAGGTACATAAGCCAAGTAACTCATGAGTCAAAGAAATAATCACAAGAAAAATTAGAAAAGATTTTGAACTGAATAACAAAAATATCAAAATTTGAGGAGCTAAGGCAATGCTTAGAGGAAAACTTAGAGTCCTAAATGCCTGTATGAGAAAAGAAGAAATAAGTGCCTAAAGTCAAGTACCTGAGGATCAACCTTAGGAAGCTGAAAGCGAAGAGCAAAGTAACCTCAAAGTAAGTAGAAGAAAGGAAATTCCAGTTCCAGAAACAAAAAACAAAACAAAACAAAATAATTGTTAAAACAGCAAGGCCAAAAAGTAGTTCTTTGAAAAGATCAACAAAATTGATATACCTTAGCTAGAGCAATTAAGAAAAAACAGAAATACACAAGTTAGTAAGATTAGGAATGAAAGAGGGCTATTGCAACAGAAATTGACAGCATTAAAAGAAGAATTAGAGAATATTCTGAACAATGTCAGCGCTACAAATTCAACAGGTTAGAAGAAAGGGACAAATTCCTTGTAAAATGCTGACACAAGATGATAAAATAGAAAATATAAATAGAATTGTGTCTATTAAAGAAGTTGAATTCATTAAAAAAAAAAATCTTCCACAAAGAAACTCTAGGCCCAGATGATTTTACTGGTAGATTCTACCAAATATTTAAGGAAGAAATAACACATATCTTAAACAAATTATTTTTAAAAACAGAGGAGGATGGAACACTTTCCAAGTCATTTCATTGAGTCCGTAGAACTCTGGTTCCAAAACTTAAAAAACACATTTTAAAAATTGCAAGCGAATAGTCTTCGCTTGGGTGGAAAACTCCATAAGAAAATATGAGCAAATTCAATCTAGCAGCAGATGAAAAGGATAATACATTATGAGCAAGTGGGATTTATCCCAGTCATGCAAAATGGGTTTGGCATTTGAAAATCAATGTAATTCACCATACTAGCATCATAAAGGATAACCATACTTCAGTAAATTCAGGAAAAGCATTTGACAAAACTCAACACATTCACAATAAAAACTGTTAGTAAACTAGGAATAATAAGGAAATTCCTCAATCTGATAAAGCCCATCTATTAAAAAAAAAAAACCTACCGTTAATATCCTGTTTAATAGTGTTCCGTAAGACTGGGAACAAAGTAATACCAAATCTATTTAACATTGTACTGGGGGTCCTAGCCACTGCAATAAGGCAAGGGAAAAAAGGCACAAAAATCTGAGAGAAGAATTAAAACTGACTCTCTTTGTTGATGACAAGATTATTTAGATAGAAAATCCTACGGATTCTACAGCTACTAGAACCACAGGATACAAAATTACTGTCCAAAATTTAACTGTATTTTATATACTGAGAGCAAACAACTGGAAATAAAATCTTAAAACATTTCCATTTATACTAGTCTCCCCCAAACCGTGAAATTAGAAGTAACAAGAGACTTGCAAGACCTACACTGAAAACTATAAAACATTGTTGAGAGAAATTACGGGATATTTAAATCAACAGAGCAAAATGCCATGCTCAAGATGTGGAAGGCACACTACCCCGAAGACACCAACTTCCTCCCGCACGGATCCATAGGATTGGCACACTTCTTCTTAAAGGGCTGGATAGCAATTATTTTAGGCTTGTGTGCCATATGGTCTCTGTTGCAACCTCTTAACTCTGTCATTGTAGCGTGAAAGCAGCCACAGACAATAAAGAAAGGAACAGGCAGGGCTGTGTTCCAATAAAACTTTATTTACAAAATAGGTGGCTGGCTGCCACGGGCTGGGTTTGCCCAAATTTATAAATTGAACACAATCTCAATTGTAATCCAAGCAGGATTTTAGTGGAAATTCACAGTCTGATCCTAAAATTTATTTGAAAATTCAAAAGACTTAGAATATCCAAAGCAGTCTAAAAAATGAAGAAGAAAAAGAACTTACATTATCTTACTTTAATACCGACCATAGAACCACCATAATCAAGAAAGTGTGGTCCTGGCGAAAGGACTGACAGACCAACAGAATAGAAGGGAAAGCCCCGAAATGGAGCCGTATTTCCACAGTCAGTTGATTTTGAAAAAGGCATCAAAGCAATCCAATGAAGAAAAGAAAATCTTTTCCACAAATGGATCTGGAATCGCCATACGTTCTTACGGAAAAAAATGAGCCTCAGTGCCCATTTCATACCACACAAAACTCAAAATGAATTCAAGACGAATCATAGTGATAAGCATACTAGACAAAGCCATAAGCTTCTGAAGGAAAACAGGAGAATGTCTTCAGGATTTGAGGGGTCGACAAAAATTTCTTAGGTCACAGAGAATAAGATAAAATTTGATAAATGAAATTTTATTAAATAAAAAACTCCTGCTCATCATCAGGTTTCGTTAAGAAAAATAAATAGGCAAGCCACACTGGGAGAAAATATTCACAAAACATATATCTGAAAAAGGACTAGTGCCCAGAATATGCCTATTTTTAAAATAGGCATATAGTCCTTTTGCAGAACGCCTATTTTTAAAAAGCCTCCAATCAATAAGGCTGAGACTAGCAACTAAATTTTAAAACAGGCAAAAGATTGGAACAGGCACTTTACTGAAGAAGATGTATGAATAGCCAATAATGAAAAATATTCAACATGACTATATTCAACATCAGGGACGTGTAAATTAAAACTATAGCACACATCCATTACACACGCATCAGAACGGCTAAAATTGAAATACCTGACAGCATTAAAGATTTCTGAGGATGTGGAGCTGGAAATCTCAGACGTTGTTGGTGGGAACGTGAAATGGGACAACCGTTTTGGGAAAAGGTCTGGGAGTTTCTTGGAGAACTAAACGATGCCTACCCGATGACACAGAGTTCCACTCTCTGATGCGTGCTGAGAGAAATGAAAGGACATTTTCACAAAAAGTCTTGCACGGTCATGTTCACAGCCACTTTATTCATAACAGCCCCCAGTTGGAAAGAGCCCTCGTAGCACCAGTAGGAGCACGTTGGAACAAACCGCGGTTCGTTCCCTCACTGGAATCTACTCACCAACGGGAAGGAACGAGCTGCCGCTGCCCACAGTAAAGGTGAACCTCAGAAACATTGCCCTGAGTGAAAGGAGCCTTACACAAAGGAAGCGTAGAGTATGACCACATTTATAGGAAGTCCTAGAAGAGGCAAAATAAATCTGCGTTGGAAGAAAATCAGAACAGGGGATGCCTCTAGGAGACTGCAGGTGGGGATTGAATAGAAAAGGGCATGAGGGTACTTTCTGGGTTATGATGATCTTCTGTATCTTGACATATTTCAAATTATACTCATGTACGTTTTTGTCAAAACACAGAATATGACAGCTAATATGTGCACATTTCATTGTATATAATATCCCCCCCTTTTTTTTTTTGCTGAGGAAGACTGTCCCCGAGCTAACAGCGTGCCAGTCTTCCTCTATTTTGTATGTAAGAGCCGCCACAGCGTGGCCTGGTGAGCCGTGTATGTCCACGCCCGGGATTCGAACCCACAAACTGCAGGCCGCAGAAGGGGAACGCGCAAACTTAACCACTATGCCACTCAGTGGACCCTCCATTTTTTTATTGTGGTAAAATATGTTACATAAAGTTTTCATTTTAACCATTTTTAAGTGTGCAATTCAGTGCCATTAATTACATTCACAATGTTGGGCAACCGTCACCACTATACTTGAAACCTCATCGCCCCAAACAGAACTGTGTCCCCATTAAGCAGTAACTCCCCACTTCCCCCTCCCCCAGCCCCTGTAACCTCTCATCTACTTTCTGTCTCTAGAATTTGCCTATTCTAGATGCCCGGAGCTGCGCTGTGCTGGGAGACGGAGCTGAGCTGTCAGTGCTGGGGCAGCGGGTGAAAGCAACAAGCCAAAGACGAAAGAGGGAAGCTTTAATCACTTACTGCGGTGACAGAAGCGAGAAGGCACCGACGCCCCGTTCCATCTTCCCCCATGAGTGGCGCACCTGTGGAGGGTCAGGTGGAGCAGAGCACGTGTTGAGGGGACCCCACAGGGAGGAGGAGGGGTGGGTGTGGAGGAGGACAGCGGGGAGTGGAGGAGCACTGGGCCCTGAGTCAGGGGGGCAGTATCTTGGTGGTCCCCCCTCATCCCCACCTAAAGAGGCCTCACAGAGGCGCCTGGAGAAGAGCCCTGCCTGAGGTCGCAGATAGCGACCTAGGAATGGAGGCACCCGGCTAGGAATGTAAATGGGCGAGGAGAAGGCCGGCCAGGGGCAGAGTCCTCGCCTGCAGCTCCCTCAGAGCCCGCAGTGCCCGCCGCCGGGCCGGGCTGCTGGGGGGAGGGAGCTTCCCCACCCCTCCCCGCATGGCCACCAGGGAAAGCGTTTGTAATGGCCTGTGGCGGCCAAAAAGTCGCACAAAGACGTTTAACCCGGAGCCCGACTCCTCACTACATATTTCAAGTAAGTGGCATCTTACAGCGTCTGTCCTTTGTGTCTGGCTTATTTTACTCAGTATAGTGTTTTCACGGTTCATCCATGTTGGAGCGTGTGTCATACCTGTCAAAACAGGTATGTTCGAATGGTTGTTTTCAGTTCTTTTGGGTAAATACCACCCAGTGGAATTACTGGGTCATATGCTAACTCTATGTTTAACATTTAGGCGAGCTGCCAAACTGCTTTCCACAGCAGCCGAACCACTTTACATTCCCGCAAGCAGGGCGTGAGGGTTCCAATTTTTCCGTATCCTTGCCAACGTGTTATTTTTCTTTTTTGTTTTTTTAAGTTATAGCCCTTCTAATGGGTGTGAAGTGGTGTCTCACTGTGGTCTTGATTTGCGTTTCCCTGATGCCTAATGACGCTGAGCATCTTTTCATGTTTCTTGTTTCATGTTTCTTGGCCATTTGTATGTCTTCTTTGGAGAAATGTCTATTTAAGTCCTTTGCCCATTTTTAAATTGGGTTGTTTGTCTTTTTATTGTTGAGTTGTAGGAGTTCTTTATATATTCTGGGTATTAATCCCTTGTCATATATATGATTTGCAAATATTTTCCCCCATTCTATGGGTTGTCTTTTCACTTTCTTTATAGTGTCTTTTGATGCACAAAAGTTTTTAATTTTGATGAAGTCCAATTTATCTATTTTTTCTTTCGTTGCTTTTGCTTTTGGTGTCATATTTAAGAAACCATTGCCAAATCCAAGTTCACAAAGATTTTCTCTTATATTTTCTCCTAAAAGTTTTAGCTCTTAAATTTAGGTCTTTGATCCATTTCGAGTAGATTTTTTTTTCCTGAGGAAGACTCACGCTGAGCTAACATCTTTTGCCAATCTTCCTCTTTTTGCTTGAGGAAGATTTGCCCTGAGCTAACATCTGTGGCAGTCTCCCACTATTTTGTTTATGGGTCGCTGTCACAGCAAGGCCACCAACGAGTGGTGTAGGTCCGTGTTCGGGAACCAAACCCAGCCCGCCAAAGCAGAGCGGCCGAATTTAAAGCTAGCCCCTTTTTTGAGTAAATTTTTGCATATGGAGTAAGGTAAAATTCCAACTTCATTCTGCAAACCGATATCCAGTTTTCTTGCACTATTTGTTAGAGAAAGTATTACTTCCCGATTAACTGGTGTTGGCACCCTTGTCTAAAATCAATTGAACATAATTGGGAGGGTCTATTTCCAGGCTCTCCACTCCATTTCCTTGGCCTACATGTCTCTCCTTATGCCAGCGCCACACTGTTTGGTTATTGTAGCTTTGTCATAGGCTTTGAAATCGGGAAGTGTAGGTCTTCCAACTATGTTCTTTTTCAAAATTGTTTTGGCTATTCCGGTTCCCTTGAGATTCCATATGAATTTCAGGTTGGGTTTTTCTACTTCTGCAAGAAATGCCATTGGTATTTTAATATGGACTGCACTGATTCTGTACAATGCTTTGGGTAGTATTGACAGTACTAACGATATTCTTCTGATCCATGAACACAGGATCACAGATGTCTTTACCCTCACTTAGGTATTCTTTAATTTCCTTCAGCAACGTTTTGCAGTTTTCAGAAGAAGGATTTTCTTCCACATTTATCTGTTTTCTGTATGCCTTATATGTTTCTTGTTTCTCAATTCCTCCATTACTGCTTTTTTTTTGGGGGGGGGGTAGTGTATCATTTTTATTTCCTTCTTATTTCCTTTTCTGTATATTTTTAAGTTATTTTCTTAGTGGTTGCCTTGTGGATCACAATTAACATCTTAAACTTAGACCGACATAGTTTGAATAAACCAACTTAGTTTAAATAGTACACAAACACTGTGCTTCTAGTCTTCTCCATGGCTCCCTCTTTATATTATTGTCACAAATTACGTCTTCATACATTGTGTACCCATTAACATAGATTTATAATTATTGTTTTATGTATTTGCCTTTTAATCATATAGAAAAAAAAGAGTTACAAACCAAAATTACAGTAATACTGGCTTTTATATTTACCTATGTAGTTACCTTTACCAGTGTTCTTTCCTTCTTCATATGGCTTTGAGTTACTGCCTGGTGTCCCTTTATCTCAGCCTGATGGACTCTCTTTAGCATTTCTTATAGAGCAGGTCTGCTAATGACTAACTCCTTTAGCTTTTGTTTATTTGGGAATGTTTAATTTTCTACTTCAGTTTTGAAGGATAGTTTTGCCAGATATAGAATTTTTAGTTGACAGGTTTTTTGGGGCTTTTTGAGGAAGATTAGCCCTGAGCTAACTACTGCCAGTCCTCCTCTTTTTGCTGAGGAAGACTGGCCCTGAGCTAACATCCGTGCCCATCTTCCTCTACTTTATATGTGGGACACCTACCACAGCATGGCTTTTGCCAAGCACTGCCATGTCTGCACCCGGGATCCGAACTGGTGAACCCTGGGCCACGGAGAAGCCAAATGTGCAAACTTCACCACTGCATAGTTGACAGATTTTTTTTCTTTTTTTTTTTCCCCTGCTTTTTCTCCCCCAATCCTCCCAGTACATAGTTGTATATACTTTTAGTTGTGGGTCCTTCCAGTTGTGGCATGTGGGACACCACCTCAATGTGGCCTGATGAGCAGTGCCATGTCTGCGCCCAGGATCCAAACCAGTGAAACCCCAGGCTGCCAAAGGTGGAGCTCGCGAACTTAACCACTCAGCCATGGGGTTGGCCCCCTAGTTGACAGTATTTATTCTTTAGCACTTTAACTATGTTATCCCACTGCCTTCTGGGCTCCATGGTTTCTGATGAGAAATCAACAGTTAATCTTATTAGAGAGCCCTTGTATGTGACAGGTGGCTTCTCTCTTGCCGCTTTTCAAATTTCTTTCTTTGTCTTTGGCTTTTGTGCGTGTGTGTGTGTGTGTGTGTGTGTGTGTGAGGAGGATTGGCTCTGAGCTAACATCTGTTGCCAATCTTCCCCTTTTTGCTTGAGGAAGATTGTTGTTGAGCTAACATCTGTGCCCATCTTCCTCTATTTTATGTGGGATGCTGCCCAGTGCTAGGTTCACACCCAGGATCCGAACCTGCAAACCTTGGGCCCCTGAAGTGGAGCGTGAGAGCTTAACCACTACACCACCAGGCCAGCCACTTGTCTTTGGCTTTGACTTATTGATTATAATATATCTCAATGTGGATCTCTTTGAGTTTATCTTCTTTAGAGTTTGTTGTGCCTCTTGGATGTGGAGATTTATGTGTTTCATCAAATTTGGAAAGTTTTTGGCCATTATTTCTTCAAGTATTTTTTTGTGCCTCTTTCTATCTCTCTTCTCCCCCAGGACTCCCTTGATGCGTATTTTGGTTCTTTTGCTGGTATCCCACAGCTCCCTCAGGTTCAGTTCATTTTTCCTCATTCTTTTTTCTTTCTGCTCCTCACACTGGATAATTTCAACTGGCTTATTTTCAAGTTGGTCAGTTCTTTCTTCTGCCTGTTCAAATCTGCTGCTGAACCCTTCTAGTGAATTTTCGTTTCTGCTATTGTACTTGTGAACTCCAGAATTTCCATTTAGTTCCTTTTTATAATTTCTCTCTCTTTTTTACGTTACCTATTTGTTCATACACTAGTCTCTTGATTTCCTTTAATCTTTCTCCATAGATTTTCTCTTTTTTTTTTTAAGATTTTATTTTTTCCTTTTTCTCCCCAAACCCCCCGCTACATAGCTGTATATTCTTCGTTGTGGGTTCTTCTAGTTGTGGCATGTGGGATGCTGCCTCAGCGTGGTTTGATGAGCAGTGCCATGTCTGCACCCAGGATTCAAACCAATGAAACACTGGGCCGCCTGCAGCGGAGCACACGAACTTAACCACTTGGCCACGGGGCCAGCCCCCTTTTCTTTTTTTTTTTTTTTAACTCATTGAGAATATTTAAGACAGCTGATTTAATGTCTTTGCATAGTAATCTCAGTATCTGGGCTTTCACAGAGATAATTTCTATCAAATAGTTTTTTCCTGTGAATGAGCCATATTTTGTTTCTTTGTATGCTTTGTAATTTTTTACTTGTAATTGGACATTTGAGTATTATAATATGGTAACTGTGAAATTAGATTTCCCCTTCCTCAGAATTGCTTTTGTTTCTTGTTGATGGCTGCAGTTGTCTGTTTGTAAAGTGACTTTTCTAAAATATTTTTCAAAGTTTATTTTTCCTTGTTATTTGTGGTCACTACAGTTTCTGTTCCATTATCTCTGTGGTTAACTTGTGACCAGATACAGATTTCTTTAAATATATGGATCAAATAAAATAAAATAAAAGGTGCGTATGTCTCTTTAAACCTTCTAATAAACGCGGCCAGGGAAGCAACTGCAGCTGATATCGGCAGCCTCTCCGTTTGTCAGATAGTCCCCTGGCTGCTATGAATGTCTGATCACATTCTAGAGTTACAAAGTAGTTGATTCTGATCCTTTTTTCCTGTTTCATGGTCATTTCAATGAGGGGAACAAGCTCTGGATCTTCCTATCCACCATTTTCTAAGACTTTACTATGCATGTAAATTTTACAAGAAAAGAAAACTGTAAACAAAAATTGGACTCTAGTTAACGATACGCATGGTAAAGTATTTAGAAGAAAGTATATGATGGCTGAAATCTATGTTGAAATACATTTAAAAATACACTGGCTTAGCAGACAGATAGATGGGTAAATGCGTGATAAAGCAAGTATATCATTCGGGTTCAACTAGAGAAACAGAACTAGTAAAAGGGGTACATTAAGAGATTTGCTGTAAGGAATTGGAATTACGTAAGGAATTACGTAACAGTAGGGCGCCCTGTCAGGAAGGGCAGGCTAGAGCTTAGGGACATGGGCTGAAGCTGCTTCTCTCATGGAAGCCTCAGACTTGATGTTGAGGCCTTTCAATGGATCGCCTTGGGCCCGCCCAGATTATTCTAGGTCATCTAGGTTCAACCACATCGACACAACGCCCTCACAGCATGCACGTAACTTGTGGACACATAGGACATCTCTAGAGCAAAATGTAAGTAGCAGGTAGCCACCATTTCCTCTGAGGAGGAAGAGGGAGAGATAGAGGCTTATTAAATCCCTGTTTTGCAGTGTTTGAATTTTTACCATGGGCCTGTATACTTTCTTTAAGAATAATTTTAAAATATAAAAATATAGCCAGCTGTTGTTTGGGGGTCCTCTGCTTCACGCCTGCTGTGCCATAACTTCCCTGTATTTCCAGAAACAGAAACCCAAAATCTACATTTCCCAGGGTCCCAATTGGAGACCAATGAGTGATATTTGCCGATGGGAGCAAAGAGGCAGCTTTTCTGCTGCTGGCAGCCTCTGCCAGCAGCAGGGTCAGTGTGGGTTCACACCTCCATCAAAAGGTTAGGCCAGCGTCTCTCCTTATCTCTCAGAAAGGCTATCTTCCCATTTTTGCTCCTCTAGCCTTTTCAACAGCTTTTTTTTTTTTGAGGAAGATTAGCCCTGAGCTAACTGCTGCTCATCCTCCTCTTTTTGCTGAGGAAGGCTCGCCCTGAGCTCACATCCATGCCCATCTTCCTCCAGTTTATATGTGGGACACCTACCACAGGATGGCTTGATGAGCCGTGCCGTGTCCGCACCCGGGATCCCAACCGGGAAACCCTGGACTGCCCAAGCGGAACGCGCACACTTAACCGCTGCACCACCAGGTCGGCCCCTCAACAGCTTTAACTGATCCCTTGCAATGACTTGAAAAGAACTGAGGAGGAAGATACCGGGTGAATTTGGGTAAATCTGAGGCCCTTGAACCCATGTTCAAGCCAAGGCTTTCCTTACTCGGAGCACATGTAGCGACCTCGTCTGAGGCAGTTGCTGGCTCACTGAGTTTCCTCCAGACCCACCTCCATCTCTCCTCACTGCCTTCAGTCCCTAACTAGAGTCAGACCCCAGCACGCCCCAAGGAGCTAACGACAGTGTCTGATACCACAGGAAATGGCTTAGTCACCAACACTGAAAGAATTATAAGACTTTACCAACTTACATCTGCTAAAATCTGGGGAAATCTGTGGAAACGGATTTTAAGGGCAATAGATAGATCAAGGAGAACAGAGCAGTTTGTCGGATTGGACAGAATTTAGGGGTATGGGTTCATTTACTAGAAATTCTGGGTTTAATGTATCAGCATGAGCAGCTGGAAGCGGCTCTAACGGATTGTTTGGCTGGCTGGCTACAACCTGAGTTCATCTCAGCCTTCCCTCGGTGAGGCTGAGAGGCGGAACAAGCCCAGTGTCACGTTAACTGGTTGCTCTTTGTCGTGTTGAAACCCAGGCTCCTGGCCCCCACCCGAGAGGCTCTAACGCAGCAGGTTTGTGGTGGGGCCCAACGGCTCTAAATCTAACAAATGTCGCCACGGTCCAGACTGCACTTTGAGAACCACGGATATCGAGGACAGAGCCCAGGCTGAGAGAGCTAACATGGCAGAGGGAGTTTCAGGTAAGCGACTTGCCTGAACTGCCTCCCCCAACATGTCCTCTAGGGCGCACAGAGAATGCCTTTCACCAGGGCATTGAGAAAGACCTTGGTGTGGGAGCCTCAGCATCTTTGAAAAGCTTTTAGAATGTTGGTATGGCCTATAAAAGACTTAGTTTGCGTGCCAGCTGAGAGAGAATGTCTGCAAAGTTGGAGGCTGTCTTATGGGATGCAGCACATATGTAGAGCCAATGATCAGCATATGGGGCTGTTTCTCTCCTCCAGCCAGAACCCTGAGGCCGGAAACCACAGGTGGCAGTGGAAGTGGCTCCTATCATTCCTTTTGTGTGTGTGTGCAGTAAAATACTGGGAAGATAAAATGTACCATCTTAGCCATTTTTAAGTGTATAATTCAGTGGCATTAAATTTATTTACACTGTTGTACACCCATCACCACCAGCTATCTTCCAAACTCTCCTCACCTTGTAAAACTGAAACCCCATACTATCAAACACTCGCTTCCCATTCCTTTCTCCCTCTAGCCACTGGCAGCCGCCATTCCACTTTCTGGCTCTGGGTACCTCGTATAAGTGGAATCATACAGTATTTGTCCTTTTGTGACTGGCCTATTTCACTTATCATAATGTCCTCCAGGCACATCCATGTTGTAGCACGTGTCAGAATTTCCTTCCTTTTAAGGGCTGAATAATATTCCAATGGATGGATTTACCACTTTTTGTTTATCCATTCATCTGTTGATGGACACTTGGGTTGCTTCCATGTTTTAGTTATACTGAATACTGCTGCTGTGAACATGGGTGTGCAAATACTTCTTCCAGACTTTGCTTTCAATTCTTTTGAGTATATGTCCAGAAGTGGAATTGCTGGATCATATGGTAGTTCTATTTTTAATTTTTTGAGGAACCTAAAAACCCACTGTTTTCCACAGAAGCTGTACCGTTTTGTATTCCCATCAGCGGTGCCCTCATCACCACATCCTCACCAGCACTCGTCTTTTTTTTTTTATCGTAGTCATCCAAATGGATGTGAAGTAAGCTTTCGTTCTTACACGTAATAATTCACTTGCAAAAATTTTGCTTCTGATCCACATAATGTTGGGCTCAGTGAGGATAGAGAGCTTCCTAGCTCCTAATGGAAGAATGCTTCCACAGGGGACGCAGCAATTATTTGATTTAACTGAAGTTAAGACCACCTCCCAGCTATTTTTAGCCATTCCATTGAACCAACAGACCATTAAGGGAGTTACTGTTCTGGCCTGGGCGACTGATCCTGATTACCAAAGGGAAATGTGTTGCTGCTGCGAAATGTGGGCAGGGAAGACCACGTTCGGATCCTAGGTGCTCTCACAGTGGGTATGTGTGACTCTTGGTGTTTCAATGTCCAGTAGTAAAAGTCAATAGAAGGGGGCCGGCCAGGTCGCACAGTGGTGACGTGCACACGTTCCACTTCTCGGCGGCCCAGGGTTCACCGGTTCGGATCCCGGGTGCAGACATGGCACCGCTTGGCAAAAGCCGCGCTGTGGTAGGCGTCCCACGTATAAAGTAGAGGAAGATGGGCACAGATGTTAGCTCAGGGCCAGTCTTCCTCAGCAAAAAGAGGCGGATTGGCAGCAGTTAGCTCAGGGCTAATCTTCCTCAAAAAAAAAAAAAAGAAAGAAAGTCAATGGAAGATTTTAGCCAACTAATAGAAATGAGACCCTAAGGGCTTAGATCCTTCTGGAATAAAATTTTGAGTCACCCACCAGGTACAGACCCCTACTCAGCTGAGATGCTGGCTGAGGGTAGAGGTAACATGGAACAGGAAGTGAAAGGAGTTATAAATACTATTCATGGCCTCTGATGAGTTATAGTAATGAAAACTGTAGGGCCCGCCCTGTGGCCGAGTGGTTGAGTTTGTGCGCTCTGCTTCAGCGGCCAGTTTGGAGCCTGGGTGTGGACCTTGTGCCGCCCATCAAGCCGTGCTGTAGTGGAGCCCCATGCAGAACTAGAAGGACCTACGACTAGGATACACAGCTATGTACTGGGGCTTTGGGGAGAAAAAGGAAAAAAAAACCAAATCTGTACTGAATATGCATGCTTTGTCTTTGCTTGTATTCGTGTAAATTAATCAATCTCGATTTTCTTGATTCCTCTTTTCCCCAGTGATTTTTGATAAGGATAACGGTGGTGATTAACCTCCTAGTGTTTAGGTACAGACTAGACTACCCCTGACTTGACTGAAATAGGAGAGGAATTCACATCACAGAGATTTATATACAGTGACTGAAGGGACTTTGTGTCTCCCCCTTTAGGGAAAAAGACGAGACTTGTAAGAAGGAGACTTACATATTTAAGGCAGAAGCATGATGTCGTTATCATTATGGGGAAAATTAAATAAAGGTGCCCACTGACAACTGCTATGTGATTTTCTTGATGAACTCAGGGCTCACGTTTCTTATGGAAACCTGTCATTTTCCTTCCTCTCCTGCCTCTCTCTGATCCACTGACCCCTTCCAAACAGGACAAAGGCCTGTTTGAATTTATGAAAATTAAAATTCCACCAAACTGTGTTAGGACTTTCCAACCAGAATTAAGTGTTGACACTATAGGAATCACTGTGTGGTTTCCCATGTCTCTTTTCTTTCTGCCTTAAGATCAGTAATGTTCCAAATGGAGGCTTCTCCAACAGCCTGGGTCCTAGAATGAAGAAATTGAGGGGTAGGACTGTAGCAAGCCCACAGTGGACGTGTACCTGAGCAAGAAGCAAACTTCTGTTGTAAGCCACTGAAACACAGGGGTCATTGTTTCCACAGCATAACCTAGCCTACCCTGACAGATACAAGGTCAAGGACAGATCCTTGGTGAAGGTACAGAATAGACAGAGGAAGAGAAGATGTAGGAGGGGACCCTCAGAGGAGGATGAGAACAGGAACACACGTGATACAGAAACGAAAGTGTCTTCTTAATCTCATCCAGTTTCAACTGGTTGATCAATATCATTGTTCTTGGTACAACTCCTCACATATGTATGGATTTACGTAGGGACTCTCAATCTAGTCCATTGACTTAAATGTCTATCTGTATGCCAGTACCACACAGTTTTGATTACTGTAGCTTTTTTTTTTTTTAAAGATTGGCACCTGAGCTAACAACTGTTGCCAATCTATTTTTTTTCTTTCTGCTTTTTCTCCCCAAATCCCCCGAGTACATAGTTGTATATTTTAGTTGTGGGTCCTTCTTGTTGTGGCAAGTGGCACGCCACCTCAGTGTGGCCTGACAAGTGTTGCCATGTCCATGCCCAGGTTCCAAACCAGTGAAACCCCTGGCCGCCGCAGTGGAGTGCGCGAACTTAACCACTCTGCCACAGGGCTGGCCCCTGATTACTATAGCTTTATACTAAGTTTTGAAACCAGGAGGTGTTGAGTTCTCCAACTTTTTTTTTTTTGAGGAAGACCAGCCCTGAGCTAACATCTGCCACCAATCCTCCTCTTTTGCTAAGGAAGACTGGCCCTGAGCTAACATCCATGCCCATCTTCCTCTACTTTATACGTGGGACACCACCACAGCATGGCTTGTCAAGCAGTGGGTAGGTCCGTGCCCAGGATCCAAACCAGCGAACCCCAGGCCGGCGAAGTGGAGCGCACAAACTCAACCGCCGCACCACTGGGCTGGCCCCTCAACTTTGTTCTTTTTCAAAATTGTTTTGGCTAGTCAGGGTCCCTTGCAGTTCCCTATGAATTTGTTGAATGAACACAAAGGAAATGGAAAGTAAGGAAATGAGGCGCATTTCTCCACAAGAGATAACTTGACTGGGGAGGATGCCTTGTCAGTGCTCTCCTGAGCACCTGCAATATACGAAGCCCAGGCCTGAAGTCCTGGCCTCTAGGGAGCTGAATCTGCAGGCTCCTGGGCTCTCACTGCATGATCTTCCACATCCTCCTCGGCAGGCAATGGTGGGAGCCCTCACTTCCCATTTCATCTTTGAGATCAGACGAGTTTAAGTTAACACAGAAATGTCCCAGGCCCCATACCATGGCTGATGGGGCTGTATGTGGGCAGTAGGGGTACAAATAGGCTTTTATAGATCCTTAAACAGAAAGTTTGAGGATCATACATGTTTTCAAAAACCCGAAATACCTTCTTGATGGCACAAAGTCCCTAAGGTGCTAAATGGCAGATGCTGCAGCTTTTTAAGCCTTGACCATTCAATTCCTTCCTGGAGAAACCTTGAGATCAAAGCTTATTTGTCTTAAAGAGGGATGTGACCACCTCAGCAATACAAGCACGTTCAGAAACCCGCAGCCTCTTCTTTGGATAAATCTGTGCTAAAGGAATAGAGAAAAATTGAACTGACCAGCTCTCTCTGTAGCCTCCTTCAATGCCCTCTGTTAACAGTGAAGGGGAAGCGGAATGGCTTTATGAAGCTGTTTCCTTAAGGGAACAGGAAGAATGGAAGAAATCTACTATGCTTAACCAGAGTTATTTATACACAATTTTAAAAAGAGGAGCTTAAAATGCACGGTAGCTGGTGATAAATAAATGACAAGCAATAGGATATATTGGAGTATACAAGGAAGCCATTTGGGTTAAAACTAATTTGATCTGACCTTATTTTTCCAAAAGGGCCTGACCTGGTGGCTGAGCATGCGATGTACATCTGCTTTAAAGATTTCCTATGTCTCAAAGACAAGAACAATGTCCTTAAAGATCAGGATGTAACTTCCCCCACACGGGCATTTCTTTAAGGATAAGCTTCTCTCCCTCCACTACGGACTGATTGCTGACCTGCTGTGCTCACCTTGTGACCACCTGTGTTCACCAAATTGCGGTGCCAGTGAAGCAATCTCGTGACTATTCTAAAAGGGACATTCCTGTCACATGTGATGTATGCTCTTTGTTCCAAGATGATATATAACCACACTGTACACCCCACTTCTTTGGCGCCCTTCCTGCCTCGGAGAAGGACCTAGTCCCCAGATCTGGCTCATAATAAGCTCACCCCAATTTTCATTTATAGATGGACTATGGACTATTTGTGTTGACACTGGCAAGAAGGGAAGGAAGGGAGAGACAAGTTAAGTCACTCTTCTCAGGAATATCAATGCTGACGCCTCCTGGGAACCAGGAGAAAATGGAAGCTGAAGGGCCCGCCCCAGATGTCTGGGGGGTGGGGCAGCCCTGCAGCACCGGCACCAGCTGCCCGGAGAGTTGGGGACGCGCCATTCTGCAGCATGGCTGCCCTTCCCGAGCCCCGGGCTCCTGTTCCAAAGAGTGCCCAGGTTTAGACTTCTGACTTCCTTGCCATGTGAGGCCAGAGTCACAGAGACGCTGACGGGAGAGAGAAAAATGTCACTCCTCACGCCACCTACACTGTTATCCTGGCACCATCTCTGGGGCAGCTGTCAGTAGATTTTCCCACGAATTCTGGAGTTGTCTTATAAACAACACGAGACACCACAGTGTATTTGTGTGTTAAAATCATTGATTTGTTAAAGGGAAACTTTAAAAGTATTCCATCACTATTGTAATTCTGTATTGGGATTTTTCTTTCATTTATTAAGTACACCAGGCAGCTTAGAAAGTGAAAGCCCTGGGATTGTAGAAGAGAAAAGCATGTAAGACCCTCTCTCCTCAAGCCAGGATTAAGATGTAGCAGCCATTAAATTGACATATTGTCAAACAAAACCCCAACAGTTCCTGGTGAGCATAAAGTGGAATTGGTTTCTTAGGAGGTCTCCTGCACTGTTTGCGCATGTCTGAGGCAGCGTGTGTGTGTGTGTGCGGGTGGGGGGGGGGGGGCGGGTGCTTTTGTGTCCTCAGGACTCTGAGTTGGACAACTTACTCCCTGTGGAGTGGAGACAGCCACGTGGGCTGCAGAGCTGTCTCCATCACTGGGAAAGCCCACGTGTAGCTGCTTCCAGGGGTATGCTCTGGCTCCAGGCTCAACCCAGTGTCTGAGAGTTAACTGTTTTCCATCTGACATCAGCTCGCTGTCTGACACACAGATGTCTTCAACAGGAGTAGAAATACTGGTAGACATGACAGAGGGGTTGTTTTTCAAGCTTAATGTGCCTTCACTGTGACTCCTCTAGGGCCGTCCTATAGAACTTTCTGAGATGCCAGAAATGTCCCACATTTGTACTGAGCACTGGAAATGTTGCTAGTGTGACTGAGGAACTGAATTTTTAACTTTATTTAATTTTAACTCATTTTTACGTAAATAGCTGCATATGGCTAGTGGCTGTTGTATTGGACAGCACAGTTCTAGCCTCAAATGCCACCAGCTTCCTTTGGAAAAATAAGTTTTATTAAAATGTTTATTCTATTTGACACTCAGCCTTTACAGATAATCCTCTTGAATATTATATCCGCTTAAGGATTTGGAGAAATACAGTGTAGACGTTATTTGTTAGAATACGCCTACAGGACTTTTTTGTTAAAAAATTTTATCAGTCCTACCTCCTGGGGAGGAAATATAGGCTTTCTTATTTCTGAGAGTCACAATTTCTGTGCTGCAGCCACCAGCACTTCCTTTTCTCCTGAGTTCCAGTGAGCAGCAATAAAACTCCCCTTCCTGCCCCGAAGCTGAACATTTCCCAGGAACCACAAATAAGAGGACACATCTGTGTCTCAGCTTCCTGCTCTCTGGTCCTACACCAGCAACGTCCTCTACTGCATCGCTTTTCTTCTGTCAGCACTTTCCAGGTGTTCCTCTGACCGTTTGGCAGCTTCAGCATCACGTGCGTACTTAGCAGTGCGTCCCGCGCAGAAGAGGCCACGGTGCGACGTGTGTGCGTGCAGGTGCTGCCCACCGTGGCCTCCACCCCGCGTGCTTCGGGAAGGTGGTGGTCTTTCCTTGCAGCTCAGTTCGGTGCCGGACGCATGGAGGGGTCCTTTGTCTCATCCCTCAGCCTCAGAGCAGTATCATGCAAAGCACATATCAGAAGGAAATAGATTTTATTCAAAGGTCCATGGGGTGGCGGTAGGGGTCATCTTAGAGTTCCTGTCAC
The DNA here is from genome assembly GCF_041296265.1 of Equus caballus. NCBI lineage: Eukaryota > Metazoa > Chordata > Mammalia > Perissodactyla > Equidae > Equus > Equus caballus. The sequence goes on from NC_091694.1 coordinate 61,223,786, forward strand.
TAACAGAAAATTTCTCCTTAGAGCTTTAGAAAACCTGTGTAGTTACCCCTGAAGCATTTTTCTTTTTCTGCCCTCATCAGAGGAAATTGTGGGTATGCATCCTTGTATTCCAACAAGTCCACCACCAACAGCAATGAAAACAACAGCTACAATTTATCGAGTAATAACTTACATGGCACTTTACAAGTGTTATTACCTTTGGTCTCACACTTTATCTCTAGTTTAAGGATGAGAAGCCTGAGGTTTGGAGGTGTTAAGAAATTCAACATCTGCCTTGTGGGTTTTTTTTTTTTATTTTAAATTTTATTTTGAATGAATTATAGATCCACAGGAGGTTTCAAGGGTAGTATAGAGCAGGGTAGAGCATGATTCTAGTACAGTAGCAAAACCAGGACTCTCACAATGTGTGTGTGTTTGTGTATGTGTGCAGTTCCATGTCACACGTGTCGATTTGTGTAACCACCAATGCAATCAAGATACAGAACTATTCCATCACTACGATCTCCCTCCTATTACCCCTTTATAGTCACAACCACTCCTTCCACCCGTTCTTACTCCCTGGCAACCACTAATATGTCATTTCAAGAATGATATATAAATGGAATCATAAGTGTGTGACCTTTTGAAGTTGGCTTTTTTCACTCAGCACAACGCTGTTGCGATTCATTCAAAGTATTGTATGTATCAATAGTTCATTCCGTTTTTTTGCTGAGTAGTATTCCATGGTGTGGATGTACCACAGTTTGATTAACCACGAGGGGCATTTTGGTTGGTTCCAGTTTTTGTCTATTACAAATAAATCTTCTATACAATTCTGTTCAGGTTTTGGTCTCTTTATGAGTTTCCATTTCCTTGGGATAAATGCAATTACTGGGTTGTATGTTTAGTTTTTGTTTTGTTTTGTTTTGTTTTTAGAAACTATCAAACTGTTTTTCAGAGTGGCCATACCATTTTATGTTCCCATCAGCAATGTAGGAGAAACTCACTTTCTTTGCATCCACTCCAGCATTTGGCATTACCACTATTTTTATTTTAGCTATTCTAATAGGTGTGTGGTGATATCTCATTGTGGTCTTAATTTGCATATCCCTAATATCTAATAATGTTGAGCATCTTTTCATGCGCTTATTTGCCATTTGTATGTTGTCTTCAATGAAATGTTTCATGTCTTTGTCCATTTTTAAAGTGAATTGTCCATTTGTCTACTGTTGAGTTTTGAGAGTTCTTTATGTATTCTAGGCATGAATCTTTTTTCAGATATGTGGTTTGCAAATATTTTCTCCCATCTATAGTTAGTTTTTTTCAGCCCATTAACAGGGTATCTTGCAGAGCAAAACTTTTTAACTTTAATGAAGTGTAAGTCCACTATATCAAGTTTTTCTTTTACGGAGTGTACTTTTAGTGTCATGTCTAAGAACCCCTCATGAAACCCTAATTCCCCCAATTTTTCTCCTGTTATCTTTTAAAGGTCTTATAATTTTATGTTTTACACTTAAATTTGATTCATTTTGAATTAATTTTTATAAACGATGTGAGGTTTAAGTTGAGGTTCTTTATTTTTTATATTTTTTGTCTATAGATATCCAACTGCTCCAGCATCATTAATTGAAATAGACTATTGTTTCTCCCCTGAGTTGTTGTTTTACCTTTCTCAGAAATCAGACAGACATAATTGCATGGAGCTACTTCTGAGCCTCTATTCTAACCCCTTGAGCTATGCATCCATCCCTCCTCAATATCACAGAGTCTGGAGATGTATGACAAGATGCGTAATCAGGTAGAGTGGCTCCTTCCATTTTGTTATTCTTTTTCAAAACTGTTTTACCTATTGCAGTTCCTTTGCCTTTCATATGCATTTTAAAATAATCTTTTCTATATCCACAAAAAAATCTTGGTAGTATTTTTATAGGAATTGTATTACACATATAATTAGGAAAGAACTGACATCTTTCCCATGTTGAGTCTTCTAATCTATGAATGTGATATGTCTCTGCATTTAGTTAATCTTTGATTTATTTCATCAGCGTTTTGTAGTTTTCAGCATGTTAAGTCCTGTACATGTTTTGTTATATTTACACCTAAGTGTTTCCATTTTTTTTAGTGACTGCAAATGGTATAGTATTTTTAAATCTGATTTTCATATGTTTGTTGCTAGTATATGGAAATATAATTGATTTTTGGTATGTTGATTTGTATCCTGGGACTCTAATGAATTTATGTAGTTCTAGGAGGTTTTTTAGTAGTTGTTGACTCTTTGGAATTTTCTACGTGCATACAATCATGTCATCTGCAAATAGGGAGAGTTTACTTTCTTCCTTTCCAATCTGTGTGCCCTTTATTTCCATGCTTTGCCTTATTGCACTGGCTGGGACTTCTAGCGCTGTCTTGAATAGCACCAGTGAAAGCCGACATCCTTGCCCTGCCCAATCTCAGAGGCAAAGCTGTTGTTCTTTCTCCGTTAGGAACGAGGATACCTGCGGGCTTTTCATAAATGTTGTTTATTAGGTTGAAGAAGTTCCCTTTTATGCCTAGTTTGCTGAGTGTTTTTTCTTAATCATGAATGGGTGTTTGATTTTGTCAAAATCTTTGTCTGCACAATTGATATGATCATTTTTTTTCCTTCACTCGCCTGTTAGTACCACGGATTACATTGACTGATTTTCAAATATTGAATCAGCCTTGCATCCCTGGGATCAACTTCACTTGGTTATGGTGTATGATTATTTTTATATATTGCTGACTTCAAATTGTTAATATTTTGTTAAGAATTTTTGCCTCTATATTTATGAGGTATGCTGGTCTATAGGTTTCTTTCTTCCATCTTTTCCTCCCTCCCTCCTTCCTCTCCTTCCTACCTTTCTTTCTTTCTTCCTTTTTAGTACTGTCTCTGTCTGGTTTTGGTACCTGGGTAATACTGACTTTGTAGAAGAATTTATGAAGTGTTCTATTTTCTGGAAGACATTTGTAGATTTAGTGTTACTTCTTTAAATATTTGGTATAACTCTCCAATTAAACTATCAGGGCCGGGACATTTCTCTTTTGGGGGGCCTTTAATTATTTCCTTAATAGTTAAAAGGCTATTCAGCTTCTCTGTTTCATGTTGGGTGAGTTGCGGTAGTTTGTACTTTTCGAGGCATTGGTCCATTTCATCTAAGTTGTCCAATCTGTAAGTAGTTTCGGTCTTCCCTCATCAGCCTTCTGATGTGTGTGGATCTGTAGCGATACCCAGTTTCATTACTGATACTAGTAGTTTGTTTCTTCCCTCTTTTTCCTTTGTCAGTCTTGTTAAAGGCTCATCAATTGTTTTAACTTTTTCTAAATTGAGGTTATGATAGTTTACAACATTATGAAATTTCAGTTGTACATCATTACTCGTCAGTCAACTTCACCCTTTGTGCCCACCCCCCAGCCCCCTTCCCCCTGGTACCCGCTAATCTCGTCTCTTTGTCCATGTGTTTGTTTATCTTCCACATATCAGTGGAATCAGACAGAGTTTGTCTTTCTCTATCTGGCTTGTTTTGCTTAACATAATACAGGTTGTCAATTTTATTTGTCTTTTAAAAGAACCAGCTTTCGATTCATTAATTCTCTCTACTGTTTTAAAAAAATGTTTTCATTGATTTCTGTTATCCTTATTATTTCCCTCCTTCTGCTTGCTTTGGCTTTACTTTGCTGTTCTTTGGCTTATTTTTAGTCTGTTTGATTTGAGACTATTCGTTTTCCTAATGTAAATGTAGCACTGGAAATTTCCCTCTGAGCACCCCCTTAGCTGTGTCCCCCAAGTTTTGATATATCGTATTTTCATTTTCATTCAGTTCAATGTATTTCTTAAAAATTTCCCTTGAGACTATCTTTTTGGCCCATGGATTATTTAAAAGTGTGTTGTTTAGCTTCCAGCTTCCAAATGTTTGGAGACTTTCCTGTTATCATTCTCTTATTGATATCCAGTCTGATTCCACTGTAGTTAGTACACACTCTACATAATTTCAATTCTTTTAAATTTGTTGAGGTTATTTTTTATGGTCCAAGATATGGTCTATCTTGGACTATGTTCTGTGAGAGCTTAAAAGAAGGTGTTTTCTGTTGTTGGGACGTGTCCTACAAATGTCAATTACACCCTGTTGATTGCTCATATTGTGGAGCCCTTCCATATCATTGCTGACTTTTCATTTATTCTATCAAGTACTGAGAGAGGAGTATTCAGGTCTCCAACTTGCAATTGCAGATTTGTCCATTTGTCCTTTCAGTTCTATCAGATTTTGCTTTGCATATTTAGCACCTCTGTTGTTTGAAGCACACAGATCTAGAATTGCTGTGTCTTCTTGGCGGATTGACTGTTCTAACGTTATGTAATGTACCTCTGTCCTTGCTAATTTTCTTTGCTCTGAAGTCTATCTCATTTGATATTAATATAGCCACTCCTGCTTCCTTTTGATTGTTTGCATGGTTTATCTTTTTCCATTCTTGTGCTTCCAACCTACCTAATCAGGTGAGTTTCTTGTAAACAGCATAGAGCTGGATTATGTTATTCATATCCGCTCTGCCCATCTCTTTTACTTTTCGTATTTTGCCCTCTTTCATTTAATGTAGTTCTTAATGTCAAGGTTTGTCTGTCATTTTATGTTTGGCTTTGTCTGTTCTTTTGTATCTTATTCCTGTCTTCCTGTGGCTTATTTGACCGCTTTTGGACTTCCAGTTTGATTTATCTATAGTATTTTTCAGTATATCTCTTTGTCTGGGTTTTTGATTGATTGTTCTAGGGACTTTATTACATATAAGTAATTCATCACAGTCTACTGGTATCTACATTTTATTAGTTTGAGTGAAGTGTAGAAAGCTCACCTCTCTTTATGTCTCTTTATCCTCTCCCATTTATAATTGTTTTAAATATTTCCTTTACATATATTGAGAACCATATTAGAATGTATTATAATCTTTGCTTCAACAATTCAACATAATTTATAAAATTTAAGAGAAGAAAGGTCTATTTTGTCCACCCATAGTTTTACTCTTACAGTGGTCTCTCTTTTCTACATCTTAGAATCTGGTTCTAAGATTCCTTCTTTTGTCATTTCCTTTCTGTTCAGAGCACTTCCTTTAGCCATTTATGTAGAGTATGTCTGTCAGCAAGAAACTCCCTTAGTTTTCCTTGACACGAGAAGTCCTTGTTTCTCTTTCGTTCCTGAACGATGCTTTTGCTGGATGTAGAATTCTGGGTTGACAGTTTTCTTTCAGCACTTGAGAAAGGTTGTGCCACTTTTTTCTGGGCTTCTGATGCAAGACCTTCTGTCACTAGAATCGTTTTCCTCCCATAAATAATGCCTAGTTTCCTTCTGGATGCTTTTAAGACGTTTTCTTTGTCGTTAGTTTTCATAAGTTTGACTATAATGTGTGTTGGCGTGGGTTTCTTTGGCTTTGCCTGTTTGGGGTTTGCTGAGCTTCTTAAATCTGTAGGATTATGTCTATTGCTAAATTTGGAGAACTTTCAGGCATTATTTCAATACTTTTTCAGTCCCATGCTCTCGCCCCTCTCCTTCTGGGACTCTAAAGACACAAACGTTAGATCTTTGTTGTAGCCAAACATGTCCCTGAGGGTCTACTCACTTTATTCAATCTATTTTATCTCTGTTGTTCACATTCTGTAATTTCTATTGTTCTCTCCTCAAGTTCACTGACTCTTCCCTTGTCCTCTTCATTCTGTTGTTGGGCCTCTCATTAAGCTTTTAATTTCAGTTACTGTATATTTTAGTTCTAAAATTTCCATTTTATTCTTCCTTGTCCTTCATTTTCTTTGCTGAGACATTCTATTTTTTCATTTGTTTCAAATAAGTTTGTGATTTCTTATTGAAACAGTTTTATGATGGCTGTTTTAAGGTCCTTGTCAGTTAATTCTAACATCTGCATTGTCTCTGCGATGGCATCTGTTGGTTGTGTTTTCTCATTCAAACTTACATTTTCTTATTTCTTTATGACAACTGCTTTTTGATGGAAGCCTGGATTTGGGGTCTCACAAGACTCTGGGTCTGATTTAAACCTGTGTCTCAGCAGGCTTGCTCTTTGGCATTCCACCTTGGCATGGGGAGGGAGGTTCCTCTCCGCTATTGCCAGGTGGGGCTGGAAGTGCAGGTTTCCAATCTGGCCTTCACTGACACTTGGAGGGACTCCTTGCTGCCTCTGGGTGCAAGTGGGCATTCAGGCTCCCCAGTAGCTTCTGCCGACACCACCCTGGCTGGGATGTCTAGTTATTGCTCCCTACATGGTTTCCCTTGACACGGGGGGTGGGATGTGGTCTTGTTGCCACTGAAAGGTAGTGCAGGTCCTGACTCTCCACTTAGGTCCTCCTGATACCTCGGAGAGGAGGGGAGGAGTGCCTTCTTACCACCCAGTGGGGGTGGAAATCCAGGTTCCCCTCTGGTTTCTACTAATGCCATGTTGGCCGAGAGCCTCCTTACTGCTCAGCTCTCCACTTGGCCACACCCGTGGAGCGGGGAGGGGGACAGTGGCACCTCTTTACAGCCTAGCATGGGAGGAAGTCGAGGCTTTCCACTCAGCTTTTGCTAGCAGGGGTGGTTGTAGGGCTGAAGTTTTTCTGTAGTTTTGGCTGGAGTAGAGCCATTGTTGTCTAATTTTTCGGTCTTCCAAGGCTGCCCTTTTCCTTGTCCTCTGGCTAGAGACAGCAGGCTCTTCTTGGGGTTTTGTCTGTGCCCAATGGCATTTCCAGGTTGCCTGCTCCGCCAGCACCCAGTTTAGGATAATGAGGCAAAAAGGAAACGCGGGGAACTCATCACCATGTTGTTACTCAGGTCCCGAGGTCCCTAGCAGAACTTTCAGTCTGCTTATGCTTGTCTTATATATAATGCCCAGGGTTTTCAGTTGTACCTAGCCAGAGGAATAGGGAAAAGTGTGTCTATTCCATCTTCGGGGGAACAGAAGTCCCCTGTCCTGTTTTCATCGCAGGCTAGGGGGCCAGCCTGGTGGTAGCGGTTAAGTTCGCACCTTCCGATTCTCGGCGGCCTGGGGTTCACCCGTTTGGATCCTGGGGGTGGACATGGCACCACTTGGCAAGCCATGCTGTGGTAGCCATCCCACTGACAAACAAAAATGGCAAGCAATAGGATATATTGGAGCATATGAGGAAGCCATTTGGTATAAACCTAATTCGGCCTGACTTTGTTTTTCCAAAAGGGCCTGACTGTGGCCATTGAGCACACATTGCATATCTGCTTAGACATTTCCTATGGCAAGAACAAAGGCCCTTGAGATAAAGGTGCAACTTCCCCCCACATTAGCATTTCCTTAGGGATAAGCATTTTTCCTTAGGCTAGGAACTGATTGCTGCACTCACCTTTGACCACCCAGCTCACCTGTGACCACTCAGCTGGAGACAACAGACTGCCACCCTGCTGTGTTCACTGAGACAGAAGACCTACCTGCTGTTTCCATCAATCGCTGTGCCGACAGAGCAGTCTCGCGACTATTGTAAAAGAGACATTTCAATCCTATGTGAAACATCCTCTCTGGGGGTATATAACCAGTCTCTGCACCCCACTTCTTTGGTGCCCTTTCTTCCTTCGGGAAGAAAGGCCCCGGGTTATAATCCTCAGATTTAAGCTCAGAATAAACTCACCCAAATTTTCATTTATAGATTGGTTATGGATTATTTTCATCGACACCACATATAAAGCAGAGGAAGATGAGCACGGATGTTAGCTCAGGGCCAGTCTTCCTCAGCAAAAAGAGGAGGCCTGACAGTAGTTAGCTCAGGGCTAATCTTCCTCAAAAAAAAAACACCAAAAACACCTCCAAAAAACCAAACAAACACCGTAGGCTGTAGTCCTGTGCTAACCAGTAGGGTCTATTTGTATAAAATCCTAGCTGGGAAGTTAGAGTTCTTATACTTGCATTTGACAAAAGATCCAACTCAACCTGGCTACAAAAACATTGGGATTTATCATCTTGCTTCTAGAGTGACTGCAAGCAGGACTGAAGTGTGGGTTGGCTAGTGCAATGGCTGGCAGGCCTAGAAAATTAACCCTAAGAAACTGGCTCCGTCCTGCCGTAAGGACTCAGCATCACGTTGGGTTTGTGAGTGGAATACTCCCATTTTGTGAACTGGCGAATAGGAGTCTGGAGTTTTCAGAACAGTGGAGGGGCCAGGAGAGCGGACGAACGCCTGTGACACCGTCAAAGGCAAACATGCTGCACGGACTATTGGGAAAGGTAGCTGAACACTTAGTGTTTCCGCCGCATGTCCAGATTGCGCGGGTACTCGTGAGCACTTCCACGCTACACTGACGACCAGGGGAGTCGCGGCAGCGCATGTGCAGCGGCCCGGCACCTGCCCGTGGGACGGGGGCGCGCGGCGCTTTGCACGGCGGCCGGCATTTCCGCACGAGCGCGCCGCGCGGCCCGGCGCCGGGGAGCAGGGCGGCTGTGGCCGGCACCCTCTTCCGCTGCACGTCTCTTAAAAACGTATTTGCAGGAGCTGCTTCCACAGGCGGGACGGGAGCCTCGCCCCCACGGCGCCTTCCGCCCCGACGCGGCGCCCCTGTGGGCCTCCGGTCTCGACCCCGCGGCGCGGGGCTGCGCAGAGCTCGGGCCCTCCTCCCTCCGCACTCCGCCGCCCGCGCCCAACCAGACCGCACGGAAGCCGCGCCCGGCCTCCCGCTTCAGCCGGAAGACGGAGGGCGCGCGCGCTTCAGACCGCCGAGCGGGCCTGCGCGGCGCGGCGGCTGGGATTGGGCGCGGCCGCGGGGCGGGGCGGTGACGTCACTTCCGCGACGGGAGGCGAAGCGAAGGCGGCATGGGCCCCCCGGCGGGCAGGTGCGTCCGAGCGGGAGGGGCGCGGCGGCGAGGCGCGCGCGGGGCCCTGCGGGTGGGACCGGCGGGTGCGGAGGCCGCGGGGACCGGCGCCCCAGCGCCCCGGCCCCGCCGCGCCCTGGCTGTCCTTGGGCGGACGCGCCCACCCTGTGGTTGCGAAGCGTGGCGAGGCGGCGCTCAGCAAACGGTACCCGGGGGCTTGCCCTTCTGTTCCCTTCGGTCTGGTGACTTGGGAAGCTGCTTTTGAAGCAAGTTCTGGCTCCGTATGCGCCTGTGTCCGTGAGCGTGGTGCTTGCTTCTCGGAGTAGAATTGCCAGAAAGTGCTTTTCTCGTCTCCCAACCTGTGTGGAGGGGAAGCAAAGAGGAAGTCAGTTTCTAGCAAAGTGGCAGATGGCGAAAGGAGTCTTTAGCTTGCTGACACAGAGAATTAGCACAACTGATGTAGTTCTTCAGAAGGAGAGGGAGAGGAATTACCTCTTTTAAGCACCCGGCGGAATAACTGCTGTGGATCTCGCTTACTCCTCGCGACAGAAGGGTAAGGTGCGAGCTGGCGCCGTCGCTTCTCAGCAGAGCTCTGGAGGCTGAGATGACACACAGCAAACGATGGGAGAGGCGGGCTTTGAGAACCGGGCCTCTGTGTAAAACCCACTTATTCTAGTGCAGGGGTCGCCTTTGAAGAGGTCCTTGTTAAGTGACTTACGTTGAAAAGGTAATCTGGAGCCTGGCTGTGACAGCTTATCAACGTACAGAGGCCCCCACTGTTCCCTAAGGTAGTGGGGCTTTTATTTCTCCTGAGGCTTGTGAGGAGAGGGATGGAGATGGAAGGAAGGGCTAGGATCGTGACCGTGCCTTGGTCAAGGGTGACCAGTAAGACAGTGCTCCTTCTTGCTGGGATTCCCCAGGATGGCATACTGTAAGGTAGTGGGGCTCCCCGAGAACCTCTGACTGCAGTGTATGTAGTCCTAAGAGGGCTTGCTTTAAGGGAGGGCTTTATAAAAATGGATATATGTAAATTGTGTTTTGCAGATTTAATCCTTTTTAGGAAACAGGGCTATCTAGTTTGTTAAATTACTTTGCCTTGGGACATTTGGAGCTTCTTTGGGATTATGTATTTTCTTCCAGTATGCAGGGTGGGTGGGGGTTTCTTTTATTGTAGAAAAGACAGACTCTGAAAGAACCGTTTGTACTGTTGGAAAGGATCTTTGTTGTAATTTTCTTCTGGTTGTAGATTGATTAGGGATGTGGTAGGAACAGTAAAACAGGACTTACCATGTGCTACTGTATGGCATATACTGTGCCATGTAGCCAAGAGGGAAGTACTGTTTTAGTTCCATTGTTACAGATGAAGAAATTGAGGCTCAGAGAAGTTAGATGATGTGTCCAAAGTTGGAAAATCTAAGAGAGACAAAAAGAGGACAAAACAAAGAGGACAAAAACAAAGTCAAAGGGGGATATTGGGAATGTAGAATGCACCAAGAAGAGGGAGGAGGGGACCAGGGGGTGCTGGAGAACACCAGAGGGAAGGGACATTTTCTCCTTACGGTGTGGAGGTTCTTGCTGGGAGGGAAGAGCAATTGTCTTCAAGGCAAAAGCCTGTCGTTTTATCCACGTGTCCTGGGCTAAGGTCAGCACAGCTGGGCTGGGGTCCTCTGGGTCCTGAAGCCTAGGTTTGGAACTCTGCTGCCCCGAAGTACTGGATTCCTGATGTACTTTGCTTCGAAAGAACCTGACGCCGCACACAAGTGTGCAATCCACATAAATGCAAGATCACTTCACATCCAGAGGTATTCTTGGCTTCATAAATGGATCTATTTCAGCGTTCTTTTAGACGTACATTCCTATAGTACACTGAAAATACTCGTTTCATTCAGATTTGCAACTATATGTTTGCACAAACGGAGCTCTGTGCCCTAGGCAGGGGCATGCAGTGTGCCATCCCCACCGGATACACTCCTCTTTTTCTCCACTCTTTAAGAACTCTAATAGTTAATATTTATTGAGTGTTTATTATGTGCCAGGCACTATGCTAAGCATTTTAGTGGATTCTCTCAATCCTCACAATAACTCTGTGAAGTGCGAACAATTATCTTCATTTATGGATAAGGAAATGGGCTCAGAGATGGTAAGAAATTTATCTGAAGGCACAGAGCTAGTCAGAGCAGAGCCAATTCCATGTCACTCCCAAAGCTAGTGCTTATATATGTATTTCATTCCTTCCTTCCTTCAGTTAACGGGTATTTGCCAAACACCTTCTCTGTACCAGCAGTGTGCTAAGTGTGGGGGATACAGTGATGGCCAAAACAGACACAGCCCGTCCTCAAGATGCTTTTAAGTCCAGCAAGGGAGATAGAAAATAAAGAGTTACAAAGTAAATATTAATTACGATTGTGGTGCTTGTGGTACGTGCTGTGGAGGACGGTGGAGGGTGCTGTGAAAATATATAATGGGGTGATTGGCAGCGGGAGGGAGTGAGGAGAGACAGGGGAGGCTTTCCTGAGGAAATAATAATTTAGCTGAGACCTTGAGGACTGAGTTGGAGTTAAATTGGGCAAGGAGAAGCATGAAGAGCTGCAGGGAGAGGGAAGGACATGTGTGAAGCCTCGAGAATAGGAGGCGCTGGTGTCTTGTTACTGAAAGATCTGCATGGCTAAAGGGTCAGACAGAAAACGTGGGTAGGGCTCTTATCCCGAGAGCAGTACTGCTCCCCAGTTTTGGTTTATTTGCTTCTCAGAAGATATAATCAATGCCACAGACCATGTATATTTTTCAGCTCTGATTAGAGTCCAGTCTCCTTCAAACGTGGTTAGACCTCTGGTTAGACCACAGGATGGGGACTGGCGATGAGAGGAGGGTTAAATGCCTAAATGTGAGACTTAATCTGCATTGGTCATTTGCACTGCAAAGCTGAATAGACAGGAGTGCCAGTATTGTTTTTCATCGTATCTGTGTTTGGTTTGCCAAATGGTTTAGCAGACGTTTTTTAGCTCTGCTCTGGTCCAAGCCCTGTGTTAGCGACCTAGGATACAAACATGTTTGAGAGCACTCTTTCTCTACGATGCATGATTTAGTTGATGTTTTATTTGCCTTCCGTTTAAGACGCTCCAGTTTTATCAGCAGTATTCTTCAGCATCTGTTTATCTTGCATCTGCCCTGTGCTAGGGGAGGTTCCAAGTATTTTCGCCATAAGCATCTTTGCTGTAGACGTCTTCGCCGCAAGCATTTTGGCTACAAACTTTTTTACCACATAACTAATTGGCCGTAAGGCAATTTTGCCATAAAAGAGAAAATAACTGGTTGACAGTTTGGTTTCATTTCTCCACTGATGCAGGCTGTATAAATCTTAGCGCTTAATGGTGTATACAGTGGCACAGAGTGGAACCCACGTTTCCCATGGAACTTTGGAATGTCTGTCTGCAGACATGTGACAGTGAGCCAAGAACAGACAGCAGTGCAGAAGGCTTTCACAGTGCAGCGCCACGCTCAGTCACAAACATGCAGGCTGGGCTTGGGAACCTGCTGCCTCTCTCAATGATGGAAGACGTTTTAGCGAAAAAGAAAAAGTGTGATGCCGAATGAGGAGCTACCTCAAGCAAAAACAGTGTAATGCTATAAACAAAAGATTTCGAAGACAAGCACTTAGGTACAACCCACAACATAAAATCGATTGTTTGCACAGTATTGCCATAAATCTGCACACATTTTAAATGTATTCAAATATTTTGCATTTTGCAATAAAGTCTTTTGCTATTCATTTTTCATGTTTTGTTGTGTCCTTTTTAATGTCCCTCTTTATTTTTTGTTTTATCTTTTACAGCAAAATTGCCTTACGGCCAATTAATTATGTGGTGAAAATGTTTGCCTCGAAAATGCTTGCAGCAAAGCTGTCTATGGAAAAGACAGCGAAAATCCTAGACATGGCTAGGAATGTAGCATGAGCAAATAGGCGTGGTCTCTGTCCTCTGTCCCTGTGGAGCTTAAGCTTCCACTTGGGACTGGAGGATGGGGAGTGAGGGAGGGAGTGAGAGAGATGAGGTTGGAGGGGTAGGCAGCGGTCAGCCCACGCAGCCCTCATAGGTCACGCCAAGGATCTGGGGCTGGTCCTGAGAGTGGTGGAGGCCGTTGAAGAGTCTCGGTCAGAGGAGGAGCGCCAGCAGGTCTGTGTTTGTAAAAGACCGCTCGGCCCCTCAGTGGAGGCAGGAGTTGATGGATTTGAGAGCAATGTTGGAGGCAAGATCAACGGGGCTTGGTAATAGGTTCACTGTGGGGTGAAAAGGGAGAGGGAGGTGTCAGGGCTCATTCTTCATTTTCTGGCCTGTGAGACAGGAAATCCTGGCGGGAGAGTTTGGTTCAGTGTGAATAGGACATCTCTGAGAGGATTCATGGGAGATGTGGCAAAGGCAGTGATGCAGAGCGCCTGGCACTTGGAGGGCAGGAGTGGTCAGGCTGTAACAGCTCTGCTCAGGGAGGAGGATTTTTCCCGTATTGGAGCCATCAAGACAGGAAAGTGGCAGTGAGGTGGTCCAGTAGAGAGAGTAGAATTTCTTACATTTATGCTAGGGAAAAGTTAAAATCTGCCAGCCTAGAAAATGGTCCCACAAATGTGGAAAGAAAATAGTTCTATTATTGAATAATTATTAAGCTAGACTGGGATGCAGCACAGGTAATCTGCTAACGAGATTGCAAAACCAAAAAGGTCCCACCATTTACAGTCCATTCCATACACGGTCTCAAGGTTAATGGTAATGTGTGCTTCTGTAAGAAGACTTGACAGCACCATTTGCTGTCCGAGCTTTCATAGCCGATCCTAAACTCACCTGGTCATTGGGGTGGCCGTCTGTGCTAGTTAATTGCCTTATCTGAAGGAAAAGTAAAAGCTCTCTAATCTCTGTGAGCAGGTGGCCGAGGCGCCTCGCTAGACTCCCGTGGATGGAGCCGAGGCACTGTCCTCCTTGATGCTGGCATTTAGGGGATGGGTCACAAGCCGTTCAGAAGCAAAGCCTGGGTTTTACCAGTAGCTAGAGCTAGCTTATTTAGGCTTTAAAGAGATTGGTGTACATATGAAAGGGTAGGAGGAAGGATTTACAAGTACCGGTTTTTCAAAGAAATGCCCTTAAGAAAAAGGGAGGAAAAAAGATCTCTCTTTTGGCAAAAGGGAAAAGTCAATTTTTTAAATTTCCTTATACTTACAACACAGTAAAATGTTCTACTGAAGCATACACAGTATGGAGATTATTTTGGAGATGATTTTTATTTATTTATTTTTTTTTGAGGAAGATTAGCCTTGAGCTAACTGCTGCCAATCCTCCTTTTCGCTGAGGAAGACTGGCCCTGAGCTAACATCCGTGTCCATCTTCCTCTACTTTATACGTGGGATGCCTGCCACAGCATGGCCTGCCAAGCGGTGCCACGTCCGAATCCGGGATCTGAACTGGCAAACCCCGGGCCACCGAGAATTGGAACATGTGCACTTAACCGCTACGCCACCGGGCCGGCCCCTGGAGATGATTTTTAAGTAGGTTCCATGTAGTTGTGCATGGTTAGGACGCCCTCAAGTGGTCAGATCTAGCCCATAATTTCTTGTACATTGATTTAAAGAAAAATGTAGATCCAGATCCTTCTGGTTTCCCGCTAAAACTCTTGACTCTCTGGTAGTTAACCCTCCCAGGACTTGTTTTGTCTTCCTTAATGGCAATAATGTTGTTTCTCACTCCTACCCAGTGTTCAAAAACAAAATTTCACTGAGTAATTTTTTTTTTTTTTGCTGAGTAAGATTCGCCCTGGGCTAACATCTGTCACAGTCTTCCTCTATTTTGTATGTGGGTCCCCACCACAGCGTGCCTGTAGATGAGTGGTGTAGGTCCACGCCCGGGAGCCAAACCCAGGCCACCGGAGCGCAGTGTGCCAAACTTAACTACTAGGCCATGGGGCCAGCCCCTCCACTGAGTAAATGTTAAAGATTGATTGGCTTTATCCAGTGGTTCGTGAATCAGGCAGCATCCTGTCTGTATGTAGCAAGTAGAAAGGAGCTCCAAGGAGCTGGACGAAATGAGAGACTTCTCTAAGCAGGAGGGAGTGGGAACAAGGAAGTTACGGTAGAAAAAGTAGCAGAAAGTGGATTGGTTGTGGTGAGGTCACTTCCTTGAGGGGGCGGTAGGGGTCTGTGAGGCAGATGACCTCACTAGTGCTGACCAGGTGCTTCCCGATGGCCTGGTTTAAGAGTCCATTTCTGGGAGAGCTGAAACTGTGATTAAGTCTCAGTTTGGCTTAGCATAAGTGACTTCGTTTGCGGCCTGTTGTCTTGTTTTTAACACCAGTTATACATATGTGAGACCTTTCTTTGGTAGGTAATGTTATGACTTTATTGCAAAAATGAACTCTCTGTTGACATATTCTGGAAGGCTATAAACGTGGGGATGAAAATCGAAATTGAATGGCATGTAAATTTAGGTTGGAAGCGTCTTGCCACCCACCAAGGTAGGAAATTCAACAAATTCTTTTTGATTCTCTCTGAGCTCTCCCATTTCCCTAAGTTCACGGTGAGCTGAGACTCTGCCACTAAACTGCTTCCTGGAGGGAAACGTCTGCTGATGGCAGCTGAGCTGGTTGAACGTCGCTTGCCCGTCGTCAGAGCTTGTCTGCTGTGGTTAGCCCTTATTGAGTGATGTCGTGTGTGTACTGGGAACACTGAGTTTTGAAGGAAGATGTAAATTTTTCCAGGCTTATGTGAGTAGTGCTTAGCAGTTGTTAAATTGGAAACTGTATTTTATGGGTAGGGAAATTGGGGTCCAAAGTGGATAAGTTCTAGCGTGGAACAAGAAGTAAATGGTGGTAGCATTTGGACATTTGACTTTGACTCCAAATCTGTTGCCCCACCACATGGGAGCTGGAGTGATTTGCGTGTCATTTGTAGTGCTTGAGGCCTCGTTTCAGCAATCTAGATTGATGAAAATTCAGGTTTATTGGTTCATTCAGGTTGAGAGGCGAGCGTGCACACTGCAGAAGGACGTCCCACACAGGCAGGCGTTCTCACTCGGCTGCACAGATGGGCGTCAAGGACTGTCTGGGTCTCCTGGGATCCTTCATAATTTACTTGTATAAACTGTGTATGAGCAAAGACAGCAGTACTCAGGTTTTCAAGGAAATCTGTACTGAGAAAAGGTAGAGAACCCCACCACTCTAGTAGGTTTTTCAAAATCTCAATATATGAGTATAAAATTTTTGGTACTTAATTTTTCTCAGATAATGCTTCTTCGACAGTAACTCTCCAAAAAGTTTGTTTAAAAAAATAACATTCAACTGCCACTTTATAGGATAACGTCTGTTACATTTCTTAGTACGTTGCATGTGGTAGAATATGGCACTGTGTAGAAGCATCTCAATGAAAAGGGGAGGAAAAAGGGAAGGTTGCTTTGCTGTTCACTGGCGGATGAGGAGAGAGAAGGAAATTGATCTCGTTAGTCTGGCCATCCTAGGATGACCTGGGCACAGCAAGGAAGAAGATTAATTTGTCTGTTTTCTTTGTTCCTTCTCTTCACCCTTTCTGACATTACCTACCATCTTTCTAGATAGATAACCCAGCAATTATAGTGATAATTGCTATCATTTGTAATCCTTCCTGCAACCGTGTAAGGCAGATATTAGACATATTTTGCAGATGAGGAAACTGGCTGAAATATTAAGTAAGTTGACCAGAGATACTCACAAACTTAGTCTGGTTATTGGTATTTGAACCAGGGTCTGCCTGGTTCCGGTTTGCTATATTAATAAACGTGAAATTATCATTCACACCTCTCATTTATATCTCAATAGAAAAATGGTAGGTGGCAACTTGATCATAGGCAAAAAGCAAGACAGACTTAAATTTAAAGAGAAATTATTTAGTGGGGAGAAAAAACACTGAATTGTAAGAAACAAAATTTGGTTTTGTATTGTGTCAGAAGGAAGGTGTGGCTGACCAACTGTGGCGGCTGACACCAGGCCAAGGGCGCTGGATCAAGTGAGGAAATGTGAATTCTTAGAAGAAAGTTTCACAATGATCTCGTATCTTTTTCTTCTTCCCATAAACTTGAAATTAAGGATAATTGCTTTTTTCCTTCAACATTTTAAATTTAACTTGGCACAGACAACATCTTTTTTTTTTTTTTAAGATTGCCACCTGAGCTAACAACTGTTGCCAATCTTCCTTTTTTTTCTTTCTCTTCTTCTCCCCAAAGCCCCCCGGTACATGGTGTTTTATTCTAGTTATAGGTCCTTCTGGTTATGCTATGTGGGACACTGCATCAGCATGCCTTGACAAGTGTTTGTGCCTAAGATCCGAACCTGTGAAACCCTGGGCCACTGAAGCAGGGCGTGTGAGCTTAACCACTCGGCCCCCAGGGCCGGCCCCACAGATAACATCTCACAAGGGATGTCTTTTGAAAGTCCCTGATTGATATGCACTATTTGATGATAAGGCATTCAGATAGGATTTGAGAGATATAATTTCTGTTTAAGTTTGTTTTTATCAGAGTTTTTATTTCCAGCAATAGAAAAAATGCTATTAAAAAGTCCTGGTATGGCAGAGAGGGAAGGTTGGCAAAGCTCTTCAAAACCAACTATAACACAGCACAAAATTGTCGAAAACAACCATTTCAGAAGTCTGGAAATTAACCAAACACATACAAGTTGAGAAGCATTTGTTCATGAAAAACCACTGAATATTAGGTATGACCAAGGGGCGTCTGCGGCCTTCTTGCCTGGGGCTGCTCCCCTCTCATCCCCTTAGCTCCGTCAGTGCAGTAGTTCAGCCAGCACAGGGCAGGTGGTGAAGACCAGCAGTCTCAGTGCTGACGGGGCGAACTGTGTGGAACAAAGGAGACAGCAGAAACCACACCCAGGAGCTTTGTCAATAAGGGTAGTGATCTTGGTGGCAAGTGAGTGGGGAAAGCCAGCAGCTTTGCCAGTCTGAGGTTGTGGCCCTAATTGGGCAAGCGATGGACCAGTCGACTAGCTAGAAATTTGATAGAAGTCTGTGAGTGAGACAGCAATAGACAGGCGTGATAAACTCCCACACATCCCCAATGACGGGGAAGCTACACGTATGAGCGTAGTTGACCCGAGAGGGCCCAGACCATGCACATGTCCCGGGATGGCCTTGTGTACATACAGAGGAGATCTTGAGGGTCTGATGGGAAGTAAAAACTGAGCAGGATTTGAAAATTGCCTGACCTTTGGATATGCTTCCTGTTCCATGCACAGGTCCATCTGCAAAGGGTGGAAGCTGTACTTTTTTGAGGAGTTTGGATGCAAACTCTGACATGCAATTGGTTGGCCACTAAGATATTCAGATATAGAGTTTACCCAGTAGGAATCCGAGCATAAAAATAAGGGGACCGGGGGCCGGCCCGGTGGCACAGCGGTTAAGTTCACATGTTCTGCTTCTCAGTGCCAGGGGTTTGCCTGTTCAGATCCTGGGTGCAGACATGGCACCGCTTGGCAAAAGCCATGCTGTGGTAGGCGTCCCACATATAAAGTAGAGGAAGATGGGCATGGATGTTAGCTCAGGGCTAGTCTTCCTCAGCAAAAAGAGGAGGATCGGCGGCAGATGTTGGGGCTAATCTTCCTCAAAAAAATAAATCATGAATAAAAATAAGAAAAAAACTGAGCAGAGGCATCAATGGCCATTTACTGTGGGTGAGACGAAATCCATAGGTTTAGTACAAGCAGGTTACTAAACAAATAAAAAGCCCAGCAAGGATACCAGTCTCCATAAGGGAAAATCAGAATCTGGAGTATTTACAATGTAATATCTAAAATGACCAATATTCAACAAAAGAATTCATAAGACCTGAAGAAACAGGAACTGTGACTTCTACTCGGGGGGAGAAAGCAGTCGAGAGAAGCTGAGTGGCCCAGACGTCGGGCTTAGCAGACAAAGCCTCCAGAACAGCTCTTATAGATGTGTTCAAAGAACTGAGGGAAACCACGTTTAAAGGACTAAAGGAAAGTATGACATTGATTCTACAAACAGATAATCTCAATAAAGAGACAGAGCATATAAAAGACAACCAAGTGGAAACTCTGGAGTTGAAAAGTATAATAAATGAAAACTCTTTAGACACACTCAACAACAGATTTGAGATGGTGAAGGAAAGGATGCGTAAACTTGAAAAAGGTTAATAGACATGATCCGATCGTTCCTGAAGAACAGAGAAAACAAAAGTTGGAGACAAATTAACAGCCTCAGACATCTGTGGGACAACATCAAGTCTACCTGCAGTTGGGAGATCCAGAAGGAGAGAGAATGGGGCAGAAAAAATATTTGAAGAAATAATGTCCAAAAAACCTTCCAATCTGATGAAAAACCCTGTGTTAGTTTCCCATTGCTGCTGTAATAAGTTACCACAAACAGTAGCTTAAACCCCCACAAATTTATCATCTTATAGTGCTGGAGGTCAGAAGTCCTGAAATAAACGTGTCAGCAGGGCTGTGTTCCTTCCCGAGGCTCCAGAGGAGAATCTGTTCACTTGCTTTTTGCAGGTTCTGCAGGCCACTGGCATTCTTTAGCTCGGGCCCCTTCCTCACCTTGTTCCAACTTCTACCCCTTTTGTCACATTTACTGTGTGACTCGACCTTCCTGCCTCCCTCTAGTGAGGACTCTTGTGATTATATTGGACTCACCAGATAATGCAGGATCGTCTCCCCTCTCCAGATCTTTAATGTGGTCAGATCTGCAGAGTCCCTTTTACTGTAGAGGTGAGGTGACACACTCAGAGGTCCAGGGACTAGGACGTGGGCGTCTTTGGGGGCTGTTACTCGGGCTGCCATGAACACTTACCTCTGTGTCTAAGAAAGCAACGAATTCCAAGTGGGATAGACACAAAGATTCACAGCTGGATACATCAGAGTAAAACCATTGAAAGCCAAAGATGAAACTTAGAAGCAGTAAGAGAAAAACTCGTCACTTAATGGGGGAACAACTGTGTGATTAATGGCTGACGTCGTGAAGAGTGGTGTCAGAACTCCCAGTTTCCTGTTCAGCATGTAGGGAGCTTAGATGTCGCCCTCTGTCCTAACAAGTGAAAAGCTGAACAAACTGAAAAGTCAACTGATTCTTATTAGATCTGTCAGCATCGTGAGGCTACAGGGCAAACTGCTGCCCCCAAAATCACAGAGACAGGCAGATAAAGAGAAGCACAACTTCCTGGAGCAGAAACCTCTGTGGGAACCAGGACTTGAACTGTAAGTAGCAGATTGCTGGAGGCTCAGTATGGACAAGTCTGAGAGGGAGAAACTCCAGAGGGACCCAGTCCAAAGAGGGCCCCACGCTTGTGTGTGTTTTACCTGTGGGAGCTCTGCCAGGCGTTCACAGTGAACATTGGAGAAAAATCCCCTTGTGCTGCTGGTGGGGGGGGGAAGTAACCATTTTGAAATACATCAGAGCATTCTGTTGTTAACAAGGCCCTCCCTCAGGAGAAACGGTTTTACCAGGGCCTCACCCACCTGGGGACATAGAAATACTCAACTCCAGCTCCCTCTTGCCATCCGGTCTCACCCAAGGAGGGGAAAAAACCTGAAAAGCACTGGGGCATGGGCTCACAGTCCAGGGGCATAGGGGCACCAGAAGACCAAGACCTAATCGTGGAAATGCAGAATGCTTTCCCTACCCCTGCATTGCTGAAGGCCTGTTTACTGCCGTTCTTTTGAACCAGTACATCATGCCTGCCTTTTTTTTTTTTATTGAGGTCATAATAGTTTACATCAATGTGAAATTTCAGTTGTACATTATTTCTTGTCTGTCACCACATAGGTGCTTCCCTTCACCCACCTGCCCACCCCCACCCCCGTTCCCCTGGTAACCACTGAATTGTTCTCTTTGTCCATGTATTTGTTTATATTCCACATGATGTTTGTGTTTCTCAGTCTGGCTTATTTCACTTAGCATAATTCCCTCCAGGTCCATCCATGTTGTTGCAAATGGGATGAGTTTGCCTTTTTTTCTGGCTGAGTAGTATTCCATTGTGTATATATATATATATATATATATATATATATACATATATACACACACACACACACACACCATATCTTCTTTATCCAATCATCAGTCGATGGGCACTTGGATTTCTTCCACGTCTTGGCTATTGTGAATAGTGCTGCAGTGAACATGGGGGTGTATATGTTGCTTTGGATTGTTGATTTCAAGTTGTTTGGGTAGATACCCAGTAGTGGGATGGCTGGGTCATACGGTAGTTCTATTTTTAGTTTTTTGAGGGATCTCTGTACTGTTTTCCACAGTGGCTGCACCAGTTTGCATTCCCACCAGCAGTGTATGAGGGTTCCCTTTTCTCCACACCCTCTCCATCATTTGTTATTTTTAGTCTTAATGATTATAGCCATTTTAACAGGTGTAAGGTGGTATCTTAGTGTAGTTTTGATTTGCATTTCCCTGATGATTAGTGATGTTGAACATCTTTTCATGTGTTTATTGGCCATCGGTATATCTTCTTTGGAAAATGTCTGCTCCTACCCTCTGCGCATTGTTTGATCGGGCTGTTTGTTTTTTTGTGGTTCACTTGTGTGAGTTCTTTATATATTATGGAGATTAACCCCTTGTTGGGTATATGATTTGCAAATATTTTCTCCCCATTGGTAGGTTGTCTCTTTGTTTTGATCCTAGTTTCTTTTGCCTTGCAGAAGCTCTTTAATCTGATGAAGGCCCCCTTGTTTATTTTTTCTTTTGTTTCCCTTGTCTGAGAAGACATGATATTCAAAAAGATCCTCTTAAGTTCAATGTCAAAGAGTGTACTACCTGTATTATCTGCCGGGAGTTTTATGGTTTCAGGTCTTACCTTCAAGTCTTTGATCCATTTTGAGTTTATTTTTGTGTATGGCGTAAGATAGTGGTCTTTCATTC